>NW_026057577.1:82497093-82618610 GCF_023721935.1 Panthera uncia
GAGGGAGAGAGAGAGAGGGAGAGAGAGGGAGAGGGAGAGAGAGAGGGAGAGAGAGAGAGGGAGAGAGAGAGAGGGAGAGAGAGAGGGAGAGAGAGAGGGAGAGAGAGAGGGAGAGAGAGAGGGAGAGAGAAGCACACACACACTTATGTTGTGCCATTCCATTAGCTGTGTACGCCCAAAAGTTTGGCTGTTCTGGTCTATTTGTTACCTCCCAAATAGTACAAATCTCTGACCTTAAGATCAGTGTATTGAAAAAAAAAAAAAAAAAGCCTAGGGAATTTCCTAATCTCAGCACTGTGCCAGTCTATTAATAATTTTTACTGTAAATTTGTGCTCTAGGGTATAACTGGAAAATGACTTCAAACAAGACATTTTTAAGATGTGTGTTTGTGTACAAAATAGATCTTAGTACAGTTATAGCAAAATCCAGCTAAAATTGAGCAATTCAGGCTGTGAGCAATAGAGCCAGCCAGCCCATGTCACTCGGGCCCAGCTCCTTCCTCCCAGCATGCTCATCTGCCAGAATTCCATTAATGGCTTCCAGGACATCATATTTTTTCACCTTGGAAGAAATGAACACGGGGTAAACTGTTTCATAGGCAGTACTGAAAGAGGCTTTAGAAATAACTTAGTCTACCTCTTTCCCCACCTGCTAAAGTTTCATTCCCCTGTGATATGATCCTGAGAGATTATTCATTATCCTGGTCCTTTACCCCTGAGACATATGAAGAAATAACAGAGCAACTGTGCCTTTAGGGATGGTAACAGCCAAAAACAGTAAAAAATTCCACTAGTCAAGAGCACCTTGAATATCTGATTAAACTGCAGGACAGAATTATACTTCAGTTCCAATGCAAACTGTTTAAAATCAGTTCCAAAGTCATCTATGCTGGTGGCCCACTGCTGCTGGAGCCTCCACTGCCAGGTCCAAGGATGGGATTGAATTTCCCCAGACAGTTCTCTACTGCAGACAGTAACAGTTGCCACATTCAAGTTTCATATGTTATAGCACCCTGTGATTTAGACTCAAGTTCCACTTGTACAGCTGCCTGCCTTCGTGTGTAAATAGGAACAGAGAGTAGAGTCTAGGTCCCTAGCGCAGGCAAAACAGATCTTTTTCTATCTTAAGAGACAAACTTGCTGTCCCAGTGCCTCAGGAGAACCAGAACTCTTGTATCATTATAGCAGCCAAAACATCTTTGCTCAATACTCAGAAAAGGATGTAAGTGGCATGTTGTGGATTCTCCTTAGATCACTTATGTCAGCCAAGGTCAATGCAAACAAGTAAAAAAAAAAAAAAATCAGAGACGAAAGCACCTCGAATTTCGTCTCTTCAAAGAAAGGGAGAAAAAAGAATCACTTTTTACATGTACCTTGACAACCCCGGTGGCCCAAAAGTCTCACTTTAGGTACCGGAGTATAAATTAATCATTTATAAGTGGAAGATGGGTGTGAAAAAGACAAACTGAAGACTTTTTCAAACACAGATTGGTCATAGCTCTCACAGAGTCATACAGTATTACTTCCAAGTCCATTTTCACCATTTAATTAGTATAGGGTTTTGTGCTTGTGACATGCTAGAGCATCCCACCTAGTCCCCAGTCTGGCATACAGCAGGTACTCAATACATTTTGGTGGATTGAACAGGTATTTGAACAGGTATTTGAAAACTACTTGTATTTATGAATCCTTCAACTTACCTGCACAAGAATTTAAGCTCATTTGGGACTGGGATGATGTTTTGTTCACTGAAGCATATGTAAAACTCAATGTTACAAATAGCATTTGACTTAATAAATGTTTAGAGCGCAGAATATACGCTTCCTGAAGACTTTAAGACTTGTACATTACATACCCTTAGTTAAGAAAGGTAAGCCAGAAATGTTTTGATGTTGCTCAACCTAAGCAATCAGAAGTAATTATCCAAGGAATTCTGCTATAAACTCTCGAGTATAATATTTAGGAATATACCTAAGTGACTCCTCCCCCGCCCCCTCCCCAGCTCTTTCTGTTCCTCTCCTCTTCTACTCTCTGCCTGGATCAATGTCAATAAATTCCACATTCCATCTCCAACAACAGATGAATAGAAGATTAGCTTTTCAAGGAAACAGCTGTAAATAACTATAATCTAGTTAGTAGGATTCCTTGTGGCTCAAAGGTTAAAACAACAGGAGTCCTAAGTTTCCCTGATGAAAAATTTTAATTCCCTCCTATAGGAAAACAACGGGACATTTTCTAAAGTTTAAAAACAAGGTCATGTATATAACATTTATATAGATCAACTAGTAATAAAGAACCAGGATTAAGAATTTTAATCCTGTAAAATTCAGGTAAGCAAAGATCCAAGAGTCTCATAACTAAGTATTTTCTGAGAAAAAGTAAGAAGCTAGTTTAAGGTAAATTGGCACTCCTTGTCCTAAGAGTGACCCTCACCCCCAAAACATAACAGCCTAAGAGAATGTACAAAATTTGCTAAGTTTAAAACAACTCAAAATGAAGTAGAAATAACTTGGTCAAAAATTCTGATTCATATTAAGAACCTAAAAAAGGAAAAAATGAAAATATCAGGTTTTAATGGAACACTAATTTGGATATAAAAATATTAATTGTGCACAGCCTTGTACCAGGCATTGGCAAGGCAATGGGAATATGAGGGGTATAATTTCCTCTTTAATGTGAACTTGCTTCTTCAGATGTCTTTCCAATGAATGAGAGCTTTGACGGAAATGATTATTGCTTGTTAAGAACAGGAAGGGCACTCTGTAGGACTGAATCTGCCTCTTCAGAGCACCTGCTCCCTGAAGGCCAGCATGGGTCACAGTATGGCTGGAGAGCAAAGGCAAAATGGACACAAGGGAGAAAAAGCATCAGTAAGTGGGACATCAGCACTGCCATGGGAAATCAGCTTGTACCTTATTAGGCAGACGCAAAAACTGCTTATTGCCAACAAGTACTTTATTTGGGAGAAGACAGATCTTATGTAATTAAAATAGAGGATGGCTTTTGTTTGATGATTCAATAAGGTACAGATAAATTGAGTATTTTCATTCTTTTAACCACCAACTCTGGAAGATACAGCTAACCAGATGTGATAGATGCAGGTCAAACACAGATAGATCTGTGATAGACCACTAAGCTGCACACCTCAGAGGAGAGATGCAGGTCCTACTCCGGTCACAGTTCCACAGGAGGACCCATCATGGATCCAAGCAGCCTCAATGTCCATGAGGAGTTACACAGCTCTAGGGAAGGAACACATGCAAACACTCCCAAAGGTTCCAATTAGCTCCATGGGAATACTGTGGAGTTCCAGGCTGCTCTGGGAATACCAGGACTTTCCCCACAGAACCAATCAGAATCCCCTTAGGCAGTCTACCAAACAGAACTCTGTCCTTAAGAGACCAACGAATTGGGCAGTAAGCCAAGAGCACTGCTTGAGTTGTTTTCTGAAGCAATCTCAACCTCTCAAGGTGACTGGAATCCAGTAGTCACCATATTCACCTATACCAATGATCTCTAACCCCAAGCAGTCAGGGTCACTGAAAATGAACCTTTTTGATCACCTCATAGTAGAACTCCCTACCTACAATTCAGTCCTTTTGGGAAAAGAAGCAGCCCAAGGCACAGTCCAGGTGGCTGGCTGTATTTTCCCTGAAATTTATATAGTCCCTGAATTATTTACCTTTAAATGCAATACCTGAACATTTTTACTTCAAATATAACTTAAGTCTTTCCTCACCTTCTAAACATTGCCAGTCTCTCCCCAAGTAGTATGAAACTCAACCATTAAGAAATTTAATGGGACAGTGAACATCTCTGTTTGGTTTTCCTTCCCAACAGACAGCATTTGCTAGTACTTATTGATAGCAAGTTGCTCATCAGCAATTTTCATAGTTGCTCTTGCTTGCTAACTACTGGACCTTAGGTGAGTTTCCTCCTCTCTGGTAGGTACTCAATATTTGCAGAATGGATGAATGAACCAAGTCACTATTAGAATTCTACAAGGCCGTATATCAAGAATCTAAGAAGGAACCTGACACAATGGAGGCACTCAATTATTGTGAGGCAGAGCAGAAGTGGTCGTAATGGTGAGAAGGTGGCCAAAGCAGTCATGATAGTAACACGTCTTTTAGTTTTTCTACTGTAGCAAAGAAGATCAGATAAAGAATTCCCTGGTCAGGCGGAAGTCATCCTCCAATGAACGTGGGAAAAAACAGGGTAGGATTTAAAGAACAGTTTCACACAATATCCATGGCAATAGGTGGTGGGTACAATTTCCTGCTTCTCACCTATACTACAAACTACCCAATGAAAATTCTAAGTTAACTTGTATAAAATGTGAAAGTCAAGGGCCCTTTCACAGTTGCACCCAAGCAACTGGCTCATTCCTGTTGTATCAGACAGAGGGCAAAAAGGATTTACCTCATACCCTCCAATTCTTCCCATTTCTAACAGCACCAACAGCCAGTTCGAGTAGGAAAGAAGTTTGGGATCTGGAAATATAAAGTCTTCCAAAGTAAAGGATGGTAATTCAGTCACCAAGTTAGGATACTGATAGATTCTAAATAATGTCAGACCATATGTAAAAATAGAAATATCTATCAATAGCATCTTTTTTCATACCTGAAAATTGCAAATACAACGAACAGTTTCATATGAAATTGGGGTCAAACAATGACACGAGACCTGATACCACATCCACTACCCAAGATAGGTGAACGAACCACAAAGCAGGGGAGAGGGGCAGATTTTATGGAGCTAGTGAATCCTTTAAAATCAAATCAAGGGGCGCCTGGGTGGCGCAGTCGGTTAAGCGTCCGACTTCAGCCAGGTCACGATCTCGCGGTCCGTGAGTTCGAGCCCCGCGTCAGGCTCTGGGCTGATGGCTCGGAGCCTGGAGCCTGTTTCCGATTCTGTGTCTCCCTCTCTCTCTGCCCCTCCCCCGTTCATGCTCTGTCTCTCTCTGTCCCAAAAATAAATAAAAAACGTTGAAAAAAAAAATTAAAAAAAAAAAAAAATCAAATCAATCCCCAAATATGGAAAGGATAATTCTCTTCTCCATGAGAGAGGTTGAGACAGTGGCCATGGCACCAACTAGCCCTAAATATCTCACAACTGTGACGAGAAGTTAAGTCGCCTAAGAACATCTGGATGGCAATAAATTAGTGAAAGATATTCTATGGCATAAAATGAAATTACATTTGGGAGCAGATCAGTTCTCTGATATGTTTAACGCTTTGGGTAGCATGGTAAGTAAAACTGCTGAAATGAAGACTCCCATGTAAAGCAGATCACTCAAAGAGAAAAATCAGACTGACATCAAAATCCCCATCAAACTAATGCTGGAGTGGGGACAGTTTTTTAAATGTGACTTCCCATGTCATTGGACTGAACAAATATTGTGTTTACAGTGTTTCCTTTTGTTTCTGAATTTTTTGCTTGACTCATGGAATTGCTCAAATTCAGGTATTTTTGTTTTATTCAATCATGCTTAATTAAGAATAGAGCCTGCCTAAATAAAACTCACTACATAAAGATCTGCAATTATGGAAATAATTGCTCACAGTAATGGTTTTTAAAGGCATCTCATACCTAGAAATCAGCAAAAATAAGCTAGCCTTTCCTATAAAGACCTAAACAAAAGACGGTAAACAAATACACCTCTAGCCCTAATTAAGGCTATTGAGTAAAATGAAACAGCAGACCTCATAAATCTGTCTTATAAAGAAGAGCTAAAAGCAGGACATTGAAGAAGGGCTTAGAACCATGAATAGAATGTAAAAATGTGGAACACACTGCTCTACCCATGCACCTAGCCCATGAGAATGTACCTAGTGCTACTGTATTCCAGGCATCCTTAGGGCATTACTAATTGACGACTATTTTTACCATCCCGCCCCCTCCCAAATAATTATTATCCATTAATGTATACATATTAAATGCAGGGAATGGTCTGAATGTGTTTTTCAGTTTTATGATACAATTCAATGGGAAAATAGCTTCAATGGTCTTATATTCATAGAAATGCACCTATCTTAAACAAACACACCTATGCTTTAAAGTGAAGCCTCTCAGTTCAGAAAGGGAGCCAAGAACACTTCTTTAAAAATTAGGTATTTTAAGCGAAGAATTTATATTCAAAATTAGAAACAATTTTGTCTTTAGAAGTTTTAGCTTTTAAGCATATCAGTACATTACCTAAGAACACTGCAGCGTCTCTATTTCTGGAAAAATAATTTTAAGAGTTAACCACTGCCTTTCAGAGATGACTAGGTGTAACCTTACATGGACACAGAAGCATTCACCAGATTATTTCTTACCGAACATTTTCAGAGCTGTAGGTCAATGTGGATGAAATGGATACCCCATCTCTTAGAGATCACATTTATTTTCACCTGTGTCTTACCAAAATATAGAAGGCAAGGGAAAATTAGGGAACACAGGCTAATTTTCTAAGTAAAATCATAAGAGCATTCAATAGCCACGTAAATGATTGACATATACGAAACAGACAAATACTGGGTAACATGCTTAACCAAACCAGGCACTTGTTCTCTGCTTGTCCTCATCTCCTTTTTTTGATGGAAAATTAGGCAAGTAGTCAAAGTAGAAGCCTCTTGGCCTCCAAAGAAACCTGAAAGTTATTTCAGGACTCTCAGAAGACTTCTTGACCTACTTGTGTGCTGGGGGGAAAAACGGGAGGGAGGAAGATAGCAGAAATAATATGCAAGGTTTTCAGAGGCATGAAAAATCAAGAATTTACACTTCCAGCTGTCTGTTTAACAGTGTTTATGCTCTATACCATCAAGACAATGTCATCCCTTTTCTCCTTGCCTTTGCAACCTACCATTTTAAGGTATGATGACTATTTCTCTCTTCCAGGGCCACCAAGCTGTAACAAGCAGAAAAACAATCTTGGCAGCAGGAGATGCTAAGAGAAGACAGTAAACTAATGACTACGGGACCTATGGTGCCAGGCATCAGGCTGCAAACCAACACGCACAGCACAAAGTCATCAAAACTGGACAGACTGAGGGCTATGGAGCATGTGCAAGGATGAAACTCTGCACTCGCAGTGACCTTTTTTCATGGCCTTTTTTCATGGCTCATGTGGTAGCTCATTGAAAAATCTGGGTTGGCAAGAAATTAGTCAGACAAACACTGTCTGGGAAGAGTGTTCAAGTTCGACTTGCTGCCTACGTGGTCACAATTAGCCTTGAAGACAACCAGATTTTATTTTCATTAAAAACAAACCAACGAGGCAGCCACTAGGCCCTTTGGCATGCTGCTCCACCGTTACAACACTGGGCTGGGGGGCCTATTCTGGCCACCTCAACTGTATCCTCATGTCCCAGACAAGAGTCTTCTCGTCATTTTCTTTTCTTCAAGTGATGTTTGTCACCTATTTATCCTGGGCTCTCTGCACTGACACTAATCTGCCTTGAAATTGGCTGATTCCGCTGAAGCCATGTTTACAGGGGAGCGAGTTACATCAGGCCATCCTTGTTCATAGCCCAGTTTATGCTCTAAAGCAGAGAGATTATTAAGAACTATAGATTGCATGCATACACTTGAAAATGACTCAATTTGGGGAAGATAACTGTATCAGATCTGCATTGCTTGGGTTGTTGAAAGAGGCCAGGTAGCACTACAATCTTGAATGGAAATTGTTCCCTAAATATATTATCCTCCCTAAGACACATTTAACAACTGTTAGTGCCCAGGAGACAAAGGCTAAAGGGAAAAAAAAATACACGTATTAGAACATAGAGATGCAAAGACAGGGAAAAGCCTCATTTAAATTATCAAGCTGAGCATTAACCACAAGGAGAGAAAAACAAACGTTCTATGTTTTGCACAAACATCAATTACGTCTAGTAATTTAGCTGATTCCTCTCACTGAACAGGTGCTCTGGCTGCAGTGCAAAGTGAAAAGCATGCACACCACTCTGGCTTCTATGAAAGGTACCAAGGGTCCTCAACTTGCTCTAAAAAAGATTTCCAACAGTCCCTGGCACTGACATTGACTGTTTTTCCAAAACTCCTACCAAGTATGTGGCACTGGGAGAGTGAAACCTAGCCTCGAGACAGCCTGCAGACTTGCCGTTTCAATAGGCTGCAAATGCGGGGCAAAGAGAATGCACTCAGAGAAGAGCTCTGCAGATGGTCATGAATTTAGGCACATTAACCCAAATGAATTATGTTTGACAAGGAGGGGCAGGACGAATGAATTAAGTCTACAGATAGTCACAAACTCTAAATATAAGCAACAGATTCCACTTTCTCACAGACTATGCCCAAAGCTGCTTAAACAACAAAAAGCAGTCATCTGAGTTGAATCCCCAGATCCTCTTCACAATTCAGATTGTGAAAAGCAAAGCGACTGAAAGACCTAGAACTAGTAGGAGGAAAAAGATATAATTAAGCCCCCCCCCCCAATATCCAAGCAAGTCAGGCAGCCTCCCCAAGATGAAAAATTATAAACCTAGACACACACCAGTAAAGTGAGTAAATATTCTTCCCCATAGTATGTATTTTTAAGTGGTGAAATCAAGTTGAACTATGTGGAATTTCTTCTGCAAAGAGGTACAAAACTAGTAAGTGGAACATCTTCCAAATGGGACCTGAAATAAAAAGGAGGCCATTTGCCTGTATCTTGGTTATTTTATCATTATCTTAAAAAAAAAAAAAAAAAAAAAGAAAGAAAGAAAGAAAAAGAAAAAAAGGTCCAGGGGCACCTGGGTGGCTCAGTGAGTCAAGCATCCAACTTCAGCTCAGGTCATGATCTCATGGTTCATAAGTTTGAGCCCCGCATTGGGTTCACTGTTGTCAGCACAGAGCCTGCTCCAGATCCTCTGTCCCTCTTTCTTTCTGCCCCTACCCCACTCATCCTCTATCAAAAATGAGCACTAAGGGGCGCCTGGGTGGCTCAGTCGGTTAAGCATTCGACTTCGGCTCAGGTCATGATCTCACGGTCCGTGAGTTCGAGCCCCGCGTCGGGCTCTGTGCTGACAGCTCAGAGCCTGGAGCCTGTTTCAGATTCTGTGTCTCCCTCTCTCTGACCCTCCCCCGTTCATGCTCTGTCTCTCTCTGTCTCAAAAATAAAGAAACGTTTAAAAAAATTAAAAAAAAAAAAAAAGCACTAAAAAAAAAAAAAAAAAAAAAATCAAGCCCAGAAGAGATCACCCTTTAACACTCTTTGTTTACGGTCTACCTATGTTTTTGATGTTGATCCCAAAGGAAGAGAGGGGTTTCTTCTCTGAAAGAATCGTCTTAGGTACTAAGGCATCTGTTGGCTTGCACTTGACCCCTTGCTAAGTGACTTGGGTTGTTCTCTCTCAGATTCCTAAATCCTAATTTACTTCCTGATTCCTAAATTTCTCCCTCCATAAACCCTGCCCAGAAAAGAATTTCTTCAATGCTCCTGCCTTCTCTTGATGATGAATTGCCGTATTTCCTTCTCTTACACAAATATATGGCTGGCCAGTATTTATATAAAATCTGGGAATATAGCCATTCATTCTTCATGGCCTGGCTCCTTCAAGTTCACAGCTCTGCACACGCCAGTTTATACATATCAGCGTGATAGTCTGCTCCAACAGGAGGGATCCCCAGACATGCCTTAATGATGTTGGTATCTCCTTAGAGACAGAGATATTGGAGAGACAAATCAGGTTTCCAGATCTTGGTTTCCTCACCTGCACAACAAAAAT
The DNA here is from genome assembly GCF_023721935.1 of Panthera uncia. NCBI lineage: Eukaryota > Metazoa > Chordata > Mammalia > Carnivora > Felidae > Panthera > Panthera uncia. Next base: position 82,506,807 of record NW_026057577.1, read on the forward strand.
GGCTTCTACAAAAACAATTAAGAGGGTAACTGCAAATGACTAAGCAAGTCTATAAAAGGCTTTCATAAAAATGCTAAAAGCAACAGGCATAACTCCTCTTCTTTCCTGCAGTGGTAGCTCCTTCCTAGAGCTCCAAACGCTACCCTCCAAACCACAACCTTAGGAGAATGACATTCTTGAAATGCTTCCAAAGACGTTCATCCCGAGGGAGGAGGATTTATAGTTGTGTGTCAAATGTCAGTGATCTGAGAGCTCTAGTCACCGGCATGATGTTATCCTACAAGTGGCGTGGACACATAAGGCAACAATCTCCCATGTTTCAGGGCCATAAGGCTGGACCAGGCTCACTGCAACCACAACAGCCTTCAGAGAGTGTTTTGAGAAATAATGGGACCAGAACTCGTTTAGTCATTGCGATAGTTTATGTGCCCATATTGATGAGCATTTTCCACGCCAATAATCACAGACACTTGTAACCAGTTTGGTTCTTAATGCAAAAATTTTAACAGTTGTGTGGGTGGGTCAAGAGGGGAGTGTCTGTGTGGAGTGAATCTATCACTGTGCATATTTTATTACCATCTGTTATTTCAATGATTTTTAATTACTTGACATGTAATTCTCAGTGCTGAAATTATATTTAAAAGCAAGCTACCCTGTTCAAATAGTTTCCATGTGTTTGAGGGAGAATGGGGAACAGGGACAGAACTACAAAGATCAAAGGTCACAAAAAGTCCTCAGCCTATACACATGCTTTACTTGGCTGGTGCAGGTTTTTTTGTTTGTTTGTTTGTTTTTTAATTTGAGTCAAGACTTAAAAGTCAGTATTGAATTAACCTAAAAATCTAGATTACTAGTTTCTCATAAAAGTATGGTAACATCTGGCAATACTGATTAATATTCATACCCTGCCATAGAGCTGAATAACAGCTGCCCCTTGAGGTAGGGCCTGTCCTCTCCAGATGACAGTCCCCCTTTCTTTCTGCAGCACCCTATCTTCATCACTTATTTGTGTTACCCACTTGGCCTTTATTGGCATTTGAGTTTGAGACACCTGAGATAGATCAAGAAGTTTAACACATGGCAGGTGCTTAATAAAGATCTATTGAATGAGTCAATGAAGAATTAAACTTTAAAAACAGCAGAATAGACAAGCCCAAAATATATTCCAGTCTACTTCTCAAGGCAGTTACTTTTCCTACTTTCAATTACATAGAAGTACTAAAGTACTTTTTCAAAGTGGTTTCTGACAATTAAAAACTAGTTTGTAAACAGGAAACTTCAATTCCACCAATGTTCAGTCTCCACTAAATCACAACACACATTTGGTACACAAATCTGACCAAGAAGTCTGTTGATAAATGCAAACACAGCCCCCATTCTTGAAGAAAGCTAAGCCCAATACTCCATAGTTATCTGTAAAATGGACAGGCTTTAAATACTCTAGGAATCTCTCATTCTTTTAATCTGTAATGCCGACCACACCCAAACCTGCTTGCTCGTCTTGATGTAGAGGAAATGAGGCAGAACAACAATTTCTTTCAAATGACTTTACACTTACTAGGTACAGGTCAGGGGAGCACCAGACCCTAGTCCGAACACTGCCACCGAAGAGCTGCGGAGACAGACTCATCCCGCAGCGGTTAGATGGACACGACCCCAGAGCCAGAATAGAACCTTTTCAACATGAAGGAATTTGCCTCAGTGAGCAGTGCTTGCTGGGGCACCGTGCATGGCTAGGGAGGTGAAATTAAATGCTGAACCAACACACTTCCTAATTTTCCCACCAAAATGACAAACTAGGGAGCCCTCTGCCATTTTTTTTCTGTGAAGAAGTCTGACTCACCAGCCATAGCAGAAATGGGAAAAACTAAGCTTCTTTTGACCCATTTTTCTGAGTAGCCATGAGAAAACATCAAGGAAACAAAATCCGTCAAATTTAACGTTTCACAAAAGCGACAGCAAAAGATAGTAAAAGGGATGTGAGAAACTAACCTCCAGAAGTTGTAGCACGTGATCTCTGTTCATGCTCCTACTTCTCTGTGTAATTCCTTGCTGTCCAAGGATGTACATTAGCACCTGTTTTGAAATACCTCTGAGAGCAGCTGAGTGAACCCACGATTGGGAGAAGATACCCAACGGGGTACTGGGCCAGTACGTGCACTCCTTGCTATCAGTCATCCATCCGGGACTGTGAAAACAAGGCCAGACTGTTTCCAGAAGGCAGCGCCTTCCCAGCACAGGACCGGACTTCAACATCGAGCCATTCCGTGGCTGTGCACCAGGAGAACAAATCTGCTCTCTCTGGAAGGAGACGAGATTTCCAGCCAATCTGCTTGATTACTCTAATTCTGTCAAGAATGCCAAGACCACGATGGGGGAAACTGCACTGCTTTTGACTTAAAATCCAACCTCCTCTGTGGTTCTTAAGGCATGCCCCGTTTTGTCAGAGATTTTTAAACCTCCACAGTGGAGGTTCTCAATTCTAGCGCACATTAGAAACACCTGGGGAGCTTTTAAAACCACCAACACTCAGGCCTCACCTGACTCAAATTAAATCACACTCTCCGAGGGTGGGGTCTTGGCACTCACTCCCCTTTCCCCAAGGAGGTTCTAAATGTGCAGCTAGTAGTGAGAACAACACATCTTGGATGATTAAATTGAAAAAGGCAACAGAATCAGAAAGGAAATGCGAACTCAAAAGAAAAAGGCAGAGGAGGGACATCTGGGTGGCTCAGCTGGTTAAAAGTCAGACTTCAGCTGAGGTCCTGATCTCATGGTCTGCGAGATCGGGGGCCGAAGTCAGGCTCTGCGCTGGGTGTCGAGCCAGGTTGGGATTCTCTCTCTCTCCCTCTCCTTTTGCCCCTCCACCGCTTGCGTGCACTCTATCTCTCTCTCAAAAATAAATAATAAAACACTTTTAAAAAGTCCAAAAAAACATAAAAAAAAAAAGAAAAAGAGAAGATGGGATGTTATGACAAAAGGGCCCCCGACCCACTAAGTAGTTATAAACCCACCCTCGGTTTACCAGGATGGCTCATATCAAATTCCTTTCCTGACCTAGCTATCACCCTCTTTCCACCTGATAACTCCTTCAGTTATTTATAATCGAGGGTTTTTTTTTTCAAAGCTACTAAATTAGAATTACACTCTGCCTACTGGAGAATACTTGATTCTAATAAAATAGTTATGTGATTAGTAAGAGGTAAAACAACACAAGGTGTGTGCTTGTCTTCTCATTGCTTTTCATTACTGGCTCTTTGAACAATTAAACGTGAACTGGAAAAAATAAACCCTTTTTTCAAATAATACTGCAAGCGTGGGTATTTTTGCTTCGTTGATACAACCTGCTTCACCTACACTGAAAATGCCAACCTCCATGATGGGTTTTGAAGATTGTGAAGTTCTTTTATCACAGACCAATTTAGAAGGTAAGGTACACGGTTAAAGATTATGTATGCTGACACATCGGTAATTACCTTCTAAATAATGTTGTAACTGGATGAGTCATCAAAGCTACCCCAGGCTTATAATGAGGGGTAAAAAGAAGGGCTATCTGGTGGCGGTACTGAGAGGCACGGGGCCAAGAGCAGGAAAGCAGGAAGGCAGGCGGGGCAGGAGGAGAGAGGAAAAAATGAGCATGGTCACTGCAGGGTGTGACAGCAAGGGGTTTGGATATCTGTGCCAGCTGCTGTAATCACCACCATCCACAAGCCAAACCCTTACATATAAGCTCAGAGATTCAATTTTTTTCAAAAGTTAATTTTTTAAAGCAAAACCCAAGTTAATAAAATGTTCCAGTAATCCCCTATCATCAAATTTTACTCAATTTGCGGTGTGGAACTTCATTTATTCATATTTTTAGCTACACAGTCAGGGCCTGCTTTCTTCCAACCATTTTCTCATCCTTCCCCTCACACAGCGTGCCACAGACATGCCCTGCTGCCGGCCTCGGCAAATGGCAGTCCCCACGCTACGCTATAGATGGTGAGGCGCCTGGCTTGAGATTAGGAAAACAGAAAAAAGAATGGAATACAAATCATTACTCCCAAATACGGATGACATTTAGGTCTTTTCCATTGCTCATTTTCGTGACCTGCATCCTGAAGGAGCCTTCTGGCCAAAGTGGTGGTGAGCGGGTGGGTCACTCCTTTTATTACTGTATCTCATATCAGATAGTTGAACTTTGTGTAATTTGCGGCATATGGCTGGACTACAAGAATAAACAAAATGCAATCAAAGAAAATCGAGAAGAAGAAGAAAGTGGAGTCACTGGTCCCCCTGTTTAGTAGCCAAAAAAGTGCATTCTCAATACCAACACCGAACCTCTGGTTTACATTTTTTTTTTTTCTTTTTTGACTTCGATTACACAGTTGGGTTGGCTTATGAATACGGTAAGAGGTATAACCTTTAGAGTGGAAGGCAGGATGAGCAGACAGAACCTAATTAATAGTGAAAAATTATTAATCTGTCTTACTAAGAGAAAGTAAAATCAGTCGTAACTTACAAAGGAACTTCTCTGTACAATTTAATAAAGGCAGGACTCACTGTATGACTGGGGCCTCATTATGAAATGAATATGTTTAATATAAGCCTGCACCAAACCCCAATAATTAACACCACCTCACCCTACCATATAAAGCTTAAAAATACCATTAACATGAAGTCCAGTTGTTAAATACTGCCATGTACCCTTTTAAATCCATTATTCAATAAATACCCTTTACAGAAAAAGAAGCAATAACTCATTTTTGGGAAGCTGAGAAAGGGAAAGATACGCTTAATTTGCTACGAGCTCAACTTTATAATTTCTCAGAAATTACGAAACTTTTTTAGAGAAGGGTTCACATTTGGGTGGCCTCCCTACAAAGCCATAAGTAACACCCACCCCACTCACTGTCACCACCACAGCACGGGGATCAGAAGCACAAGATTGCGACTTGGACAAACGGAGATTTCATCCCCAGCTTTGCTAGTGCCAGCTGTGTGCCACAGGCAAGATAATTAAGCCTTGCAATCCCCCACTCCCTCATTTCTAAAATGGAGGTAAAATTAGTACTTCAAAGTGTCTGGTACATGCATATTCAATAAATGACACCTATTGATAGAAAATGATATGTAAACCTTAAAAAGTAAAAGTGGGGGAAAAAAGCACTTACGTTGCTAGGTGGTGATCAGCAAAAAGACTTCTATTCCTACCAGGTGATAATCAAAAGGCTCCAAATATTTATTTTTCTTAAGTCTTCTGGGAGAAAATACTTCCGCCTTTCCATTATTGCTTGTCAAAACAAGATTGAGAAATAAAATCCAAGGGTAAGAAGTAAAGCTACAATTTTACTTATAACTATTTGGTTAGAAGAAAATGTAATTTCCTTACTCAAAAATGGTAACAAATGCTCTTTGCTTTTTTATTAACTATCAATGATAATTTCTGTGATTTGGAAGGGAGCCCACATTTATTTCTGGCCTCAAAATGGCTGAAAAGTTATTCAACTTGTAAAATTGGAATTTCTTTATCCCCAAAGCAATAGGAGTCATATGGAATTAGCAGGTTGGACCACACTCCTCCACCCTCTCCGGTCCAAAATAGACAAAGGGAAAATACCGAGGCTTGTATTTTTGTCACCACAGAGATTTTATATTCTGAGAAAAATCAACAAAAAAGTAAGTCCTAAAGTGAACTCTCCCTGGCATTTCACTTAGACAAAAAAGTCAATCAAAAACTGGATCAGGTAGGGGTACCTGGGTGGCTCATGTAGGTTAAGCATCTGAGTCTTGGTTTCAGCTCAGGTTCAAGATCTCACAGTTGTGAGATGGAGCCCCATGTCGGGCTCTGCACTGGGTGTGGAGCCTACTTATGATTCTCTCCCTGTCTCTCTCCCCCACCCCCTGCCTCTCCTTCTGCCCCTCTCCTGCTTTTGCTCACTATAAATAAATCTATATTAAGAAAGAAATTGGATCAGGTAGATGAGAACCCCTAAGACTCCAAGACCCAGAATCTAGCTCTGGTACTTAATCACTGTGTGGCCTTGAATAAGTTACTTAACTTCTCTGAGCTTATTTCTTTATCTGTAAATTGGGGTTAATAATACTTCTTTCAGGACAAGCACAATGATTAAACAAGATAATACAATTAAACAGCCAGGCACCTAAGAAATTATTTTAGAAAACAGCTCGTTATTTTCAAATTTGATTTCAAATACTTCTTACACCACCAACCAAAAAAGAATTCAGTGAGAGAAGTAACAGCTACTATTTTAAACTTTTTTTAAACCTAAAATTAACTATCAAAATGAAATTATATTCTATGTATGCGTGCGTGCGTGTGTGTGTATACACACACACACACACACACACACAGCATAAGGTATACAAGAGTACGCAAAGACAGATAATGTATACAGCCTCATCTTGGTCAAATTTGGTTTCTATCAAACAACCTAACAAATTCCAATGTAAGCTTCTACTCAGCCAACATTACTTGGAAATGGATTCATCTTCCGCAAAATTATTTCCTTCCACTGGCACTGACCCATCACCACAAACATCATCTAGTTTTTTCAGAGAACTGAATCAGTAGCTGGATGCAAGAGCTGAAGAACATCTTGAAACACAGCCATATTGTATCACACAGAACATAGCTTGGAAAAATATTACTTTTCACAAACAAAAAACTTGGCTAGAGAAGAGGGGAAGAGAAGATTAAAACAAAATATCTCCAAGTAAAAAGTGTAGAAAAGGAATTGAAACAAAAACACTGAGAATTAAGTGTACTCAAGCCTTGTGCATTGTTGCTGCTTCCAGGAGATGCATTTTGAATATAACAAGATGAATTTCAACAGACCATGAACCAGAGATTTTCAACATGATAAAGGGGAAGCGATATATATTCAATTTTTACAACCACTGAGTGAGCAGAAAACTGAAAATTCTTCAGCTGCTGATAATGTGCTGATAGAAATGCATCTCCCAACAGAATTCCTAATGAACTGCCAGTAAAACGGAGAAGTATTAAACAAACTGCAGAGAACAAATGATTATATCATGCTAACATAGATCTCTAACAACTTCTATAGTCATTTTCCTAGTTTTGAATGAGAAAATCATTAATGATCAAATACTTTATTCAACCATTTACAATAACCCTTGAGTCCTCAAAGACAATAGAAATTCGTGAAGTAACATATGTAGGAGATAATGTAGAACATCTACTATTTCTACTGTTTATGAGTACCTGGAACATGTCAGACACCATGCTAAGTACTTCACATCCCTCATCACTACCCACCTCTTAGTAACATGGAGGAGAGACACAGTGTCACTTTACATTTTACAGGTGAGAAATCGGAGGAGGTAAGTAATTTTCCTTACCTGGAATCCTGCCCTGGGTTCTGCATTTCTCACATCTTATCCATAATGTCCGGTTCTGATACCAAACCGAGTGGGATAGTAAATGATCCCAAAAGGACAGATGATAAGCAAGAAACTGAATTCATCTATGAATAAAGGAAATTAAATTCTGGGGAAAGACTCGTTATGCTTTAAATAGACAAAAATCAAGACTCAATAATGGACCACAGACTCTTTGTGTAAAACTAGATGTGATGGGAAATATAGCAAAAAAGAAAGACTGGAGAATAAAACAAAATTATTCACTTGAAAAGTTTACAGTCAGAATTCAGAACTGGAATTATGAATCCTGTCTGACCATTATACTTATGACACTAATTTGTTGCTCATCCGGTGACATTTAAATTCTCTACTCTTAAACTCCAATATAACAGTTTTGGGTTATTTTCCTTAAGGTAGCCAACAATTTAGTTAAAATTTTTAATATTCCCTTGTATGGCAAAATACCGCAAGGGTGAACTCTTTAAATACATTTGAATATGGAGTGCTTCTTCTGAATTATGTTCACGGTCTTTTAGCTCACTTCACTGAGTTAAAGATGCCCAAAGAGGCCAGAATTAAGACTCAAAAAAACACAAGAAGTCTGGACTGGAGGCATCCTACAGTTCAAAACACTGCTTCCCCACGTCAGGAAGTATTGTGGATACATTAAAGCAGATAAAAACATCATGCTTACTCAGTTTAACAGTGGCTTACAAGGTCTACAAGGAAATGGGCAAGGAAACAGGATAAAAATCAGTAGGTATGCATTTGAAATAATGTGTGTACAAGGTTATTCACTACAGCACTGTTTATATAGTGAAATACTGAAAACAACCCAAGGGTCCCTCACTAGGGACCACCTAAATAAACTACAGCACATCTACACAATAAAATGGTATAAAGTTATAAAGAATAATGAGGAAGTTTTCTATGCACTGATACAGAAAGATCTCCAATTTAAAAAGCAAGGTACAGAACACAGTATATAATATGCTCTGAATAGAAGATGCTTTGAGAAAGAATGTGGGGATTTAAATATAGATATTTGGATATGCTTGTAGTATTTGCACAAAAATAGAATATTCAAAAAACGAATAAGGGAGGTTCTCTGTAGGGGATAGTGGGAACAGGGGAATGAAGACAGCAGTGGAAGGCAAGGTTTTTCAATATATATCTCTTTTATACCATGTTGCATTTTTGAACCTCCTGAATGTATGAATCATTAAAAAGTAAAATAAAATAGAAGTTCTACAGACAATTAAAAATTGATAGTCAACCATACTTCAATAAAAAATGTTTACGAAATTGATGGAAAAATTTTGACAATATGTAGTAACTGTAAATAGCACTGCAGCCTAGAAGGACCTATCAAATATTTAAGGAAAAGTGGCTGCCTACAGAGCACATGACAACACATAGAAGATTTGATGAAGACAGAAGAGTAATTCCATTGTGTGTTTCCAGAAAAAATCTTACTGCAGTGACTTTGCTATAAAGACTCCAGTGAGAGTTCTCATTTGCAGACACACATCTCCAAGGGTGTAATGGCGGCTGCCTCTAGGAACATACCTGGAAAAAACCTGAGAGTATCAGCTATAGTCCAAAGCAGCAGCTTCCCTTCAGGACTCTCACCGATCTCTTGAATACCTTCCAAACCCAGTCAAAAGGAATATGAAGCAGACTCAAGAAATAATTACAACAAAACCCGAATGACAGAAGAACTTGGACACTGAAGTCCCTTGTCATCTGGGTGATGAGTATGAGTGATCAGTGTCAGTCAGGGTTAATCACGGGCTACTTCCCAGAGGAAGTGAATGTGAGCCAGGGTTTGAAGGTGACAAAAGGGAGATGAACGCCAAGTTGACAAGAGATGAATTGCAGTAAGATTTCACAGGGCTATGTGAAGAGACAGAACAGTGGCACAGAGCTGAAATGCGGGCAACTGTAATGGCATGCATTTAAGGGAAATGAATATAAATTACACTTGGAGGATAATCAATGGGCTACAAGGTGTCAGTTACAACCCAAGAAGAGGAACTGCTGACCACTGATGACTATTCACTAAAGATTACAACCCAATATACTGCTGTAGCCCAAGGGCCAACAACAAATGGAGGTAATCAGCTAAAGTATTAAAATGTTTCCCACTTAATGTACGAACCGAAAGTATGTTTACACCTGGTATTCCGTCACAAATCTGGATCCTACCACCCTAAAAGCTGGAGACAACTGAAAGGAGAGATACCACAGTGATAGAGATAGGGACAGACCCTCAAGAATGCAAGCTGAGAAAAAGCAGTGATCGAGGTCTTGTTACCTTCAAACCCGGTAAACCCAAGAAATTCAAACAAGCAGCCTTTATAAAGTATGTGGCAAATTTGGAGAACCCATTACCCCTAGAGGAGGTTTGGGATGAATCTAAAATTAACTTCTATAGAACTTTAGAGGGGCACCTGGGTGGCTCAGTCGGTTAAGTGTCCAACTTCGGCTCGGGTCATGATCTCATGGTCCATGAGTTTGAGCCCTCATCGGGCTCTGTGCTGACAGCTCAGGGCCTGAAGCCTGCTTCAGATTCTGTTTCTACTTCTCTCTCTGCTCCTCCCTGGCCTATGCTCACTCTCTCTCTCTCTTTCTCAAAAATAAATAAATAAACATAAAAAAAAAAAAAAAGACCTTTAAGGGTGGCTAGGTGGCTCAGTTGCTTAAGCATCTGACTTCAGCTCAGGTCATGATCTCGCAGTGCATGAGTTCAAGCCCCTCGTTGGGCTCTGTGCTGACAGCTCAGAGCCTCGAGCCTGCTTCAGATTCTGTGTTGCCCTCTCTCTCTGCCCCTCTCCCCCCACTCTTTCTCTGTCTCTCAAAAATGAATAAACGTTAAAATTAAAAAAAAAAACAATTTTAGATTGTTTTATATGAAATACATTCACAATATATTACTACTAGAGACAAGGATCGTTTTTTAGGGAGGGAATCTTTGTCTACAATCTTTTGGCCCCAGCGGTGAGCAAAGAACCCACAATGCAATCCCACCTCCGTCTCAGCTGTTAGGTCCACTGGCAGGCATGATGGGAAATCTCAAAGGAGAATAAATAAACCACAAAGCAGAGCATTAGAGGAGCACAGGTAATTCCCTACCAGTCTCTGCTCACCATTCCTTTGGGCTGTACCATCTTCTCAGGACTGAAGAAATACATGTCACCGAAAAATCTACCCAAATGAATAAAGTATATAGAAGTTAATGAGGTTAAGAAACCTGTATCATTTAATCTCCAGAAGACTGCAAAATAACAAGAAAAACTTCTCTGTTGATTAGGAGGATAAGGCAATGAGCATCTTTTGAAAAGAAGACGTGGTAAGATTTAAATACAGAAAAGACTGCCCACAACTGACATGAAGAACCTTTCCTAAGGGACAGTCCCTGAATTGTGCACTTAACTAGTTGCTAGATACTGTGCCAGGTACCCTAAGCTCTTTATGTTTTCATGTTTTCTCCTTTTACTTTGGGTTGATACCTTTAAAGAAACTAGGAGGAAAAAACCTAGATAATGTGTGGGGGTAACCTGGAGTCCTGAGTATGTGACCACACAGTGATAACTCAATGAAACAATAAACTCTGCATGCCAAAACATTCATTAAACACATTCGATGTTTTCTCAAAAACCTATATGTGTGGATAGAGTCATTCACAGCTTTCCGGGAACTAATTATTTTTCCCTTTCTAGCCTTAATGCATGTATTTAAATTTCCTTAATTTACTGAATACTTACAATGAGCATTACTCTGAATTTAACACTCCAGTTAATCTTGGGAAAGAGATGTGAGCTCAAAAGAAGCAAAGAAGGGATGAGAATTTATGATCACTCAGGAAATGTGCACATTATTAACGGAATTCAAAGCAAAGACATGTTCAATATGAGGAGACCTTTCACAGTCTCTATTTAATACAGGAGTTGAATTTGGAAAATCGACAGACACTTAACTATCGACAACCCGGCCTTTCCTTAAATGTCTGTAATTCCAAATATTGTTGAGGGGTTAGTGGGCTGGATTTGGGACTTCATTACTTCTAAGCAGGCCTGTTAATGTATGTGAATGCATAATCCTAACAAATCACCATTCCAAGGAAGAGAAACGGCCAAGAGACTATGAACTTGGAGTCTTTAGAAGGGAAAGTGGAATTGCTTCTCGTTTGGCAGTCAAAATTCAGTCATGAAATCCGTAACATCAGAAACAAAACAAAGAACATTCAAACTAAATGAACACGGCCATTGCAAAGCCCGTGTACTTTATCAGGAAAGTGGCCAGCCCTGTTCCTCCTCCCTACCAAACACTTCACAGGTCGGAGATAGGGAAAGGACTAATCATCTGGTGTAATTACACAGTAATTCTTATCTGGATTCAACCAGAAATCCTCACATTTCTCCCAGATTATAAACAGAGAAAGGAAAGAAAAAACAATTTGGGATTCTGGAAGTCAGAGCAGGCTTCCAGTAGTTAAAAGGAGAATAGAAATTATCAAAATAGAATAGAAATTATCAAAAGGGAGCAAAAAGAAAGAAAGAAAGAAAGAAAAAAAAAAAAACTAGTTAGAAGAGCACAGTGACCAGAGGCGGTTGGGCTTTGGGGCTAAAAATCCCTAGACATTGGCAGGAGGCAAAAGAACCAGCCATCTGGGAAAAATCATAAAAAAGTCAGGCTAAACCTACAGACCTCAAAGGCTCCCAAGTACATTCCAATATTACCATAGAGTTCAATAACTGGTGTTCTTAATCAGGGTCCTGGTTCATTGAGAAAACTCACCATACTCTACCGGACGATGTCTGGTAATGACTGTGACATTTTAGAACCATTTGCAAGGAGAGCAGTTATAACTGTTTCATTGTTTAAAGGATTAAGCAGATTTAGGCAGAGCTTCTCTTTCCTGCATACTCCAGATGAATCAGTTACCCTAAGGAAGGTTGTAGTTCAGGTGTAACTAAGAGTCACTATTCTTTTTAGTAGAACCCCCGCCTCCCCCCAAGGCCAAACACTCCCAATTCCATTTTTAGTTTAGAAGGAAAAGAATACACGGAATTAATTATGATTCTTCAAGAAAACATCTTGGCAATTTTTATCCCTTACTTCCACATAAATTTACAGGCTTTTCTAAGCAACAGGATAAATCACTGTCTCTGTTACATGAGGACTTCTACTTAACACAGATTAATAGGCCATACCTCAGGAGAACAGCGCTCTCCTTCCGCACGATATACGCACCAAAGGAAAGGTTCCATTTCAGTCATTTACTTCCATAAAATGTAAGTCAGTCACTTCAATTACTGCTGTGACTCACCTACTAACTACTGGCCTCAACAACATCAAAAATATTCGTTCACCAAATTTGTCATCAGTGTTTTTAGACACGTTTCCCATGCTCAGTAAAATGCCTTTGTTAAGAGCAGAGAAACGTTAAAAGTGGAAACACACTATCGACACCGTTCTTGTCTTCCTGCCATGCCACTCTACCCGTGAGGAGTTGTGACTTATGCTAGCAAGTGAAAACTGGTAGGCATGAAATTTCTTTTACAAGAGCAATCAAAACGATAGCAGAAATTTACTTCATATGTATAGTTTTACAGAGCTGCAGCACGATTCCTGCTCATAGAACAAAGTGAGCTAATCTGCTTTGCAAGAGACAATGACCTTTGAAAGCAAGCTGTGATAGGTTTATTCCTTACCTTACAAAAAGACTTATCAGTTCTATAGCAGAATCATCAGAACAAGGTGATTCTGTATGACTAAATCAGGTACTCTTTTTTCAAGGTGAAGTACATACATTTCTCACATCTTAGAGGACATGAACCAGTAGTGTTCTGCACATATGCAATAAAATTCAGATAATCAATAAATCTTGAAGAAGTCATTATTCGAGAGCTAAATATAAGAGAACGACTGTTCCCTGTCACTAACATTAACTTTTTTTTTTTTAAACTGGACTAATTTCATTTTTTAAAAGTCACAAGAAAAAGCCATTGGCTGTGTGAATTTCATGTCTTACTTCTCAGCAACAGTAAGAAATAAACAGGAGCTGGAAGACAGAAACAGAACACTAGTTTCAGTGAAGGAAATAACTTAATTTAGTATTCTGCCTGCCCTAGAAGCATCTGGTTTTGGCCTCACTGTATTAAAAAAAAAAAAAAAAAAAAAGCATGGAAGAGAGAATGGAGACATGAATAAATCACCACAAAAAAATAATCTAGAACTTTAAAAAATGAATATAATAGTGCAAGTTGAAACCCACTTCCCCTGAAGACATGTTGGAACACAAATCTGTTTAAGTCTACACTCCTCACTCCCAGGTTGTTAAAATAGAAGACAAACAGACGGGGAAGGATTTGGGCATGCGTGTGAATTTTTTAAACACTCTAGATCATTCTCGTATGCCATTCTAGGTCAAAACCACTCAAATCACAGTAGTGCACTCTGTGGCTCACAGTCTCATTTATTTGGTCAACTAGTTTCATGGAGTGCTTAACTGGAGGATATTTTGGTAGGTCCACTGGCACCGACATGGGTTCAGACTTGGTTCTAAGTCTCTCCCAACTACAGATGGTATCTCCTTCCTATTCATGGGCACCTGCAAACCAGCCACCTAATGACAGGGAACCTAACCTAGTAGAACTAGCTGATTCTTCCCAACTGTTTGCTTTCGCTCAAACAGCACAGCAGGGAAAGGGACAGCAGCTCCATCGGGAGGAAAGCCATGTGGGACAAATTAGGTGCCGCTGTTAAGATTTAAAAGCTAGGGGCTAAAACAGAGCTAACTAGAGGCAGCTGTTAGGATGTGGTTTCTGTGTTTATGTTCTTCTCCTTCACCCCAAAGCCTCTTATGGGTATTAGGAAGGAAAGCATGTGTATGACCCAATGAAAAGGATCAGCTCTCTAGACTGTACATGAAGCTGGAGACCATAATTCAGCACGTTAGAGACAAAAGTTACCTGTGAGGAGAATGAGGGAAACTGCTGTAAACCTTTATTTGATAATTTTTCAAAATCCTCTCTTATCTAAATACAGTAATACAGCAGAAAATTGCACTGCTAGCAGATAACGGTCATGATAACTAAGAGAAACCCTACAGGAGCAATAAACCTGAGCGAAGGAGAGATTCGGGGCTGACCGACCCATCTGCAATTGGTACATCCTGTTGCTGTTGTGACCTCTGCACTTCCCCCCAATTCCACCTTCAAATTCTCAGCCCAAGATTTCAATATGGCTCACTGCCAGCACCTTTCTCCTTTCTTGGGTGCAAAAGTAGTTCTGTTGATCCATACATATTTCAAGAGGCTTTGACTTTCCGCTTTAACTGAGAATTAATGTCACATACTATTTAAAATAACACAGAGAATGTATTGTTCTTACAAGAACCTCCCTTTCCCCTGCCCGCCCTGACCTCTCTTCCCTTCAATATTGTCCTCAATAACGGGCTTTCTTCCCTCCTTGTAAAGCCAATATGGGTAACTGAGAGGAAGCAGGGGGAAGGGAAGTATTTCTATTTCTCTTGGCACTGAATAAAATGGTTTTCCCAGGGATGGAGTATTACTCCCATTTTAATAAAACTCCTGTTTCCTATATAATATCACTCAGGTCACTTCAAGGCGAGAAGGTGATCAAAAACAGAGACAACAGCAGAAGACCAGACTTGTGCATAGTAAACAACACAGCCCACATGCTGCACATCGACGCAGCACAAGCTAGCTAGCCCTCCACCCAATGCTCGAGCTACTCCAACACAGCAAATCTAACACTTTTATGTACTCAGAAAAATAGCTGTTGCAAATGCCTAATGCAATTAAGCCACGTTACACTTAACTTTACAAAAATCCTTTTACTTTCCCAAACTCTAGTATGATCACCTGTAACACAATAAACACCCATCAAAATTGACTTTTCTCTGGCTCCTATGATTCATTTACACACAAAACTTTAATGCAGAATAAAGAACAGACTAGCACAGCACTGGTCTTAACTGTCAAAGTAGCTTTTCTCTCCCCACTGGGTGAATAAGTCAATGAATCCACTTGATTCACAAAGAGAGACTTTTATTCCTTCTTTCCTTCCTCTCATCCATCCATGTATCCATCTTCTTGTTTTGTTTTTAATTGCTTTGATCCTTCAGTCTCTGCTACTCTACCCTGGTCATAGACACACATATGCATGTACAACACACACACACAACAGACACACAGACAGCCAGTAATGTGGTGTGGCAGAATTTTTTACCTGAAATACATACTGGCTTGTGTTACTCTGGCAAGCTACATATATTTCCAAAACCTCAGTTTTCTCCTTCCATAAAATCAAGATGATAATTCCTGCATCACAGGGCCACCGAATACTATCACTACATAGCAATGATAGGCACTCTTAAATATTAGTTCCCACCTCTTCCCCCCCCCCCCCCCCCCCAGGCACAGTGCACTTTAATGTCTTTTAAATCTAGACTTTACAGGTCAATAAATAAGAAACGGTTTCTTCTGGAGTTTGCTGATGCTGGGAAAAGTCCTAAACTTTTTCTTTCCATTTTCAGTTTCTTATTTAAACGCTTCTTACCTCTTCTTTCATAAATCTGTATCCTCAGTGGATTGTTTTCTTTGTTTCTCTAATCTTTCTTAAAGGTAAAGAGATCTAATATATCAATAACAAATACCAATTTGAGACAAAGTCGTCAATATAGTCATCCTGTCACTAGCCCTGAGTTTTAAAGCTAAATTTAAAATGTTAAAAATTTCCCACTACATGAAAAACCAAGATGAAGTTTATGTCCTAAAAGCCATTGTCCATAAGTTCAAATGAAAACATCTCTGAACCAGACTACTAGGACTAATAAGTATTTCAACACATTAGGATAAAACATGGGAGAGGTCGGCGATATCCTCCCACCTGTCCGGAAGGAAGCGGACTCACACACACTTAAATAAAACAGTGAGCGGCCTAATCCACTGTCTCCTAAGGATGGCATTGCATGTATTTTTTCTCCACCTCCTAACATTTGCAGTAGAGTTTGAGCCCAGCTAATCAATATCTTTAAAAAACTTGTTTAAGATAATACCGTCTGTTTTACTTGCTGGCCATTTAATGTACACATGTTTAAAACTAATGATTTTTTCCCCCATGGATTTCAGGTTTTACTAACCTATATTACAAACAATCAGAAAAAATCTGGTGCTACATTTTAAATCAATACTCATCATGACAGAGACTATGATATTGGGCAGCTGAACTTGTATCTTTCTGGCTGAAAATTCAAAGTGTATCTTATTTTTCTTCTCCTCTCAACAAAGTCGGGGGTGGGCTGAGGGGAAGAGTCAGGGTGAGGACACAGGAGAGAAGAAAATGCAACATGAATAAATCTTCAGGGTCAAAGCTTACCACACGTGGCCCACATCTAAAGAAGGACCTGGACCAGACAAACCTATTCCATCCCACACGGTGGACTGGTCTCCCTGACATGCCTCCGTCTTGCCCCCGACCGAAGCCACCAGCTTCACAATGAAATGCAGAAAAGCTGTCAGAACCTGGTGGTCCAAGCTATCTCCTAGCCATCTGCTCACAAATTTTACTGAGTTGGTTTTTTTTAATTCAGTGCCGTAGGAGGAAAACGGCATTCAGCAACACCAAAAGGAACACACACCAGTTCTTATCTGAAGAGGGCTGGCACCAGGTACCTCACTGCTGCTGCAGCTCATTCGCTCATTCCGAAGCAGGAGTGGTAACAGAGAAATGTGGAACTCTCACTGAAACAAGGGCTTCAAAAACTGATGCTGGCCCCTCGGTGTCTTGTTGTCGTTTGCCACTCAGAACATGTGCCTCTCAGTTCGGTCCCCACACCACTCGGCATTTCCTCACCCATTCTGCGATTCCCACTGGCGCCCCTCCTGAGCAACTGTATTAAGAGACTCGATCTAACTAACCATCGAGCGACAAAACAAAGCCAGATTCCCGTGCTGTGGCCCACGGCTTTATACACAATCTAAAACGGTAAACCTCATTCACTGTGGAAATACACTGCTCAGACCCTAGGCTCCCCTCTCGCTCACGGAGACTACTTTCAGATGCTGTGTCCCACACACGCAGGTCTTTCTGCCTGCCTATTTCAGCTGAATACGCTCTTTGCAAAAGGTTCTCTTTGTCCCCTGCGTGTCACCGTTCCGGGAGTCCGCGAGCAGCGGGGCTCCCGAGATGGAGGCTCCGAGGCCTGGCACACACAAAGCATAACCCAGCTCTCGGCGGAGAAGCGGGAAGGGAGGCAACCTCAACCTCCTGGCCGGGCGTGACCCCCCCTGCTGCTGGGCGAGACACAGCCTCTCCACCACGGCCTGCACAGCCCTGCACACTGCCGCAGCAGAGCCCGGGGTGGCCACGGCCCTCCTCCCTCATCCACCATGGCGCTAACGATGGCCACGAGTAGGCCACTCGGGGCTCGGCTGATTCCAGAAGCTAAAGGAAGACTTCGTCCAAATACCCAGCCAACAGAACACTTGACTAGAATTTGGAGGGCTCTAGGCTTTTTAAATTAACCCTAAACAGTGCTTTCTAATGGCGATATGCCCAGCGAATGGGCACTACAAAACTTCCCAGTCGTCTTCTTCACGCAGCATGTCCTGAGTGTAATATTTCTTCTTGTGAAACATGGATTTTACACATTCCACACACATCTATATGCAGCTACACTAATTTATAAAAGAAAGAAATCTCAAATAATCAAGTGGCTGTTAAATTAGGTAAGAAGGAAATTGGAAGGAGACCAACTAAAATTACACAGTGTATTTAAAAGGGTGTCCTCTCTAAATTTCTAATAAAATGCACTTGGTTGTTACCATTTATGGCTGCGCACGATTTTTACGCCAGCATTCAATATCACACAAAGAAACAAAAACAATGAAAATTTACTATCAATAATTTCCATTCATTTCAGCAACAACTGAAATCTGTCATTACTAAAATTACCTATAAAACTAGTCATTAAAACTAACTGTCTGCCATGCCAGCCCAGGCTGCCCTCCTCCCGTTTTCCTCGGGCTTGGCCTCCTTTGATCTTTCTCCCCTGGCTATTAACATTAGTGGCAGGAGTGGTAGACCCACGTCACAGTGAGAAAAATAATTCCTAAGCAGGAGACGGCTTACAACACAGCAAGCGTCCCAGATGCTGATCCATGCAAGCGGGGGGAGCAAAGTCACCCTAGAGCCCATTTGGGGCTCAGAGGCTGTACTACTACGGAAGCCTCACTCCGCGTCCACCATCCCGCCAGTAGCATCAGGCAGAATGAACAGATCGTGGTTAGAATTAGTTCTCCCCAAATTTACCTGCTTCCCAAAGCCACAGTCCTCCAAATATATCCAGCCCTTCAGCCTTCTACCTTAGCACTCCAGCCACTGGGCCCCTGCCGGCCGACGATTAAAATAGGATGACTGAGCCGTGCCTCTTGAAAGGTCGCGATAACAAATCCAATTTACGATTCTCAAAGGGACAAAACCAAAAGGTGGAAGAGTCTGAATAAGTGAAAAATGGTATTATCATTTAATTTTATTCATCAACAAGATCACCTCTCATTTAAGAAGCTAGGCTAGATAGTAATGTTCAACAGAATGGGAAGGGGAAAAATTGCAGGGCAGGGGTGGGGGTGGGAGGGAATACCACCTGTCCTTCAAAGTATAACCCTGAGTTAAATTCTCTCCTATTATCTCCATCCTTAAAATAGTCAGATAGCAAGATGTTCAAAGAAACACAAAGCAGTATAGGAGAGCTGCCTTCTTTCAAAGGGCCAGGGCAGTGATTTGAAGAGTTATTCAGGTCACAGAGAAATTACACTTCTTTATGCATCTATAAAGAATTCAGAGTTTTCCATTTTTATTAGCATTATTACAATATTGAAGGTTTTCAGGCATATCATGAGAGGAGCATTTACAGAGAAATGCTGAGCAGACCAGCCTCACACAGCACCCGCCTCCCTTTATGAGGCTCCACAGCCTGGCAGACATTTTGAAGAGCCTAATAAACACATAGTACTTCAATCGCAAGATCTTGTTAATTTATATCTACACATAACACCAAACACTTTATGTGAAAAAGCAAATGAGTTATTTTTGTCAACTACTAAGACACACCATGATACTTGTCTTTGAGGACGCAGACAATTTGGGGCCACCCTACTTTTATAGAATTGTCATGCTATCATTGGATCGTCACAAAAAAATGTCTTTTTTAAATCCTTTCTTTCTTCAATATGGCTATTGAAAAACTAAAATTACCCTTTGATTCTTTTTCAATGCTTATGGTGTCCAAGTCCCATGTTTCTGATACAAATTCCATGAACACTGAAAATAAACTAACACAATTGTGTCACCAACTGCTCATTTTATTCACATCTCTCCTGCAGTCTCCCCGGCACTTTTTATGGGAGCCCTGATCCTTCTGTAGCGGCACTGAGACATAGGCACATATTCAAAGGTGAGAGACCAAAAAGGTCATACAGCAAGCAGAGAATATTCCAGCAACGCAGGTTTCGATCTTTGCTATTTCAGTGTTATTCCCGCTGAGCCTCGCGTGCCAAGAATACCGCTGGCGCTGTTCAGAGACACTCATGATGACTCAATGGAGAATCAGGAGACCTGGGCACTTAACTATGCGCCTATTCCCAATGATATTCTGTCTCAACTCATTTCCATCCTCATAGAAACATGAAAGTGGGGCAATGACAGATATGAAGCCCAGCATGAACTGCCTGGCAGAACTCTGCCTAGCAACACAGCTTTATCACTCCACCACACATACGAGGCCAGAGTCCACAGGCAGAAATAATGACATAAAAACCAAGCTGGAAATGCCATAGTTTAAGGAAGCGCTACAAAAATCATATCACAAAAGAGAGCGTTTAAAATAGTTTTATATTCAATCAGTAGGTACAAATGAAACGTTAGTAGATATCTTAACCCACAATGAACCGAACGCTGTATTAGCATATGCTTTTTGGCTATGAAAAATCTTGCATTACCTACAAAAGCCTAAGTCTGTAAAAATTCCATGGAAGACAAAAAAAGAACAATTTGCTCAAGCTTGACTTAAAGTTTGGCCCTCTATGTAGGAAAAGAAGGTTGAAGTCACATCAATGATCATTCAAATTTTGTATGTAAATACGAGAGGGTGTTCTTTATTCTATTTCCTTGACAGACACTAATGTCCAGAAGGTTATTTCTTTGGGGTTGGTTGGTTTGTTTGATTTAAGGATTCTAGGTACTAAGTGCAGATATGTGAATAGAACAGGTCACAGAGCATGAATTTGCAATTTCTTTCTTTTCAAGGAGAATATGGGTTTGTGATGCTGTAGTCACACAGATTTTCTCTCTCTCTCTCTCTCTCTCTCTCTCTCTCTCTTAAATGTTTATTTTATTTATTTTGAGAGAGAGCCAGAGAGCAGGGGAGGGGCAGAGAAAGTGGGAGAAAGAGAATCCCAAGCAGGCTCCCTCTGTCAGCACAGAGCCCAATGCGGGGCTCGATCCCACAAACCCTGAGATGGTGACCTGAGCCAAAATCAAGAGTCAGATGCTTAACCAACTGAGCCACCCAGGGGCCCCTTCACACTGATCTTTCCACTGGTTCCAAAGGTAAATACTGGTGAACTAGCAGGCCAGGGCTGAGATAGGCATTTTTAGCCTTGGAAAGGAATTTAACTAGCTAGTCAAATGCAGCCTGAATCTGACCTGATTAGTAACAAAAAGCACTTTAGCAGCAACCAAGGACTACATTAACATGCAAGGTGTAGTGATTTCAAATCATTTTCTCTCCTAAATTTCATTTAAAGAAACTGAATGGCTAACTGCTTCTGTACCCAGCTATGCAACAATTTTGACAACAGTAACATAACATTAACACAGGATAGGAGGTGGGGAGTTAGGGATGATTAATAGGTATCCTTCAAATACATCCACTTTTCTCAGGTTAACAAAGAATTTTCGCATAAAATTTACATTTCTTCATTCAGTAGGGAACTTCAAACTGTTTTTTGCTATGGTAGGTGTTAGATACTAGCACCTGCATGAAAATTATCTCAGACCAGAACTATTATTTCTCTTAATCATTTCTGGTGTTTCTTAGGAAGTTAAATTTTACTGGTAAATATGAAACTTGTTTAATTGTAACTTCCATGCCATGTATAATGAGTTAAATTACAATAGCTCAATGAAATTGTATGGAATCAGGAAAATACATGAATCATTGAAGAATGTCTAATAAGGACATCTTAATAGACTCTGGTCTCTTACAACCAGGAAAACCTGTATGTTATCAGAACCTGCATTCATCAACAGCCCAAGCAAACAAAAAAGTTGGCCACGAAAGTGAAAATTCTCTTTTCAAAATAGACTTTGAAACATAAAAAAAAACAAAACAAAACAAAAAAAAACTTGGGGCATCTGGGTGGCTCAGTCAGTAAGTGTCCGACTTCAGCTCAGGTCATGATCTCATGGTTCATGAGTTCGAGCCCCGCATCGGGCTGTGTGCTGACAGCTCAGAGCCTGGAGCCTGCTTCGGATTCTGTGTCTCCCTCTCTCTCTGCTCCTCCCCCTCTTGGGCTATGTCTCTATCTCTCGAAAATAAACATTAAAAAAAAAAAAAAAAAACTCATCCAAAATATTGACCTTATTGGACCTGAAAGCCTACTCGGTAGCTGTTTGAGGCCCACACAGAATTAGTATTAAAGAGTTATCAAGGAGAGCATGCTCTTTGTTTAATCAGGATATAGATGCAAAGAGAATCACTGACTGCAATGCACAGTGAAGATCTGGAACAAAGCTGTGAGCAGCTCTGCAGCATAAAGGCCCTGGTTGTGATATTCCTGTCAGTCACTTTATTAATACAGGGGAAGCCTACTTAATGAACTGCTGAGAACGGAAGAGAGCCACTACGAGAATACATTTTCTGTTTATCAGACTGTAAAATCTGCAATAAGATCCCAGAATCCTCTTAGATGAATAAAAGTTAAAGGAAATAACCTTCCAGGATATCCAAACTCAGGGGCAAAACAGGGGCAAAACAAATTGTGTCCAAATAAAATTTCAGAAAGACTTGCTGCTTTGGCAACAGCCACAAAAATTTGCTCCATCATCTACAAATCGTGATAAAGTGACACAAACAACGAAAGATAATTTCCTAAAAGACTTGAAACTCTGTAATTGTAACCATTTTCTTTTATGATAAGAGAAAAAAGAAAGGAAGATGAAGGTAAACCTTGGAAAGGCTGTGATTTTGTTCATTTTATTAACTGAGCAATATAAACTTGAATTATATCACTAAGTTTATTTGCTAGTTACTCATTTCTAAGTGTCTCATACTAATAAAAATAAAATCTCAAGTGTTTTATAAAAATAACGGGCCTGGAAAAATTGCTGAGGGTATTTTTTAATATCATGTAAGTTTCTTTTATTTTCATGCCTTTGGGGTTGAAGAAATGGCGTGCAAGTTATTAACTGTAATGTGGCCACTGTAATTACTACCACCAAATTAAAATAAACATAATCTTCAAGATGTTTCAAGTTTCCTAAAAAGGAAGAAAACTCTGAAAATCCATTATAAATTGGTGATTGGATGGCACAGCATGACCCTTGCTGTATGAACTTCTGTTCTCTATTTCTTCCTGACAGATCATGCCTCTACAGTGAAATAAATTAAAAACAATTTTCAACTGATTGATAGCTTTTTAAACACAGTGCACCCTGAATGAAATAATTTACATAAAGTATTTTCAAGAGTTACATTGCTAAGTTAAAAATCAAAGTAATGACCCCAATAAGAGATTCCTGAATCACTAAGCAATTTCAAATAAATGAAAAGAGAATGAAAGGCATTTTTCTCACTGGATGATAGAGTCCTGATTAAATCTTCTTCTGACACTAAAGGAGGCCTTGTAGTCCTAACAACTCTTCATTTCAACTAAGGTCATCATGAAAAGAGTGATTATCAAATAAAGCCAATCAGAAAAGACCTCAAAATTTTTCAGGACCTCCAATTCCTTAAGATTTCTAAGGCACCCTGACTGACAGTCTTGTAAAACATAAGGGTAATTAAACTGACATGAAAATCACTACCCTGCATAAATCCTAAAAGCAGTTTATCTAACCTTTTGATCCTTAGAGAACTCGTAGTCGTCCTCACACCTGTTCCTACTCGCCGTCCAATGACCTTCATAAAAAGATTAACACCCAACTATCACACCCTGTATAGTTTACACACATAATCCACATCCCCCACAGTATCATCGCTGCGCTAATTATGCAGATAATGCTTCTTGCTGGAACTGATTCACAGCAACTTCAATCTCCTCCCTCGGCACGAGATAGAACTGGATGGGTCTTCCAGATGGAAGCTTTGTGATGTTCAGATAAAATAAAAATTTTATTTTTAAACTATAAAATACTGAATAACATATTAACGTGGGGTTGACACTGTTAACATTTCAAGAAGTTTCACAAAATCAGGCACACATTGTGAGCTTTTTAAAGAAGCTCACATTGTATAGAATTTATCCAACATAAAATCTGCAATTATTTTTAAGTTGTTGCTGAAATATACTGATAAAAAAAAAAAAAAGCTAGTCATATGTGGAAACCCTTAACTTTCACTGGCTTTCTCCCAGGCAGAAAGATGTTCAGACCATTTATCATGTGTTCATTTATAATTCTGCCTTATTGTGCAGGCAACACACACACGATCTTTGAGTACCTGCAGCTGACTCTACATAAGGTCCTTTTCTCTAGTAAAGATCAATGGTTATTTTAGCTTTCAGGAAAGCCATGCAGACACAGTCACATGAATTTCCTGTAAGATTCTTAATTGTGTAAACATTCTCTCTCAAAAATCCAGAAACCACTACTGAATATTTTGTGTGATATTAAAGCAAAAAAGGCACAAATCCCAGTAATATAACCAACAAATGTTATTAGGAAGTGATAACACTATGAACAATATATTTAAATGTTCAAACCACTCCCTAACAACTTTGTTTTTAAGTGATACAGAAAAACAAAACCAAACCCTATGTGAAGGGACAGCTCAGCTTTTATTGCTGCTTTCTTTTTCTATGTGGGATTTTTACTTTATCTTGTTCTATTTTGAGTGAAAACAAATCATTTAGGAGCCGCAATATTTTAATGTTGAAAAATACCTATGTGAACCGCCAAGAGAAAATCGGGTATCTACTGGATTTTCATGCAAAAAAGCATTGAGAGAAATAGCCAAGTCCTGCTTCTAAAAAATATTACCACTAACCTCTTTTTCTTCCTTTTTTTTTTTTTTTTTTTTTTTTTTTAATCCTGAAAATGACAAGGTAATCTCAAGTTTTAAGGGGCACCTGACTGGCTTGTCAGACTAACGTGGCATATTAACTACACTCATTGTGGCACCAGTGGAGCCTTAGTTTTTATCATTTTGATATCCCCTCCAGGGTTTCAATCTTCTCTCTTGGAGCTCAATCATGCTCTGTGATGCTCTATTCCTACATGAGGATGCAAGAGAACGTCTATTTAAAAATACATTCGGGGAGGGGGTGTCAGGCACTACTGATTGATTGAGAAGGCATTCCATGATGATCCCTATTTTCAGTTAAAATGCGCACTTACGGTTTTGGATTTAACACCCCTGCCTTTGCAGTCAGACAGTCATTTAGCTGGAGTCAATCAAGCGTGTGATTAGAAATAATAACTCACAAGCAATGAATTCAAAAAGATTAGATCTTTGCCGAAATGCACAAGTACAGCATCCCATTATGCATCCTTTTCTCTCTGGTTTCTAGAGAGCAGACGGAAAAAAAAAATCAGCCCCCAAAATTGTCTTGCACTCTAAAAGCTGACTTCTCTTAAAATCTCACTAAAAACTCTCCTATCCCATGATCAGTAACCTCCGCCAGTTGGAGATATAATCAGTACAAGGGGGTGTCTCCTATCTTTTCTCCTGTCTCCCCAATTATGCCACAGACTATGTTTTGCACTGAATGGGTCAGAAACTGGACACACCTTATCTTATTTACATAGAATAAGAAAGATACAGCATGGTTAAAGCCCAAAGATGGTTAATATCTAAAACAAACAAACAAAGTCTTCAAATTATTTGTCACTTACATATCAAGTATTTTATTTAAGTACGGGGTTAGAAAAGTAATTAGAGAAAACTATGTTTGGATTTAATAAGCATTGTATTGAAACCACTAAGTCAAGTTCAATCCAACTTTTCTAGATAGCATCTTTGATCAAAGGATTTAATTTCACTAAGGAAGTTTAAAGATTTAAAGTGAATTATAAGATTTCATATTATGTGGTGTTTTACCTTTAATCAGAGTGCATATAATTCATAGTCAACAGTGTTAATAATGGGTAGAATGATCCCAAAGGGAAAAAGATTGACAAAAATGATGAATATTTTGCCTTAGAATGTAATGTAGAGGGGATGGGTTGATTTGCCTTCCCAGCTATGCTTGGTTTAGGCTGATGTAACGCAGCACACACTGATGACACTAACATAATTCATACAAATGAGGATAGCAGAGAGCAGCCTGGGATTTGACAAATTTCTGCAGATAATTCCCAAGGCTGAATAAACCACATGTGGGTAACTGGGAGCTAATGCAGTGCAGGAGATATAGATGAATAAAGTCCACAAACACTCACTTAAAAAAATAAAAATAAGGAAGTAAAAAAGCTCCAAGCCTTATGTTTTTTTTTTAAACAAGGAAGAAAGAAGAGTCACATTTCAGTTGCTAATAGAAAATACCTTGCCAATTAATAAATATCTGAACATGTTGATCAGTTAGTCGCACCAATAAAGGTTTCTTTACATAAAGAGCCACTATGTTCATTCCAACTTGTGG
This sequence comes from Panthera uncia, assembly GCF_023721935.1. NCBI lineage: Eukaryota > Metazoa > Chordata > Mammalia > Carnivora > Felidae > Panthera > Panthera uncia. Next base: position 82,533,089 of record NW_026057577.1, read on the forward strand.
TTCTAGAAAATACCACTAAGAAAACTGTTAGGAGCCAATTCATTTTACTCAACAAACAAAACTTAAATTAAAAAAAAATCCAAATACTAATTTGGATGAGTTTGGGTACTTTCGACTATATGTGAGAACAGCCAGACCTCACAATTTGATTCTCTTCCGGAAGCCAAATAAGGGATCAATTTCTACCCCTTTGCCTGATCTTAACATCCAGGGGCAGAAGGCACATCAGTGGTCTTGTGGAGGAAACTATGATGCCTTATCAATGTAGTTTTTGTTTGAGTTTATTTATTTATTTTGAGAGAGAGCGCGGACGCGTGCACGCACGCAAGTGGGAGAGGGGCAGAAAAAGAAGGGGGGAGAGAGAGAATCCCAAACAGGTTCCGCACTGTCAGTGCAGAGATAGATGTGGCACTCAAACACAAACTGAGATTGAGCTGAAATCAAGAGTCAGACGCTTAACAGACTGAGCCTCCAGGCGCCCCTAAATGTACTTTTATGGAAAGATCACCAAGAGCCAAATCTAAAGGGTTTTGCACACTGCATCTCTCCACCTTTAACACATGGAAAACTAACCCTGACTCAACTGATACTACTACTGCCTGTCCTACTGTACCATTATATTTCAACCCATAAGAAAGTGACCATCTCTCCCTCCTTCTCTCCATCTTTCCCTCCCTCTTTCTCTCTCTTTCTTACACATACACCACACACACACACACACACACACACACGGAGAAAATGGCTGTGGAGCAGGGTTCCTTATTCCTTCCAACATCAAGGTTAAGGTTCCATTTAAGAAACATTTGTTCGCCACCAACCAGATACCGGTCACTGCACCAGAATCTGGGAGAAATGCTAAAATCAATAAAATAGGTTTTCTGCTCTAGGGAAGTTTACCTCCTAATCAGCGAAGCAGGTCGAGAGTCACCTCCAGCACCACCCCGTGCTCACAACTTGCCCAGCTATGATCGGCAGCTTCAGATCTTACTATGACAAGAGGCAAAGAAAGTAAAATAGAAAGAAAAAAAAAACCTCCCAATGAAGACAAGGTTGTCTCAAAGAGTTTGCCTTTGTTCATAAATGAAGGAGAAGAATTGCAAACCACTACTAAAATTAGTACCATTCTTCCTTTCTGCCATCTCCAGTAGGACTATGAGATGCATAACACAGGGTGAGCACCCAAGTGCTCGGCTGGGGCTCAGTGAAATTCAAAAAGAAGTGAAAACAAAATGCAGTTTAATTTTCTGCCATACAGAAAAACATCCATGTAAAATAGGTGAACATGTTAAATATTTATATTAAAAATCAGGCATTTCAAGAAGAAAAAAGATATATATAAATCTCCCCCAGCACACTACCTACAATCCTTCCTTCACTCATTAAACAGATTTGCTGAGTTCCTACTACGGGCCAAGCCCACTCTAGGTACAACATCTTTGTGTGTGTATCTTTGTGTGTGTGATACATATGCAATCCAAAGATTTCATATTTAATCCTGTCAGAAAATTTTCTGTCTCTTAAACAAGTAAAACCACAGAAGGAAAACTTGAAGCTTTCAGTGCTAATTCGAATACAATCTTGATGTATTTCAGTTACTTCATATTGGTAAGAAAATGTGTGAGCAGGAAATTCATTTTAAACAAAATTCATTATATGAACTTGTGACATTCTCACGCACTGGTTTTTTTGCCTCCATTTCCAAACACTAATTGACAGCACTTGAACACGGTGATTCAGCTTCCGCATGTCATATGATTCCCGGGGACTGTAGCTATATTCCTCAGGCCAGTAGACTGACAAATCAAAAGATAAGAAGTACCTCTCAGCTTGAATCAACTGAAATGTGTCAGAAAATACATTTGGCATAATCTTCAGAAATGTCAGGTTTGGCGATGACAGGATAGGCACAGTTTTCCTGACAGTTTTAGCACACCAAAGTTTTAGAGTCCAAGTTAGAACGAGGAGGGGAAAAACACTTTTGTCTGCTATTTTGGAGAAAACTACTACACGCAACAAGAGGAAATGTATGACATGCCACTTGAGTCTCTGACAAAAATGTTATAAAATGCCTGACTATCTAATTAATGAAACATATAACCTGGAAAACGTCCACTAAGATTAAAAGGATTAAGGTATCTTTGAGTATGTCTGCTTATGAAAATCACGCGACTTGCTCTTCAAGACATGCCCAGCTTCATTTCTCTTCATATTCCCACTGTGCCTTGCACCAGTTCAGTATTTTTATAAATGTGTGTTGAATGAGTGAATGAACCAACAGCATCGAGCGAAAATGTTAAGAAACCCAAGACTGAGCAGAATACGTTCCACGATATGCCTCTACTGGACCCTGCACTCCATCTTGCCTTGCCATGCCTATGCCTTGGCAAATAAGAATAAATGCAAAAAAGCAAATTAACACACAAGCAGGTGAATTCTAATATACATCAGGCTCCTTTATGATTTCTACATGAGCTGGACTTTCCTGTGTCTTATCACCACCACCATCCCCCCTAGATGCACACTTATATGATCATATTCTGCAAACTGTGGATAAAAGAAGAAACAACTTAATCAGTTGTACAAAAGGCACTACACAGAGCCAAGACTCACGTTTCTACCTCTGGCTACAAAACTCTGACTCCTCCAATTTCCCATTTGTAAATAGATCTCCAAAAGAAATCAGCCTGAGGGCACTGAATGGCTGTAGATCTCTGTAGGAGCACTGTAGTCTGACAATTGCAAACCCCAATGAGCAGCTCAGACAGGAGATGCAGAGTGCCTCATTCAGACATATCCCTTCCACGTAATCTAACAACTCCAGCGCTGTCAACCTGCATCTGATTTTCATTTACAAATGAAGTTGCACCAATCTGCAACAATAAAGAACAGTGGCAAAATCTCTAACACGTGGCATCTCTCCATTTTCTTAAAAACAAAAAAGATCCCCATTTGGGAAACTCCTAATTGTGCTGGCCACGTTTCATTTACTTTCACACCAATGCAACGACAATCTGTCAATATTGGTACTGTAAATTACCAAATACTCTAAAAGTACTTATTTTAAATGGATCATACAACTACATATTTATGAGTGTTATACACTGAAAGGTAAAAATTATTTCTTTAATGCCTACGTCTATACGTACTGTCTCCCAAATGAAAGAGGTGCCAAGTCAGTTAAAAGATATACTTAAAAAATACATTTTTCTGACTTAATATGTGTTCTGTATTTTCAGCATGGCTTCACAATCTTTTTCCTTTTCAAAGGAGCAAAGTCAAATGTATTTTTCACTATATTGGGCAAATGTAACATACTGTTACATAATACATCCCTGCAAAAGCCTCTTATTCCACTATATTCCAAGAGTTAGCTCTTTCAGGATATATATTCTTCAGTAAGCATTTATTGAGCATGAACTATGTGCCCATTACCATGCTCGATTAAGGAAACAGAGTGGGGAAAAACAGACAAAGAAAGTCCCTACTATTAACTTACAGGCAAAAGAGAGAGAGAGAGAAACTAAAATGATTAGTACAATAATAGTTTTGTCTATAAAATTTTAGGTGCATGGAAGCAGGAATGACTACTACTATGGCCTGGAGACTTGAAGAATAAACATGAATAACATGGAGAAGAGGGGTAAGAACATTCCAGATTTGGATCACCATGTTTGAAAGGAGGTGAGAAAGTATGAAATTTTAAGAGAAAGGAAAGTAATGTGGAATGTCTAGAAAATAGTGGGAAAGCAATGGTAACATTAATATGAGAAGATGGGGCTAGAAGGTAAAGAGTCATCCTACAGGAAATGTGGAACAGTCAAAGGTTTCTAAGCAAAAGAAAGATGTGATCCCCCATGTTCACCACAGCATTATTTACAGTAGCCAAAACAGGGAAACAACCTAAGTGTCCACTGATGGATGAATGGATAAAGAAAATAAATACCATATGATCTCACTTACATGTGGCATTAAAAAAAAAAAAGCTCGTCAATAATTGGCAGTTGCCAGAGGCAGGGTTTGGGTTGGGCAAAAGGGGTGAAGGGGATCAAAAGGTACACTCTTCCAGTAATACGATAAGTAAGTCCTAGGAATGTCAATGTGCAGTGTGCAGACTACAGTTAATGATACTGTAGTGTGTACCTGAAAGTTGCTAAGAGAGCAGATCTTAAGAGTTGTTATCATAAGAAAACAATTTTGTAACAATCTATGGTGATGATGTTAACCAGACTTACTGTGGTGATCATTTTATAATATATACAAATATTAAATCATTATGTTTTACACCTGAAACTAATGTAATACTAAATGTCAATTTTACCCCAATTAAAAACACACACGCACACACATAACAACAACAAAAAGGGAAAGAAAGATGTGATCAGACTAAATGTCAATTTTACCCCAATTAAAAACACACATGCACACACATAACAACAACAAAAAGGGAAAGAAAGATGTGATCAGATTCGTGTTCTCAAAAAATAACCAGACAAGTTAGCCAGACAGGCTGGCAAAAGAAAACTTTAGCAGAAAAATCTAGCAGAAAATGGATTGGGGGGCAAGAAGTAAAGACAAAAGGACATTAAGAATCCACCACAAGCAAGGTTCCATGGTTCGGAAATAAGGTTCTGTGCTCCCAAGCTTCTGCTTCCATCCCTTGAATCACTGACAAGGGTTCTTGTCCCAGGAAGCAGGACTGGCCTACTCTCTACCTAGGGGAGGTCACTCATCACACTAGGGATGAGTGCCTAATTCAAGGTAAAAAGAAACACTAGTGCCCAAACTTACTACTTTCGTCTTCTCAGCCAAAAGAACCCAACTAAAACAATGTGGCCTGGCTAAGGTCAAGTTTTTAAATTAACAAAATTAAAAAACTGATTATGTGTAGAAAGCCAAGGAACACCAAGGTTTTTAGAGAATGTGTTTTGGAACTGGAAAGACTGAATATATCTGCTTGGCTGCACCCCTGCATGACCCTGAGGGAGTTACTTCCCAATCTGTTTTCTTATCTGTCAAACAGGAATAATACCTAATGCATTGGTTCGTAATGAGGGTTAAATGAGAATTACTAAAAACACTATAACTATCATCATCATTATTAAAATGGGGATAAGAAAGAGGAAAGAGGGATGCCTGGGTGGCTCAGTCAGTTAAGTGTCTGACTTCAGCTCAGGTCATGATCTCACAGTTTGTGGGTTTGAGTCCTGCATCGGGCTTTATGCTGACAGCTAAGAGCCTGGAGCCTGCTTCAGATTCTGTGTCTCCTCCTCTCTCTGCCCCTCCCATGCTTGTGTTCTGTCTGTCTCCGTCTCTCAATAATAAATAAACGTTAAAAAAAAAAAAAGAAGAAGAAAGAGAAAAGAGAAGAGGATGTCACACGTACCATTTTGGTAGATCTGAGTTGATCTTAATATAAAAGAAAAAGCAAGTTAATATGAGTTTGGTTTTAGATGAGCTGTTTTTAGAGTGAAGAGAGTCTGGTATTGGAGACAGATGTGCACAGGTTATTGGAGATAAGAACCTCCTCTTGTACATGACTTTCCCTTGATTTGATATTGTTTCCAGAACTTCTACTGAATCCCTGTATTGCCCCATTTTTATCTAAATGCATGGCTGCCTGAAAACAAACAAAACCCTTCATGTTATAGGCTGGGCCTTCCTTGCAGATAAATGATTAAGTAATGGCCAATGTGACACAGCAGATGTGAGAGGATATGCTCCTCTTCATTCCTTTTTCTATCCTGGAGCCCAGAAGTTGAATCTGATGACTAGAGCATTACGGCCATTGTGAATCATACTGACTACAACATACCTAATACCTCCATTAAGCTACTGTGGTAGGCAAATCATTTCATATTCATTCTCTAATTCAGTCTCTATATCTCTATAACAACACTCAATATTACCATTTGATTTTTACTTCTTGGAAAATGAAGGTGTATTGAGTTTGGGTAATTGATTTCAGAGTCCCACACGTTAGTAATCAAGTCAGAATTGACTCAATCAAGGCAGTTCTAACCACTGCACAGTCCTGCTAGCATCCAAGCCCAGAACTTTCTAAATCCAAGGTATTCCTCCTAACCACCACATAGTAGTGCTTCTCCAGATGTGTTTTACTTACTTTCATTTCATCTAGGGGGTGCCAGTGAAAGTGCTAATGAGCAGTGAGGTGATGGGAGAGGGAGAAGGAAGAAAAGAAGGAGGACACTGGTAAAGTTTAAGGTCAATCTCCTCTGAATAATGTAGTTAACCTTACTACTTGGGTCCTATGATTTGCTCAACACTGAACCTAACTGAAAATCACTTTCCTTTAACCATCATGTAAAGCTACTTAGTAAAGGTTTACATTTGCTTTCATGTCAAGTTCTCTCTTATCTAAATCCAGAACTGTACCAAGTTCAGATTAAATTCCAAAATGTGAACAGAAGCACCAAATCCTCACCTATTTTCAGCTTCCTGGTTTAGATGTATAAATAAATCATGTGAAATGCATAGAAAAACTCGTCTCTTTCTCTCCTAACATTTAATGATAATTTATAGCCCTAGAACATTTGTAAATTTAACAGCCCATCAAAGTGTCTGAGAGCACACCAGTTCTAAAGACTCATTAAGTGACATTAAACATAACTTTCCATGAAGTACTGTACAGCACGAATGGGTGGGCAGGCTGGTGAACAGCCACCACTACAATAATTTATCGTTTGTAATTTTGCCTTATTACTTGCAAAAACATTTGCTAAAGGGAAGGCAGTCACTTACTTCACTATTTTGTCAATGCTATAAATTACAAAAGCAGAGAAATCCTTTATGATCATAAGAATGTGCTAATTCTTTCTCCAGTCACCCACAAATGACAAGGAAGAAGTTTTTGGTAAAATCTTGTAGGACTTTAAAAATTCATTTCTTTGAATAGGGTTGTAATGTTTCCAATGCATCTCCCCCCATTCAAAGAACATCAGCAAAATGAAACCAAAAAGTGTAGAATTTTTTCCCAGTACACAAGTGGGAGACTCTCCTAACTTTATCCAACTTTCCATAAAATGGAATTTCTTTTGCTCCACAAATAACTAAAGAGATAAGGCCTGCGTATCCAGTGTAACTGGATTTTACAATACCACAAATAGCTACCTCAATTTTGTCAAGCCACTCATCCATCCTACCTTTAATAAAACTGGAACAATAACCAATGTTATAAAAGGGAATATTAACTTGAGGCTGACAGTGACCACAGACTAAGTTATAACGACAAAAGTCGGGTGAAAGTTTAGCATTCCCACTTGTGTAAGAAACACCCTTCCCATGTTTTCCTTAAAACAATCCAAGCAGATAACCAACAACATTATGCAACCATCACAGTTTTCATTTTTTCACTAAACACTATATGATTGCATATTTAACAAAATTCAAAAGTTTTAACGACCAGTGCATTAAGCAAAATATAATAATTGAGCTGATAACATAATTTTTACCAATATAATGTAGATCACTTATTTGGTTTAAGCTTCGCTTAAAAGTCGAGGTATTTTTTTTTTCCCCTCGCCTTCTAGACATGTGGTCCCCAAGTCCCAGCACAACTGTCTGCATTTCTTTGCCAAATCCTGCACATCATTTTTACTAACTTTGTTGACGAAAAATATTCTCTCCACAAATTTCAACAACTTCGTGGTGAATTTCTGCAGCAGAAATAGTTTTCCTATATGAAAGTTAAGTCATGGAATTAATTTCACCTCAAAAGAGCAGTCATTTTGAAAATGACCCCACCAAAGTCACAAATAATCTTACCTAATTCACTTTATAGGATTCCTATATATATGTGACATCTGTGATACTCCCAGAGAAACTGGTGGCTGCTATATGTAACGTGTTGGTTGTTTACCTTTTAAACTTCCTTTCTGAATACCACTATTTAAAGGGAAAAAATACAGCTTTCACAAAGATTGTATTTTACCCATAAAGGTTCACTTGCCAACTACTGAATATAGTCCCAGACAAACAGTTCAAAAGCAATTTCAGTGATTTTCATCGGGCTCATTGTAATGTTTCCATAAACTTTCTGTGCTCAGATATAGCATGCACGAGGCCGACCCATCTAAATATGGCTGACAGATTTGTCAATTGAGAGAAGAAACACTGTCACCAAAACAACTTCCAAACTTACGGTGCAGTAATGAATTTTAAAAATTCTATTCAGGGTTGGGGCACCTGAGTGGCTCAGTCAGTTAAGCGTCCGACTCTTGATTTTGGCTCAGGTTGTGATCTCATGCACAGTCCATGAGATTGAGCCCTGCATGGGGCTCTGAAGTGACAGTGTGGATCCTGCTTGGGATTCTCTCTCTTCCTCTCTCTCTCTCCCTGCCCATCTTCTCCGTATGCATGCTCTCTCTCTCTCTTTCTCTCTAAATACATAAATAAACATTTTTTTTAAAAATTCTACTCAGAGCTTGTAACAAGGGAGCTCTTTTTTTTTCTTTGCCTGAATATACCCTGTTGTTTGGCTCAGTCGATTGAATTTAGTTGGTCATTCTGACTTTAAGTAGCTTGGCTGAATATGCTCCAATTTGACAGGTGAGGTGTTTTGATACTGTCTCACGTGCATTTCCATATCTAGCAATCACCAGTAAGTTAGCATGATTGTTAAGTCCACAATTAGCCAATTTCTTCCGATATGTATGTACAAAGCAGAACCAAGACAAGTGAAAAAAATCTTCAGGCAGCATGCTTCTTCTTTCCTGTCACTAATACCAATTTATATAAACTACGTAATATGATAATTTGAAACACTTTGTTCACATCTAAAATTATAATTTTAATTCCTTATTAATTGGTGTTAAGTAAGAATTACCAGATTATTCCAAAGCTAATATCCCATAATAGCAAGCAGACACAGGTTGAGCAGTCATCTAAAATTAGCTTATTCACTGTAAAATAAAGATTGAACGTTAAGGTATAAAATTATTCTAAATCCCCAAACACACCAGAACCAATTGTGAAATTAAATGTGACACTTTCCATAATTCAAACTACAGTACTTGATTTTCGTCTTTCTCCTCAGCTACCTCTAAATTAAATTAGTCTTATTGATTATAACTCAGAAATCCCTGTCTTGTTACCATGATTTTCAAATTTTAATAAAATGTACAATTCAGCTGTACATCGTTAAGTTGGTTTTCTTAAATTACAATATATAGGAGATCAAATATAACCTCTATGAGTATCTCAATACTACAGTTTACAAACACAGTGAAAGGCAATTTCTTTGCCAGCTTAAAACAATTGATAAATTCATGCATCACAAGCCTGTTTTCGGTCTTCCGTGACAGATGATCACTCATTATTGAAGTAAGATCTTATGAATTGATTAGCAGTGTTATGCAACTAAGCGCTGGCTGTACAGAGGTCCTGGAATGAAACAGAAGCCCTAGTCTAATTAATATGTGTTACTATATACAAATGATTGTTAATAACTTTAGTAAAAGCAGAACCACCCAATTAAAATGCACAAGTTGTTATGCTAAGAAACAGAAGAGTACACTGTACATTTTCCATAAATTTGCTAATGAGATACATATACCATGGATAGCAGCTTTGTTGGTGCAAAAGCCCATACTGGGTACTTGGTTCTGATCAAACATCTCTCTGGTGTTTACATACATAGTAATAACAGCCTCAAAGAACACATGTATTCAACTCAGGCAGTTTCGGCATGACTTTCAACATATGGGGATTTGGATTTGGTTTTGATTTTTTGACTTCAGAGAAAATATTTCTTAACAGCATTTCCTTGACCATCATAGTTGATGGAGCCCTGAATCCTGGTCCTTACTAAGAACAGAGAGGATAAGTTAACCCTCTGCCTCACATCCAGACCATTCCTCCTGCCTCCTGAGTCCAAAGCTGTGAACCCAATTCACAAGCTGTCCTTATTTGTAAACAGTCCTGAGATGACTCTCATCATGGCTAATATTGGATATTATACAGCATCATCAAATATGCTGTAATGATTCCTGTTATTTCATTAACTGTTGCTTTTTTCTATTAAAGAATAGATGTGTACCCCCTTTTCGGTCTTTTTGTTATAGTAATATTTAGGTGATTTATTTCTAGCTTTCATTTTTTCTGTTTAACTTTGGTGAAGTTAATATAAAACTAGCACTAAAGAGAGATATTAGAGGACCTGGAGGAACTGATTTGAGCTCTCATCTCTCTTCTTCCAACAAATGGGGATGAAACATTCATTTTCCCCACACAGATATAATAATAAATGTTATTAGCCCCTTTATCACCTGAGGAATTGTCACCGAGGGAACGTTTAGCATGCAAATGCCTGTATCAGAGTTACCTTCTGCCTCAACTGAATGCAAGCCAAGGTTTCATTAAATAGTGCCTGGTCATTTACAACACACAGCAAAAATAACTGAGGATGCTACGTAAGATGAGAACACATTAGCAGTTAAAGAGCATTAAGCTATTGTTTCTGTGTCATAAGTCACCAATTCTCAGCTGTAAATACATTTACACATTTAATTGTAGTGTTTCATTTATCGAATCATGTATTTAATATTATGATGAATTTCAACTTCCATTACCACAATGATGTTTACACAAGCTGCAAACATTTGTTTTTACTAGAGGAAAATTTAAGTCCTATTCATTAGTACTGCTCACTGTCAATTTATGAAATACATTTATTTTCACCATCAGAGCTATACCATACTTAATTTCAAAATATATGTCATTGCTCAATGAGAACACATTACAATGAAGCATCAAGATTAACTAGGCTAAATCTACAGTAATCCACCAGTCAAATAATAAAAATGAGTACTTATTAATTTCTTACGATGTGCCATGCACGAAACTAAGCACTTCACATACATTAACTCATTGTCATCTGTAAGATAACACTGTGAGGTAAGCACTGTTATCATTCCTATTTTACAGATAGGAAAAAATGATGCAACAAAAAGTTAAAGAACTTGCCTAAGACTGCACTGTCAGTAAGTGGCAGGTAATTAGTTCTAGAGCTTACACTCTAAATTCTAAATAAGCCATCATGACATAATGGCTCTTAAAAAGTCTTACATGGGGGCGCCTGGGTGGCTCAGTCGGTTAAGCGGCCGACTTCAGCTCAGGTCACGATTTCGCGGTCCGTGAGTTCGAGCCCCGTGTCAGGCTCTGGGCTGACAGCTCAGAGCCTGGAGCCTGTTTCAGATTCTGTGTCTCCCTCTCTCTGACCCTCCCCCGTTCATGCTCTGTCTCTCTCTGTCTCAACAATAAATAAACGTTAAAAAAAATAAAAATAAAATAGCATATATAATACTGGAAGTATTTCTTTTTGTTTGCTATTTAGACTACAAGCTATTCATGGTCTGGAAAAGCAGCTAATCTATACATTATTGAAAATGTCACACCATATTGTACCCAGAGAACCTTTGATAAATACTAAATATTACATTGACAATGAGTAATGGCAACTGAAAACAAAATTACAATGTAACTCAAAGATGAAATATGATGCTGAAATAAAATGGATGTGAGTCCCATTTAAGCTGTCCCTTAGTCTTTTGAGGTCTGTGAAAAGAGTAGTCCTTATTTAGGACAAAGGGAGGTCGTATTTTTGAGGTCTGGAAAAGATAATGACAACACTCCTGATTAATTACACAATACTAAAAAATGAATCATGTTTTAGAAATAAGGACAAGCCATCTTATATAGTTATTTTATTTTCTGCATACAGAGAAGAAAATGCAGAAGGACTAGCATATTATCTGAAAGTGTGGGTTTTAGGTATCCTCAATGATTTTCTTAAAGTCTCACTTATTTGCCTCTGGTGAAAGGAACAGGGGTAGAAAGAATGGAGACATTTTCATTTCATAACTTTGAACTGCTTCTATACTGTTTGAAAATTACTATGTGCATGTTATTACCTACTACTTTAATATAAATAAAACTTTGTGAGTCTATAGTCAATCAAAAATTGTGATACTTAAGCAAATTCTACTTATAGTTGTTTTAAATAAATAGTCAACAATTCTAAATATTCTGCATCTAAAACAATAGGCCAGAGAAAAAAGTACAAAACTGTATGTAAAAATATATATAAGCTTTATACTTTCCAAATGGAAATATGGAATATATATAGGCATATATGTGAATTCATATACATATTTATACTTCTATATGTGTACTTCTATATATACTTATACAATATATAATACATAGAACATAATACACGTATAAATATGTAAATATACATATGTATAAAGTGTACATATATATGTATATAGTACAGACATATATACAACTTTTGCCTATAGTAAAATTAAAAGAGTGTAATTGTATACATGCACCTTGCAAATATAGTTTTCTTGGACAACAAAAAACTACTATTTTACATGAAAACAATTCTTCCTATAGAACACTGATGGATATGAAATAAGTAATTCCTACCAAATGTTTATTTTATACCTACTTTTTTATAGAAGTGAAGTATAATTTGGTGATGCAGAGATGTATATTTTCTAACAAAAGCTAAAGACAAATAGTTATTTACAACCTCTTAAATTATCTCTATACCAGAAAATATTTTAACCATCTTCAAATGAAAAAAGAACTGACTCCCTTAAAGAAAAAAAAGAAGAGGAAAAATAAAGTTATCAGAAGGGCTTTTCAAACCTTTAGTCAGGATCAGATTTCACAAAGCAATACATGCATTTGGATGTTTTGCATTTATTTGAAATTTCTTAGGTATCACTCTGATTTTCTTCCTACATTATAATGGGCTGGAGGCCAGTTCCTAAAGGCAAAAGGAACAAGCCTCTTGAAAGGGAGCCCTGCACCAGCTCCCAGGCGGCCTTGGAGAGGCACTGGCCCCAATACCTAAGTCTCCCAGCCACCAGTGCCCAGCACAAGGCTGAGAGAAGGAAGAACAGATAGGGTGACGTGAGGGGTAACACGGTACAAACAACTGCCTGTTTCATTCACTCTTGTCTTCTCTCCTCTTTGCTTTTTCTTCTCTCAAGGACCCTGTCTTTTTTCCCCATCTCCCTTAGCTCTTCTTGTTTTATTCCAGTCTTCCCTTCTCCTCTTGGTCTCACTCACTCTCCACTACTTCCTTCTCCAGTGTATTTTTTCTCTCCTCTGACATATTTCACTTGTAAACGATGCCCGTCCAAAAAACCTTGGCATGCTTGCAAAAATACACAAAATTCTAATACTTTGGGAAAAATATAGACACAGTACATGAGTAAGACTAGCAAATATTGGATCTTTCCTCTCTCTCTTCATTACACCTGCAAGCCCCATCTTGTGGACTATCTACCTTTTCCCTCATTTTAAGCACACTATTCTCTACCTTCTTGTTTAGCCTTCCCTCCAGTGTCCTTTCCCCCTCTTCTTTGTTGTTCTCTGCATCCTTATTACCCTCATTGAAGAACATTCTTTCATAATTAACTGAGTGTTCCATGTCCTTCCACCTTCAGTACACGCAAGATCCCACCAAATTTTATCCAGGAAACACTTCCTTCACTCATCTTTTCCACTCTCCTTAATAAGCCTACAGCAGAAAATCTGGAGAGTGTGTCTCAAACGAACATTCCCCTGGGATAGAAATAACACTGTGCGTAGCACACTTTTTAACCCACCATAGGGAATCTCCAATATGGCTGTTGAAGACATCCTTTGAAAATATCTTAATCTATTCATATACCCAAAAAATATTTTATTTAAATTAAATTAAAAAATACAAAATTAATTGGGCCAAGATTACATTTTAGAATTCACCTCAAAGTTCAGTATTTCATGTCTCTTTATTTGCATTGAAACCTGCACTAAATTCATTCTCGTTACAAGTGCACTTTTAGAGTATTTTCCATTCCTTGCTTTCCAATAAATGTACACTGAGGTATAGCCAGAAAGAAAGGTCCTTTAATAGTCTAAATTGAGTTCATTTTTTTACGTGCACTCTGCTTTTGAAAAATCTCTTCCTGCTTTCGTTATTTGTAAGCCGTTTGTTAATCTCAATACCAATCAGGCCAAGATTCAGGGTCCTTTTCTGAAGTGAACTCCTCCTCCAAAAACGTAATAAATGTGTTTTTCATGATGAATTACATGTAAACCAGCCAGCTCTACTCAAGAGCCAGGACCAACATGCAATTAGCCTGCAGAAATCTGATGTGCTGACTCTTTCCCCCTTTCCTGTTCCTCTCTGCATGGAAAAAGCAAAAAAGGAAAAATTTCCTGACCAGACGCCAAGTAAGCCCCAAACTTGAGAGGCGTCCTGGGTGATGGGCAGTGGCCCCGCTCCCACTCAGCCCAGCCGGTGGAACCCCCACCGCCTCCCTGCGCTGCTGTGGCACATTACTTCCGCTTTTCTAACTTTTCCACTTCTGAGCACCATCAATTATGCACTAGAATAACAGAGGCCTGGCTAGGCAGTGTAACATAAAGGCCGATTATGACGATAAATAATTTAAACACCTGCGTGCCATGTTCCTTTTACCACTGATAGGAGGCCAGGGGCATGTGACTCGCACTTAAGATTCAAATGCACACAATGACCAGTGTGGAGAGAGCGGACAGTACACTCACCAGTGAACCTTCCTGTTCACTGTGCACTGGGAGGAAAGGGACAAAACCAATGCCCTGCTCACAAAGGTACTCACACTTGCTAAAAGTGATTAAGAATTGTAAAAGACACAGATCCTAATAAATGACATGGATTGTTAGCACCAGACGCAGCCCAGGAAGTGCAGGGAACAATAGTGTAGATGTCTTTGGCATCTTTTATCTTCCAGAAAAAGGTAAACAATTGCAAACACAATGATTTTAAGAAAAAAGCCACACCGTTTTCATGCAAAGTTACTCAAACCTGACTAAAATCCAGACCTGGAGTGCTCTTTACTGCAGAGTTCTATACGTCTGGTGGTAAAGTATAATTGGGGGCTGGCTGGAGATTAACAGATGTAGGGATTCGTGGTCTAACATTTTTTTAAATGACCCTCCCCACCTCTCAACTGTGATTCAGCAACACCCCAAGTATCTCTATTAGTATGCTACTTTTTAAATTGTAATTTGAAAATTCACGGCTGAGAAGAATCTTTTATATGTTCAAAGAGTGCAAAGAAAACAAGTATTCTCCCCGCAAAGCTCTGGAAAGCTCAAAACTCAGTAACACGGACTGTGTCCGAGTGCCAGGAAGATACTATTCCTCATCCGCCATAGGCCAGCTAAATTGTAAACTGGGTCTCTAATGGTGTACACCTAAACAAAAACAATTTCAATCTGAAAAAAAAAAAAAAATCAGGTAACTACCAAAGCATCATGCGACATTTCAATGCTTGAAAAGGGTAGAATAATTGCAGTAGTCTATGAAAGAGTACAGGGGAAGGAACAAAACTAGGTTCCAGTAAGGACGTTGATAAATCAAAAGCCAACCTTAAAATACATGAAATTCAGGAGAACAGCACTTAATTCATGTCAAATGATACTCAACTTCATTTTTGGAATGAGGCTCCCATTATCTAGAAATATTCCAAAATTAATCCTTAGTCTACATGAGAGCTAATATTACATTTCTAAATGCAAATTGATGAAAACTCTAGGGGGAAAAACCATTTTGAACTGTGGTTTCCAGAAGGCTTCAGGTTTAGTCATGTCAAATTAAAGGGGAGCAAAACTTCTTAAAATAACATTCTTCTCAAATCGCATCCATATGATTTAGCAAATTGATATGGCCAAAGTCAATAAATCATGATGCAGAGTTTTTATTTTAATGTACGAACGCTTTTATTTTATTTTCTGGTTTGAGCCAACTCCTTATAATTTGTAGCCCAAAGTTGGATATATATTCTTGTCTAGGCAAAACAAGATATTTCTCACGTAATGGGTTCCTGCTTTTCAATGTCAACCCGCCACCAATGAAAGAAATCATCCCCAACAGTTCAGCAGGGCACAGAGCTAGCTGCCTCTGTGGTTGTACCAACATGCAACCCATTAACTGCCTTTCAGTCGGCAGCATTTGAATTTGTAGATTTTCACCACTTTTCATTGTGTAAGTGCTTCTTTTTTCTTAACCCCAGGGATTTCATTTGTGCTGACACATACCCAAGAAGCAATCTCCATGAAAGTATCCTTTTAAGGCAAGCGTTTTGTGCACTCCTTAATGATGGGTGTTTAAGAGAAATGGTAATTATGATAGATTTTGAGCCTTAGGTAACAGACAGCCTCACAGTGAGAGGGTTCACTACATTTAAGACCAAACTCCTCATTAAGAAATGTAGATGTATCAATTCAGTTCTGTGCAGACACACTGGCTAGTGAGGTCCAGGTTAGTAACCGCATCCGTCGTAGGATGGACAGTCTCATGAGTGAGCCAACACGCCACAAGGTCATGCTAGTTTGCCTAGACTGTGAGCAAACGAAACTTCTCAGGGACAATTAAATGTAGGAGACATTGCTATAAATATTAAAAACATCAATGCTTTAAATATCATCCCCCTTTTCTTCTGTTTTCTTCCTATGACTTTAAAACTCTTTTGGCTTAAATGTGTTGTGTAAGCTATCACATTAGATAATCTTCATGCAAAACTATGATTCTGAAATCATAGTTTCAGACAGAAGCAGTCCACATGGTCTTAACTAATGCTAGTAATAAAACTACCATGAAAACACATTTTACATATGTGTGTGTATATACTTTGGATATATATTTCTGACCTAGATGACTCTCTCAAAACACATTCCAGATAAACATTACCGTTAAATGAGGGGAAATAAATGAACCCTTGAACCAAGATGTCATGACCTCAATCCCTTCCCCACCCATGTACACGTAAAAGTTTTCCTACACACCTTGCTTGCAAATATGGCAAACAGAATTTAACTTTTCATGGAGCCCAAAGTACAAAGCAGGTTCAGATTCAATACAAAGAAGTGCTTCATCTCATCCTTTATCGATTAAAGAGCTAAAACTGTAAGAAATTTCAGAAAGCCAAGACGAGTTTCAACCAAATGACATTTAAGTTTCATCCGGTACCCTCACTCAAGTTGTCAAATAAAATGGAAAATCTGATATAAAGGATTTATTTATCAGTTTACTTCAAGATATTGTTTCAAGAAAAGTTTCTCTATCAAGTTACATTATTTATTACAGCTAACATAACTTAGAAGCTTATCCAATTCTTGCTGGAGAAGTTAAGATCAAGTTCTCTAATATGGATGGCATAAGCTTCGTCTCTTGCATGACACGACTCCTACTAGAAAATTTAAAAGCCAAACTCCATGAAAACTGTCTAGAAAGGAAAGGGAAATGTGGGCAAACACGGTCCCATAATAATCAGCAGTGAAGGTTATTAGGTTCTGGCAGGGGAGTGGGCATGATAATACTGACACAGGGCAATAATCTGTAAACCATCAGAAAAAAAGCATGAGAAGTATTTAACATTTTATAAATATTTGAGAGCAAAGCAAGCATTTCTGGTTTAAATCAACCATATTTTAAACTTTCTGGTTTTATAAGAACATCCTACTATAAATCTTTCTAAAATTTGCCTGCTTTTGTTTATTTTATTTTCTTGAGGCCAGTAATGACCACAACAAATACCTAAATGCTGAACTAAGCAAAGATTCTATCCCTAAATTTTATGTGGGAGGCTTAAATTTCTTATGTAAAGCCAACGACAGTAAATAAGTTCATTATTGGTCACTTTCCTTTTGTTACACCATAACCAAAAGAAAACAAAGTAATAAAATAAATAAAAATAAAACCTTTATGGAATCATAAGGGGAATCAAAAGTCTGGAAAAAACAAAATTATTGCCATATTCTCTCCAATCCCTAATCCACCCCAAAAAAGATTTCTAGTTAAAATAAGACCTTTCAATCTATAATATTTAGAATGACAAGAGAGGTCCTGTGACTCCATCCTGCTTCCAGCATCTGTCAAGAAAATCACAGACCTAACTCTCAATTCATGGGAGAATGCTAACAGGGGATGAATAATGCTTCAGAGGGAGAAAGCATATTATTAGAAAGGTTCAAGACCAAATATTCACAGCACTGCAAAGTTTTGTGTTTTTTTTTTGTTTTTTTGTTTTTTTTTTTGCTTTTCAAGTATGAGTTATTGAATTTAAAAATACAGATGAACAAGTTATTTTTGGTGGATAATACTCAACATAGAAGACAAATATGAGATATACATGATACCTAATGAGATACATATAAATATACTCATGTGTGTGTATCCAGTTTAAAATTTTAAAGTCCTGAGAGAGGAAAAAAAAAAACAAGCTAACAGTTTACTTTTTTAGGTGTTTGTTTTTTTTGTTTTTTTTTTTTTTTGCATTTCAGTTACTTTTAATCATAAAACTGCCTTTAGGGTCTCCCACCATCCAATCTATACACCAAATCTTATCAAAGATACATAAGCTGAATCCCAGAATACTATAGAAGCAGAGACTCAACAATGCAGGTCTGCAGGTACTAAGAATCCAGGCTTCAGTTACAAAGGTGTTTCTTTGAAAGCACAACATGTTACTTGGGGAATTTAACAGTCTCCCACTTTTCTCCAGCCCATATCCTCACTACAGAAGAATAACACGCATACATTGGGATTTAACATACAGGACATGATTGACACTTTCTAGAATATTACTGCTTTGAAAATGGCAGCGATAGAGGTGCCTGGGTTGGGTGGCCGACTTCAGCTTGGGTCATGATCCCACAGTTCATGGGTTCGTGCCCCATGTCGGGCTCTGTGCTGACAGCTCAGAGCCTGGAGCCTGCTTCAGATTCTGTGTCTCCCTCTCGCTCTACTTCTCCCTCAGTCACAGTCTGTCTCTCTCTATCGAAAATAAATAAACATTTAAAAAAACTAAAAAAAAAAAAGACAATGGTAGCAATGGGCAGCAGTATTCACTTGGTAAGATTAATAATAGGACACATAGCGGTTTAAATAATAGTCATAGCAGAGGCTGCAGAGAAATGGTAAAAGGTACAGTCTGTGGGGGTTTATAATCCCAGTTCTGCCATTTGCTAACCAAGTAACCTTCATCAATATATTCAATCTATGTCTTCATTTCCTCATCTGTAAAATGAAGGTGGCAATAATGGAAACTACCTCACTATAGAAATTATAGGACTTAACATATCCACAGTGCTTGAAGAGACTGATGCAAAGTAAGAGCTATGTAAATGATTTCTTATTTCAAGACCGCCATGCAGACTATGAACATAGTAAGCGCTCACTCAGCAAAGGGCCCGATCCAGCACAGTGGGAGCCAGCAGCAACACTTTCATTCTAATGGCACAGGTTAATAAGGGCAAACTTTACCAGTTCCTAGTGCCTTTAGAAACACTGAACAAATAAATAAACAACCACCTCACCTCACTTATTGATCATCAAAGAAATGTATGTCAAAACAATGGCTCTTTCTTGTTCATTAAATGAGAGCCTTCAACAACAACAACAACAACAACAACAACAACAAAATACCCAGTTCTGATTAAGAGTATAATGAAACTATAAAGCAATCTGACACTACTACCAAGAATTAATACAATGTTTATGCTGTTTGACCCAATAATCCTACTACTCTATCCTAGAGAAAAACCAAAACGTGACAAAAGCTTTAAGACAAAAAATTTTTCTTGAGTTATTTATGTGCCATTTATATTATGAAAAACCAGAAGTGATATGTGTCTAATAATAAGAAATAGTAATTCAGTATTTTTAAACAGTAAGCAGGTTTGGAATATGCCACATGTAACTGAATTTCTCCTTCTTGAACTATTCATGATTATTCATATATTACAAGCACTGACTCAGACTTAATGTCGTTTCTTTAATCCAGTATTTCCCAAATATACCTATAACAGAAACCTGGAGTGGGAGATAGTTAGTATGTACTATTTGTCATTAAGCTGGAGTGCCATGGAACGGGGTAGAAAAGTATTGGTTAAGTAAGTGATGGTTAAGCTTAATAAAAATTTATACAGCCGTTAACAAGAATAGCTTTCAGTACTACACAGGCTGCTTCCAGCAATATGAGAAGATATTTACTATATGAGGTTAAGGGAAAAAGGGTCAGACTCAATCAATTAATTAATAGTCAAGCATATGAGAAAAGCTCAAATGGAAATATCCCAACATGAGTTGTAGAATTATGTGTAAATATTTCTGCAATGTGATGCTACTTCTCTACTGAAAACAAGTTCATAATAAAAATAAAACCAATGTGATTCAGTGATATCAAGTCCCATCTTCCTTCTTCCCGATTTAGAAGTATAGTTTGTTTGTTTATCTGGTTGTTACTTTAATAAGGCCTGAGGGGAGAATCCTTACTGAAAGTGACCTGTAACAAGAAAGTAGAAAACAAACAGAGCGATCTTTCAGCTTCACCAGAGGAATACATGGAAGCAGCCAGCCCTGTCAATTTGAAAGAGGCTAATGAAACATTATCTGCAGGTGAGCGGACTGTCTCCCAGCATTACAACTCTAAACTACAAATGATTTCCTAACCACAGAGGTAACCACTATACAGATACTTTGAAAGACAAATGAGAATGTTGCCACATGCAAGGTCAATCACAAACTTCCCAGACAAACTGGCTGTCCCTTCTTCCCCAGAAGATGATCTAGGGGAGCCGGTGGGGAACACACCTGAGAGAGTGACACCACAGTCACTTTCTGAGTGTGGATTTTAGCAGCCTGGCATACATACCTATTTGTATTTGTGTATACACAAAATAAAATTTATGTATAAATTTAAAAAAAAAACATACTTCGGAAACTGTGACGTTCATTTTGTTGGAGAAAATAAATAAACAACAATTTCCAATCCTTATAACTGTCTGAAAATGGTTACCACAGTTTCAGGCTATTGTACAGAATCATGGTAAACTAAGAACTATGGGGGTAGAAAAAAAAAAAGCTAATCAAGGAGAGACAGTTCACTTTTACCTATGAACGTTATTAATATATCAACTCCCCATGTTTGCTGAGACCGTGATTTTATTTGATGCAATACAATCTATTCAGGGATTTTTTTTTCTTTTCTTTTTATGACCTAATGATGCATTTTATTTTTAATTAAATTTTATTTTAAAGTACAGAGTATGTATAAAAGCCAAAGCAAGTATGCAGCATCTGTTCACTGCATCTGCACTCCACTACCACAAAAATTAACCTTAATCTAAAGAGGCACAAATGGGTTTTTATGCCATCAGGAGACCCAAGTATTTAAAAATCAATGACTGTCCACCCAGACAAAGAACAGCTGTTTCTTAATATTGCAACTCTACATTGAGCCCATGTTCAACCCCCAATGACTAGCCTAAAACTGCCCACACTCTTGCTTTCCCCAGCTGAAACTGTCAGAGAAGGACACTGTCTAAAAGCCATGAACTGGATTAAGTATACACAAGGCAGACTGGACCTGGCCTAACCAGATGGCATTTTGAGAGGCACCTTCTATTGTCATCACTCAACGCTTTAGTAAAATCCTAATCAATCTTACTTCCTGTGTCCAGAAATCTACCTAAGGACATAATTTAGCGACTTGTGTTAAAAAGGCCAAGGAATATTGAGAGTGGAGTGATTCCCAACCCTCTGAAACAGGGGTTCTCTCCCTAGAACCCAGGCGACCTTTACAGAATGTCGGTCGCATAATCAAGGCCGGCCTAACGTCCTCTGAAATGAATGTGCCTTTAATTTTCTCAAATGTTATACGGAGAGAGAAGGAAAATTAGCATGTGCAAAATAAAAAGAAAACAAGGTTGGGAGAGTGGGCACGGTTTTCCTTAGAACACTGGGATTTTTCTAGAAATCCCAGGGACCATTTTAATCCCAGAATTCCATAGGGGAGAGTAGGAGGGAGAGAAATCTCAGAAATCATAGATTAGAAGACAGAGCTATGTTCTGTGTGACATCTAAAATGTCATTTTGCCTCCTACCTACCCCACCTCAAAGCAAAACACTAGATTAGATAAACTTGAAGACAACCCATGTGGCACCATCCTTATACGGTTTTCCTGATTCACTCTAAAAACCAAATTTTAAAAGACACATATTGGGACAAATGATTAGATAATATAAGAACACTACTAGACAGCTTCCAAAAAGAATTAAGGAACAATGACACATTATTTTATCTTCTAATTCTGAGGTACTCTGTACCACCTGACTTCCAACAGGCTCATCTCTTTAATTTTTTTTTAAGTTTATTTATTTGTTTTTGGGAGAGAGACCAGGGGAGGGGCAGAGAAAGAACCTGAAGCAGCCTCTGCACTGCCAGCACAGAGCCCAATGCGGGGCTCAAACCCACAAGTCGTGAGATCATGACTTGAGCCGAAACCAAGAGTTGGGAGGTTTGGCCAACGGAGCCACCCACGCACCCCAGGCTCATCTCTTTAAATGATGTCTCAGGAGATCTAATGAATGAGGTTCTTTTGCCATATTAGAGCCCACCCCTACCATGAGGGGCTCCCTACCACAGGGGTTCTGATAAGCTTTAGACCTTATGACTTAAGTGGTGGCACCCCTGGTTGGTCACAGAATCAGTTCCAGTGATTTAAGGGAGCATGAGTTAAGTGGGTTGAGCAATTATGGAGAGTACCCTCTCCTGACTACATAGAAATCCATCCCTCCGCTTTCTTCCCAGTCTACTCTTTGGGACCCATGGACTCCCCCTTACAGTGATCTGCTATGCCCCTCGCGTCCTGGGGTACCTCCTGGACACAACCATCTGGGCCCTGAAAGGGACCATGGTCCTCAGCCTGAATGGTGATTGTCTCCAGAAGCGTCTTTACTGTGTTTCAAGCATCATGGCTTATTAAAACCCCGAAGGGAAGTAATCCCTGAATGCCACTAAAAGATCTCCAGCTGCTACCGTTTATGAAGTAGGCTTGACAAGAGAGGGGGGAGGAAAAGGGCGGGGGGGGGGGGAAACAGGAAGGACGGGAAGAGAGACGAATTTAGACAAGGGCAAGTTATCCAAACAGAGCCCCCATCAAAAAAGAGTCATGTTTTATCAGCTTAAGCTTTCCTGCCTCCTTTCCCAAAGGTATTCCCCCCCCTCAACTCTCATTAATTCTCCTTTATAGCTGTCTGCTTGCTTTAAAAAATAATAATAGTAAAAGCAGCACATGGCAAGAGAAAGTCCGTGAATGTGTGAAAATTAGAAAGACGAGCTAGATGAATTACCTGGAAACAAGACTGAATACATCTTCCCTAAATACCTAGGAAGAAAATGGTTTTTTCATGGAAAAGAATTAGAGTAGCTCTCAGTATCTGTCTCTCCCTTCTTCATTCTTTTGAAAAGGTCTTTTCATCTCATTAAGTTAAGCTGATTAATAAAAATTCAGCAGTTTGTCCATGGATCCTTTAGAAGTGGTGATACAAGCTGAAAGATGCAGGCAGAAGGTTTTTGTGCTGGACACAATAAGGGGGATGACTTCTTAAATCCATAGTTGTCATTCTCCATTAGAGAGAAATAGTCACCTGGGCTCAGATTCGTCAGAAAAACATAGTATCGTCAGAAAAACTTGTCATCTCCTAGTACCCTTCGGAAAAAGTTTAGTGCTCACTTATAAATAAAAGGAAAGAAAAAGAAACATTTAGGAAAAAAGTACAATGAGAATATTTTGCTTCATTCCCAAAATTATTTACACAAATTAATGAACAAAACTTAGCCTATAGAGAAAGCTTCATTAAAGGGAAAAAGCAGTGTTATCCAAACAAGCAGATAAATTCGGTTATTTATTCATGAATAACTGTTTAGTCTGTCATCAAAAATATTTTTGTTAGTTACCTAGTCAGTACCTAACACACAGCAAATGCTCAGGAGTTCATAAACAAATTTCCTCAACAAATTTTTAAAAACCGTTTACTTTTAGAGATGACAACATTGTCAATTATATAAAACATCATGACTTGCAAATGTTTTCAACTGTTCAAGTACGAGTTAAATTCATCCAGAAAAAAACCCATAAAATTATGCAATATCTGTTAAGTGACAAGCTCCAAACAAGGGGATAGAAAGATGAGTAAGTCTGCCTTGTAGGACTTGTATTTTCTTAGCCATCTTTAACCTGCGTAACACGTTAGTTGTTAATTTGTATTTTATCCAAAGCATTTTTCCCAGCTGAATAAATTAAATCTACACTACCATTCATGAAATTTTGTTTAAAAGTCCCCCTAAATTCACTATTCACATGTTAACAACACTGCCCAAATTTCTCTCAAGTCTTTGGATATATGTGACAGAGTTTTTACTACCCTCTTAACTAATCTGCCCGCAATATATTGGACCAAGTTTTATAGTCTGGTTATATCATTAAATTTGCCCTAAAACAGCAAGCCAAATAAATATTTTTGTCCGAACCTCACTTCAAAAGGATTTGGGGGGAAGTTTTTCTCTTTTACTCTTATGATATGGATATTGCATATATTTAAAGTCATCAAGTCTTTACAAAACCACCCCCAAATATTTCAAGTGTTAGGCATTTTTAAAGATGTAATTCTTGATACATCTAAATAAATACAGTAATAAATAAATACCTAAGCACCATGAAAGACTCATCCTAAGTTTTGACCAAATCAACTATTTAGCTATTAATGTTTCCTCTACATAAATATGGAGGATTCAGTACATTAAAAAAGCCAAACTCATTTGACCACACATTCTCTGTGGCCAAAAGCCTGTCACCTGTTTTGCCGTCATCAATCCATCTCTTCAAATATCTAAGAGGCTGAGACCAAACAATCAGCTGAGAAAAACAAGGAATAGGGATCTATTTACACTTCTGTGAAGAATAATCATAGGTTAGCTGTGGCTGACAATTACCAAATAAAAAATGGGTTAACTAAAGCAGAGCCCCTTTCTACGAAATACAAGGTGAGCAGAATCTAAACAAATACTATATGTGTAATGGCATTATCATTTTGATACTTGAAAAATTCTACAAAGTGCCTACTATGTGTCAAGCAGTATGCTAACTACAGTAAACACAGATTAATAAGATGTGACCCTGACCCCAAAGCAATTACAATGTATTTGGTGTAACTTTAGTGAAGTGGGTTAGTTGTTATCGAAGGATACCACAGGGTAACGGGGAGAAGACCCTAAATAAACATGTTGGTGCTAATTCTTCCTTTTACAAAATGTACTTAAGTTCTTGGGTCTCCTTGTAAACACAGAAACAGGACGGGTCACGCATATTCATTCACGTTGTACGTGTCATTTTGAAAGAGGTAGCTGTTGAGAGAACCTCAAAACCACTGCTTCTGAGAAATAAAGTATTTACTTGGAGATAGGGGGAATACTGTTACTTAGTGCCAGTGGGTACTGTTACCGAACACGGTTCTTAAGATGGAATTTCCTTCATTCCAAAGAAATGTGAAAAAAATCTTAGTGAAAAAGCTTCATCATGTAGGATTTTGTGTGTCTAAAGTATCCACATTGGAAATCAGTTCTCCAAGTTCCTCCGAACATAGTAATTTTATTATATAAATTCCACTGAAATGGGGACTTTTGAATATTTCTACCAGCACACCGTAGGCAGCTAACAAGCATGTTTAAGTTAAATATATATGATAGTTATAATATGCATAATAAGAGCCCTATAGTACAAATTAGATTTTTTTCCCCACATAGGATCTTGGTGATGTTATTACTCTGATAACAACATATTAAATACAAGCAAATGGCACAGTAGATAAGATAATTAGCAGGAAAGATAAAATGCAGCTTATGTATGTATTTAAATAAAATTATCTGTTTTGCATATTAACTAATACCGATGCATTTCTATCTTATGCAATTCTGGACACCTAGGAAGCAGACCACCTTTTCAGTGTAAGAATACAACTGCTATAAATAAATTTTCTTCAGCATCTCACAATTGTGCCATAGGTACAACTATCAGATTAATAGTAACCCAAAATCTGTACAAAAGAAACAATTTAAAATCACAGTCCCATAAATAGCATTGTTCTAACAACGAGCTCTTATTTTAAAAATGTATCTCGATACACATAACTATATTGTTAACTGGAAATGAATATTAACAAAATAAATCTACTTTAATATTCATTCTGATAACCAAAAGTCAAAGATGACACAAGTACAAGCTAATGGAAAAAACAAAAACAAAAACAAACAAACCCAGATTCCACAAAAGTTAAACTTGCATTCTTAAATTTAGTCAGACTGCTTTCATTAGCGACCAAGGAAGTGAAAAACATTAAGTTCATGTCCAACAAATTACCAAATGCAGAAACACACTGGCAAACACATATCCCACTGTCGGTAATGGCAGCGGCTCACAGATCAATCTACTTGGATGAGACCAAGACCTCACCTCTAAGAGGACACATCTTCGTGCTCTGTGATTGTGATTAGTCCGCTGAAAACCCACAGTGCCACAGGAAATGGGGTGAATCCAGTCCAATCTACCCATGAAACTGATTAAGAATAATTTGACTACAAACTGCTGAGAAAATAGACCCTGAAGTGGGTCAGGCGTTTCCAAACAAATGAGACAATTTTTTCTCTGTAAGCAGGTCTGTCCCATGCAAGGAGGGCATAAAACAGGTGAGTTGGGTAATAATTACTTATTACTATGTATTTACCTATCTCTACGTTTACCATAATCGTGATGCACATGCATTTAATAACTTGTTAAAAATTTAATTGATTTTCTGACTGAATCACTCTTGCTTGTATAATGAGCTGGCATCTTAAACTCATTTGAAAGATTCAGTGTGTCTTGTCCACTTATGTTTATAATGGTTATTAAAGTAACTTTTGAAATGTTAATTTCATATTACAGAGTCTACCATGATGATACCATTTTTAATAATCATATACAAAATCAATATGCAAAATTAGATGAGCTATATAAAAAAGGACTGTGACAGTGGATTCCTATTTATATAACTTATGATAAAGATTTATATTGTATAATTGTATGCTGTGTTCTATTACTTATACATTTACCCAATTTTCTAAAGTCCCCCCATTCTACTAAGTATTTCCTCCTAAAGACAAAGGAAAAACAAATAAAAACCAAAGTTTATCAATTTATGATAAATCTTAGAGCTGTGAACTAAAAAACAATTTTTATCCTAGGTTCTTCTTTCTCTTATGAAACAGTTTCTCTTTTTTTTTTAACTCTTCTGAATTTTTAGAACCAAACTAAATTGGGAGTTTCAACAGACACGATTCAGTCAGATCTCCCTGTATTAAATTTCAGGATTGGACTCATCAACTTGGATGAGACTGGCCGGCTGGTATGGGTAGTTATATACCTGTCATGCATTATTTCTCTTACTGCTTCACTGGAACCTCAGCATGTTTGTCCAGATAAATCCTTGAAATAATGTTCAGAAATAGCAGAAAAAACACTTAAAAAAAAACTGTTAAGTCATGTTTGAAGGTAAAAAAGCAATATAACCTGTGTGTTCTCTTCAAAAATTTATACATGTTATAGATACATATGTATTAGTTCCACTGCACTGATAAAAACTGAGGACAGGTGGGTGAATAAACTGTATGCTTTAACTAAGGAATTTGGCGACCAAAAAAGATTCATGGAAAGTTGAAAATAACCTCCCAGAGGACAACAATCCTCTTATTTCACAGATGAGGAAACTCAGCTTGACCAAGGTTAAGTGACTTGCCCAAGGTCAAACAGTTAAGTAGTGTCAAAGCCTTGACACATCTCAGACCCTCGAGTCAGATGCTCTAGCTTAAGAGATCAACTAATCCAATCACTTTGTTATAAAGATGAATAACAGAGTCCCAGAGCATTCGGTGATTTGCTTAAGGTCAAATATCTAGTGGGTAGAAAACAAAAAATGACATCCATATCACCTGACTCCAGGGCTTGGGGTGTGTTGCGTGTACGTGTGTGTTTTAAGATATTACTTCATCTGTCAAACACACAAAATCAGAAAGGAGAATTTTCACACAATTAACACATGAGTTCAGTTAGATTACCAAAACATTTGGCAATAGGCAAGCAAGAAAACGAAATGAATTAAGGAAATCTATGGGCAAGCAATACATCTACAGATTAATACTCAAATGATTAATTCTCCAAATTAATCAGAACAATAATAATAATACCTAGATAACAGAGGGATTATTATAAACCAGGCATTTTGCATGTGAGTACTTTCTCACCGAATCACCACGGATTATACATGCACACTATTTTACAGAAGTGGAAACTGAGGGTTAGAGAAAAGAGTTGGCATCAGAACCTAGGTCACCCCAACACCGCAGTCAGTCAATGCTCTCCCCTTGACCCATTTCTGTATCATTATAAAATTCTTTTGTACATAAAAAGATAATGAAAAAATACAGAAATTCGTTCAGCAGTATTACTAGTTAACATTTTAATAGCCACATACTACGTTCCAGGCATCGTTCTCACGTAACACATCACTTAATCTCCACAGTAAGCCTATCGGGCGAATACATTATTAGTCTTATCTAAGACGAGGAAGATGAAGCAGGGAAAGGTCAAGAACTTGTCCAGGACCACTGACAGCACCTAGTAAGTGTAGGGGCTGAGAACGGTACCCAGAACCTGCCCAGACTCTTAACCATCACGGTCCAGCTCTTGTGTATAGTGTTTCTGCATGCAAACCTGATCCTTGACCCCAAGAATCTTATGATCTAGCAATGGCAACAGAACATACCCAAAGCTGCAGACAGTGTACACAAGCTACACTATTACCCACATACCAACATTATTCATACAAACAACTGAAGTGGAAGGAGGGGCGACAACTTCCGCTGCAGAGGCACAAAGGGCTGTGCATGACAGATGAAAGCACCTACCATGTCCAGGCACACGTTTCAACTAAAAGACCTGGGTGAGTCTAACAAAGCAGATGTCCGTAATGGATAAGGTGCCAGAAGTCTTTCTTTCCCCTGCATGTTGTTCTTCTGGAGATTAGGTGGGAATCTGATCCACCCACATCCTATCGGGAGACTTTTGTCTTTGAAACTAATCAGGAATAATTTACTGGCTGTTAAGCAATAGGGCAAAAACTCCTGTGCCGGAAGGAAGCCACAGGAAGGGAAACGAAATGAAGGGTGGGTTGGGGGGGAAGATTTGTGACGCAAAAGAACACAAAGTCCATTTAAGTGTTCACATACTGCTCCCCATAGCTTAAAAAACACTTATTTCTTGCTGAAAATGTGTTCACTGTGAAGTAGGCAGAGTTGCATTCAAAATCTGTAAGTAAATCCATATCGTTATTATGCAAACCAAACCTGACTGAAAGAGCAGGAAGTGAGATTAAGTATAGGGGAAAATTTCCTGACCATATGATTGTTAAACTCTGAAACTTTATTTAAGGAATATTCAGAATTTCTTCTGAAATTTTTCAAAAATAGCTCTATCCCTTGGCCAGGCCTCCGGAATCAGGCATACCTGAATGCTGAGGAGGAAGGCCAGCTGGCATGTGAACCACCTAGCAGTCTGATTATTCTTCACATATAATACACACCGTATATACACGTGGCCTCACAATTAGCTCCAAAAACAAACAAACAAAAAAAAAACAAAAAACAATCCACAGAACATTTAACCCCTGGCTGTACTGATTATCTGGTGTGAGTGCAAAGTTGTGGTTTGCTACCTCAATTGATTACATGCTCTACAAGGAGGAATGTTTCAGTGTGCATTTTTAACCCTCTTTTCATATTAGCATACATACAATCCTCTATCATTCCTCGCCACTGTGCCTCCTTGGAAATTCTGCCCCAACGTCACCTTTTAACATTTCACTGAATTCTGTTAGACAAAGTGTGTCCTCACTCCACATAGCCCGCCTAAGCGGTCAAAGGTCACTTAATTGGCCAAGTTCAAAGCGTATAAAACTCCGTTTTCTCATCTGTAAAACAACGATCATTATACCTCCCTCATAAAAGCTGTTTCCAGGATTAAATAAATGATAAGGAATGTGAACTCTGTAATGGTATACAATAAGTGCTCAATAAGGGAAGCTATTCAGAAAGGCTTCCATTTGTAGAGCGGAACTCAAGTACTTCTGTGGCCTAGCAAAGCAAAAGTGAATCATTCCTACTCGCCTCTGAGTAGCTACCGAGGCATTCAGGGGTTTGGAAAATCTGATTCCAAACAGCCATACGAGGGTCCTCACAGGCCTCTCAGAAGGTTGAAGAGAGGTGGGCAGAGCCCCAAGTCCAAGCTCTCCTAAATACAGCCTGATGCTTGTTCGGTGGTTTCTGCTTTTTTTTTTTTTTCTTTCCTGTTTTACGTATTAGGTTTCTGCTAATGATTTTTACGAACAATGTGGTTTTTGGTTTAAAAAGAAGGCTGATGGTGCCTGGGTGGCTCATTCGGTTAAGCAATCGCCTCTTGACTTGGGCTCAGGTCCTGATCTCGAGGTTTGTGAGATCGAGTCCAGCGATGGGCTCTGTGCTGATGGAGCAGAGCCTGCTTGGAATTCTCTCTCCCTTAAAACAAATAAACTAAAAAAAAAAAAAAAAAAAGAAAGAAAAAAGGTTTGAAAACAACTGCTCAGTCCATGAACCAGTGGAACAATTGAGAATGCAAATACAATACAGCACCCCCAAATTCTACCTGGAAATATTAAAATTGCCCTGATTTCTACTACCCTACTACCTAACCACTTACAAAGCAAGCCTAATTTGAAGAACTTCAGCATTTACCCCTATTCAGTACTATTTATAAAGCAATTCAACAGTGGCTAAGATACACAATAGTGTAGAACAAGTATAATACATATGAGAACCCTGTTAATTCATCCACTATAAAGAGTAATTCATCAGAATGACCTTACCTCTTGATATTAGAAACACAGCTTAACAAGGACACCCTAAAACATGGCTAATACACCTTTTCACCTCACATACCTTCATCAGATCCCCTTCACTCTGAATAAATTACTTTCTGTGTATCCCCCCAAACCTATCTACAAGGTTATAGCCAGCATGTGTTTACTCCTGTTGCTATGGATCTCTGTAGTATTCTTCTATTCCTTCCCTCATCTCTATTAGAATCATAACCATCATCCAAAGACTAAGTTATTCTTATAGGAAGTAGTTCCTTTTACCCCTGAGCGGATGTACTTTCTCTCTGTCCATAGCATTCCACGCTTTATTGTGACATTGATTGGTTGTTCATTAGTAGTAGCCTGAGTGAAGCAGAACATTTTGATCACTGCCTTCACAATTAATGAATTTTTCTAATTGTCTTGGCATTTGCCTGCATGTGGTCTTTAGCACTGACATGTTCACATCAAATATCACAGACGACTAGGCATTTAAGATGAAGGGATGCTTACAATATCAGTCAAAATGAATAACAATTCAAATACGCTATTGGTTTTACTGTATATTTATTAAAAAACACTTTGCAGTCAGGACACATGAGGATTTCTTTTTAAGGATGTTTACTTTTCCAGCTAGTAAATGTATGGGGTGGTTTCCACTAAAACATAAGTCAGCCAGCTGTTTGTTTGGGTACTTGAATTGAATGGTAAAAATACAGGCAGCTTTTACTCAAAGTACTCCACTTTAAACAAGGGAATCTGTTCCATATTTAAATGACTTAATTTTCTCTCCCCACCCCACCCCCCAAAAAAAGTAAAAAAAATTTCATATGGTAAGAACAGCTCCTCTTCAAAACTTCAGAACTTTCATTTCAGATGGCATATGGTTCTCCCTCACCCATCTGATACCCCCAGGGGAGGGGGGGGGGATGCTGAAGCACTTAGCAGACCCAAGAGAGTGTGTAATCTGACATGACAGCTGAAGGAGGAAAGGCTGACAGAAGCATGAGAACAGGTATCAGGGAGGGAGGAGGATTATTCTGGAATCCAGGTTTACCCCTTATCTTTCTTTCAAGTCCACCAAAACGCGACGTTTCATTTGCCCTTGAGAAGACAGCATCGCTGGCATGAAGGTTTCACTCGGAGACGGGATGACGGACCCACCAAGACAAACAGCTTCATGTACCTTAAACTTCTCTGAAACAGCCAGGGCAGAGTGTTTCTGCACTTCAGTCTCTCAAATTCTCTGTAACCCAGCATAAGCCCCTGCTGGCTTTGTAGTCGTCTTTCCTTTCCTCTATACGGCGCGCATTTACGAGTTCAGCTGTGGGCCCGCTTAATTTCCCTCCGCAGGCTTTCTTCTCCTCCTAACACATGCGCACTTGGGCCTGGCTCTGGGGTGCTAAGGAGGAACAATGGGAGGCTTTGAGCAGGCCTCAGCCCCAGACCCAGTCAATATTTACTTCAGTTTGGAGCCACAGTTTTAAAGCTCCTTCCAAGCAGAACTCAACAGTGGGGGGTCTCCAGAGGTTTCTAGATTTTATTTTAACATGGGGGAGAGAGGGGCAGTGGAGTTGGTAAAGAGAGAGAGTAAATAGATTATTATCCAAACCACTTTCTCAGAGAAAATAAGGGATGCAGTTCAACGAAACAGGTTAAACTTTCAATACTAATTAGCAATTTATAACAAAAAAAACCAATCGTCTTCCGACACTGATGACTGCAATCTTAAAAGTGCAAATCCACTTAACGTGACCCCTGGATGTCTTGCCAGCACAGGTCTGATCCTATCAAGCACCCAAGCTTGCCAATGTGTGCCTGCTCTGCCTGGAACGGCAATGCAAGGACCGTAGGTAACGGTTAGTCCGCACTCCTTGACTGACTTCCAAAGCAGATCTTACGTATACTACCAATGCGAGCGTGTCCTCAAATGAAGCTGTGGTTATCAAACACTGTGAACCAAGAGTATGGTACGGTAGATACCATATGGTATTTCCATATAACAACTGCTGTCTGGGCAGTATCGGGAAGGCTGGTCTATGGCTTTGAAAAGATAAGTGGAAAAACAAGTCACTTTCCCCCTAGTGAAAGTGGCTTACTCCAGGATGGCAAGCAGGAGACGGGCGGGAAGGGTGGAGGGTTGGCTGTAATACTACATCAGACTCAACGGAATTTGCCCATGGATTTACACTGCCTTTTGTTGAGATAAACGTAGAGACACTCACTTAATTAAAAATAAAACTATTTAACTGTAAATAGTTTTATATTTGCCTAGTTGGCTTAATTAAAAAAAAAAAAAAAAAGTCAATTGTAGTAAAACTAACCGGAAGTGACATTTGGGAAATTTTACTAAAATGATTAAGGCCATGTAAAATACTAAAAATTCCAGTTAGATACCTGAGGAAAGAAATTCATAGTCGTCTGCTGTAACCAATTATAAAGCTCATTATTCCATTCAAATAAAAAAGTCATCACCCTTGTCTATATACTGAACATGTAAAATACATTGACATAATTTGGTATTTCACAAAGAGAATAAAGAGAATTCGAACCACCCCTCCTCCAAAAAGTATGAGGTAACACATTAGGTATACTAGAATTGTCTTGTTCAATTATGTTTGTCTAAATTCATCAAATGTATTGGAATATGTTCAGCTCTAATCTTTACTACCTTATTTACTGTATTAATAAAAGCTAAATAATAAAATGCAACTTAATCCAATCATTTCAACATCTTAAGGAATTACTGGATTGCCATACACTCAATTTGATCAATCAATATGCACTCCTGGAAAGAATATACCGAGTAGGCCTAGCTGAGACGAAGTCACTAGCCGATATTTTTGAACCAGTTTATAAGAGTATAAGGAATTATTTTTTCAATAATGCAAAGCGTCAATAAGTAAGTCATCAAAATTTAAACTTCGTAAGTACCCTTTTGCCAAGAAAGGAAGCCTGAACAAGGGAGGGATTGTAACCATCAATCATTAATCAGAAGCTGAATCCAAGGAACATAAAATTACAACATTTTACACTTGAAATAAACACATAGAAAGCTCATTCCCTTGATAAATCGTAACTTCTAACTTAGTAGGACAAAAGAAATCGTACAATGAAATGAAATGATACAAAAGTAACAAAGGTCAGTCTAGCATTCTGGTGAGTTCAGCAATTCTAAATATTAGAATACTGTATTTTTAAGGAAAATCAGTTATGCACAGTTATCAGTGCTCTTTCAGATAATTTTTTATTCAATATTTTTACTTTTATTGCTACCTACCAAGTGCTGCCCTCAGTTGTCACTAAATTTCTGGGCACAGCATATAGGATCATTGATAATTTTCCTTATAAATTACTATTTTGTTTTTTTGGCATAAGTGAGGTTTATACCTTCAGGAGTAAAACATCATTATAAAATAATCGTGTAAGTATATGATTGCAATTTTAAAACAAGTAACAGGCACATTTGCTATTCTCCTAAATAACTATAAACATATGAAGTAAAACCTGCTTTGAATAACCACCAGACAATGCTACAGAAAAGTGGCCCTTTGACAGTAATGGGTTACTCAGGTTTCAATGCATTAAAATATGTGTTCCTTGACAAATTCTGTTTCCTTTCTCAGCTAGATGTTGTTATGATCTATTTATGTTCCTAACATCATTGTGTGTATAATTAATATGTACTAAGTTTAAAAGCAGTCGATAACAGAAGTTTTTTAAGCACAGAGGCGTCAAGAGGCTAAACCCTGTTCTTCTGGCAGCAGGATTCAGAAGAATCCAAGGATCCCAGGGACAGCCGGGCTGCCTGTGAGGAACAGCCCCAGACAGGAATTGATTTGTTTCAACAAGCTCCTCATTGGCAATACAGGCATTCTCCAAGAGGGTGTCGGTATTCATTAATTTCTCCTTTGAGATGGAGATATCTCATTATACCTGTGAAGTCCAAAGCAGAATATTAGGGTTTTAAAAGGCAAGAGGAAGCAACATGGAAGAGACAGAGAGGAGACGAGTGGGCATTAAAAATAAACTTGACCAATGTTACGGAGGAGATCCAAAATTCCCTTCTGGGAAGAAGGGCCTGGAAGACATGCCTCTAGCATGTCACTATTTGCATCTTATTACTCTTGTAGAAATCACAAGATGAAGCCTAAAACATAAGATACAACTCACAACTCAAACTATCTTTTAAGAAGTCAACTCCTCCATGATGCTCTGAAAGTAAGTTTTCATTTGTATTTTCTACACCACTTACAAGAACATAGAGCATTATAATGATGCACCAGTACAAACTAAAGTGGCCTCCTCATTCTCTGTTCTTTTTAGACCTCCGTTTTCAAAGTCCCTTCACAGATATTCTTTCCCTCAAATTTTCACAAGTCTGAGGAAGACATTATTTTTATTATGCCCGTTTCTTTCCTAGAGTGAAGGAATTGAGGCCCAGCTTCATCACTACAAATGGCGTACGTATGAATCCACGAGAGCCGAAATTTAATTTAACAAGTTCTGAAACAAAACCCAAAAAAATATTAACAAAGACAACTGAAGGATCATCGGCTGGTAGGTTTTTAAATAACTCACTCTCTGAGCCCTTGCCTATACAACACCACCCAAACCCATTTAAAGCTGTATCCAAAAGAGCTGCTATGATAAAAACTCAAAACAAAACAAAAGGACATGAATTCATCGCTTTTACTTTATGCAGTCAAAATGTAAATATATCAGTGTTCCTAAGAACTTGATTACAACCTATTAATCTGATGACAAATCACTGTTAGTAACTGAGTTAAAAAAAAACAACAACTCTTCAATGTATTTATTTTCCTTTTTTATGAAAGGTAAGAACAGTAATTAGAACTACTCAGCATCTTCTACCTCACCGAGCAGAGCCACGACCTAAATCTTAAGGGTATCAACTTATTTTGAACAAAACCACTCTTCTGGGGTATGCGAATGACTTCATTTCAACCAGTGAAGATACCCTATTTCTAAATGTAATCATCTTCCAGGCACATAGCATACTTCATTTTTAGGAAACACACAAGTTCATACATGGTCACAGAAGATTCTCAGATTCCTATATGTATGAGAATCATAAAACTAGTAACTAAACAGATGTCACCTCAAAGTCATTGTCTTGGAAGGCTTACTTATATTACACCATGGTGAGCAAAAGCATAAAACTATGAAAAACAAAACCATAGTGTCTGTATTTACTATTCTTCATAAGAGTCATAGTTCTTATAAAATGCTACTCAACATTTTAATTAAATTCAGTTTATCAAGGATTTAAAAATGATTTGCTTCTATTTGATAAGTAACTTAAAAATGTTGGTAAAATTTGTTACAAAAGTAAAAGGATACTTGAATTAAGAGTGTTTGCCATCCTCTCCCTCTTTTTTGGGGGGGGTTTGTTTTTATTGAAATATAGCTGATTTACAGTACAAACAGTTCCATCTTTCTTTTTATCGTTCCGTAGAGGTATATTTCAGTTAAGTCAGTTTACTCGCTGGTGCTTTCAAAGACTTTAAAGTTCACCTAGGAGATTAGTAATATTGTATTTACACACAGAGTGAAGAACAAAAAAAGATAAGCAGTCAGAGTAATCTGAATTTAACTAGTTCCATCCTTTATTTGTTAATATAAGCATCACATGATATTTGTTTTGCAAATCAAATGATATATATACTTTGAAAAAAGTGGAAGCATGCTTACAGACTACCTGGACTGCAGAGGAACAAAGATTTCTCACAAAGGACATTAGCATGAGAGAATTTTAGAGCGGGGAGGAATTTTCCCCCAAGTCTTTTATAACTCCATTGGAAGTATGGGCTCCTGAAAGCCACCCACAACAAACCCAGCCAGTGGAAGCAGAGATACTATTAGTCATCGTCTATGCTGAATGTAAAATGAACATTTTGGGTTCACTTAAGCATACCAATTTAAATTGGAAAGTGTTAAAAATCTGTTTCTGAGGTGTAATCTGGCATTGCCACATAAAATACATCTGGGGAGGGTTTGCAAATAAATATCCTTAGACGTTTATAACAGGATCCTCCTAAAACTTTTTGGATCAAGGCAGTATTTTCACTCCAGTACAATCTGTCTAAGCCAAACTTTCAACAAAATCTTTGGCCTATTACTTTTGTCAGTGGTGGATTCTTAATGCTGCATAAACCTCAATGTAAAAAACTATTTTATTTGAGATTTGGGAGAAAGTGGCTAAAAATGAAGACTACTAGGCCTTAAGACAAATAACTTTCACTTATGCAAATTCTAAGCCATTTGAAAAATTATAGAGCTATCTAGGAAGTTCAGGGCAAATACAACCAAGAGACTCTGATGTGGAGCCAGAAGTAATCTCTCTCCCCACTCACTTATCTAGAACCTTCCTGCCCAAACTGTGGTGCACAGGCCGAATGCATCATAACACCTGGAGCTTGCTAGAAATGCAGACTATTGGGGCCTGCCCCAAATCTACTGAATCAAAATCTGTATTTCAACAAGACCTCCAGAGAGGATCTGCATGCAATTAGAGTGTGAGAAGCAGTGATCTAGAAATTGCTGATGGAATACTCATGCAGGGAGGCTGTTCACACTGTTTACTGTGGTATCTCCAGTACAAGAACAATACCTGGCCTACAGTGGACACTCAATAAATATTTGCTTAGTAAATCCATATGTGAACACTTTTTATAGTACTTTCTACTCTGTACTGTGGTTTTAAATATAAAATTGTAACTGCACAAAACTTGCAAGTTCCCTCAGGGTATAGATGCTGTCTTCATTTCTGAAGCTGCTGTGTGCCTCCCAGTGCATGCACATATCACTCAATAAATATTTTATCAATTATAGCTTTCAGATATTCAATACAGGAATATGTTATTACTGTTAGATATTAGCTATTATTTTGCTTTAACGCAAAGCTTTGGAAAAAATAAGTTAAAATCAATATGTAATTCCTAAATTCACCCATTTGGCTTTGATTTTAAATACACTACAGAGAATTCACCCAAGGAACCAAACCAGTAATGGAAAACATTATATATGGCCAACTCCTAATTCCACATGGTACCAGAGAACAGGGATGGCACGGATGGTTGAAATCCAAAATTGATTCCAAAACCTCATGTTATATAATAGCCTCAAAGTCTTTTCTTACCAAATCTCACACCAAAGCTGCTGTAAGTTTCAGAAATGTCATTTTTTAGTTGTAGTTTCCTTCTCGATTCCACGTACCAATAGGACAGGCCCAGAAATAGTGAAATGGCCAAAGCCATCAAAAGGGAAAGACTGTGATAGAGAGATCTACATAATAAACAAAGTGATTAGTCCTCAAATAACCAGATTATCAACACAAAAATCTAGAGCTATCCGTACCATTTGTAAAAGAGGTAACTGTAAGAAATAATCAGAGATGTTAATAGCATAGATGTATCACTAGCAAGACCATTCCAAAATAAAACTCAAAATAATGAGGTATTCAGAGTCAAAATTACTGCTGGTTCTCTCAGTCCATATAATAAAGTCAGGATACTAAAGGAAGGACTCCCTTCCCAATAAAGAATGCTTTGTTTCTCTTCAATTAGCCGAATTAGATTGTCCTTTATGCCTTTTTTTTTTTTTTTTTTTTTTTTGGCTTCAGAGAAGCCAGAGTTTCAAGTTAAGTCACCAGATATGTGACTGACCCCATACATATTATACTCATATGGAATATCCTATATGTATAGGCACCCCTCCCAACACACACACTCTGTCATGTTTTTGTTTTCCCAAGAGTATAGTTGACAATGGTGATAGCAGAGTGTGTAATTAGTTTTCATTGTTCCCCTGACAGCTATAGTTCCATACAAGACCCTTTCCTTTTTATGTTGTAAATGCTATGGAAAAAATACACTAATAACAGGCATTTAATTACGGGTCCAGCAACCATAGTGGGCACATTGCCAAAAGAGAAGGGAACCTCTGAGACAGCAAAAACATATATTTGCAGGGGAGGAAAAAAAACAACAACATATATTTGTTCTTCAGTTGCATTCACGTGCAAAATAGTGATGACAGGCATATGATGGAAAATTTTTAAATTGTTCCCTGAGTCTCTATCAACAGTAAAGTAGATATAAAATGATATACCAATACTAAAACCAAGAATACTACTATATCTATACTAAAATATTAATAAGAATAAAAGCATTGCTTATTAATAAAGGAAATACTCTTCAGAATAGCTTTGTTTTGATACTATCAGTAAAGAGTACAGGATTGTTTCAAATTTTGCTTTTTGCTTTGCTTTTAACAGAATTATATTAGCACTTGTGAAATCAAATATCTGGGTGCTCCATT
This sequence comes from Panthera uncia, assembly GCF_023721935.1. Taxonomy (NCBI): domain Eukaryota; kingdom Metazoa; phylum Chordata; class Mammalia; order Carnivora; family Felidae; genus Panthera; species Panthera uncia. The sequence continues at coordinate 82,572,261 of NW_026057577.1, forward strand.
CCTTGAGGCTTACTTTAATTTGTTCTATACAGTATTTAAGATAAAGCATCCCCCCAGTTGCTGTCATGGCGGACACCAGATCTGTCACTGAGGTCCTTTCTCGCCTGATTAATTAGTAATTGGGAGACACATTTTGGCAGCTTTCATTTCCCTATTATTTTCTCCAGTTTGACACAAAACCCTGTCAGAAGCACCACTATTTGAACTGTACCCCTCTTAGTGCTGGGTCACTAAATTTTAATAAATGGAGCCCCCGCCAGAAAACTACTGAAATAGGCATAAAAGTTTATTGAGGCAGTAAGAGTAAACAAATATATGAAGAAACACTGAATGCCACAGTATCTAAAACATTAATGGTCTGTCTGAACCCAAGGGTTACTGGCAAGATTACAGAACAGAAACTAAAAGAAAAGGCCTTTAATAAAACCACCCTTTCATCTGTCTTTAAAATACATATATTAGTTAAATTAAGTAGACCAACACTTCGGTGCTAGGGAGCCATACATCTGAGCCTCCTCCGTTATCCCAGCCAGACGAATAAATTTATTGGGAGGCAAAGGCTGACAGTGGCTACAGGAATACAGAACCCATCCGGAAGTCACAAAAGCTCTGTCTGAGCCAAACAAAGAAACATTTTTCAAAAAAGGTAAGGGAAGGAACTTAAAACTGAAGCTAAAAAGACTGATACTTCAGAGACCTGCAAATAGCTACAGAAGCAGTCTCAGGTTCTCCATCTCAAAGTGTCAGTCACTTCAAAACAGCATCCTGCTACCACGGTGGCTCAGGACACTTGTGTGCCATGGCAGTGGCCATGCTGTGTGGGTCAGAGGTCACAGCTTCCACATTCCGACATCTGTCTGTATTTTCTTGCCCTGAAACAATAGAAGGGGAACCAGGCTCATTTGCTCTCACTTTGTTTAACCTAATTGTTAAACAAAAAGGAACATTTCCCCATATTTAGAATTAGTTTTCCTTTTCTTTCCATCCCCATTTGTTTCCATAAAATTAGATACTATAAAAACTTAACCGAGAGGTTAAGCCCCCTATACATTCTTACAGTTCAGTAAATACGACAAAGTCATACATCCCACTGGTCTCTATGGAACATGAAACATCAAGTGTCATGTCTACCACCATCAAAATCTAGATCACAACTTGCATTATAATTATCCAACCAAAATAAGCCTGGACTTGATTTTATTCAAACCACAAAATTGCATTTTAACATGACAAAATACGCTCCTTATATGTATTTTCACAATAAGAAGCAAGAGCTAAATGTTAACTGCACTCTCTACATAAATAAATAAGTCACTAATAAGACTCAGAATGAACACTCTGACAGCTTAGAAGCAACAAGAAAAAACAAAAATATTTGTTAGTCCATTTAAAACAAAAAGGTCACTTTCGACACTCAGTTATTCTAGTCTTCTCCATCAGCCAAAAAACAACAACAAAAAATGGATGATGGATACCAGAGGAAAGTTTTTCAGTACAAAAACTGTCAACTTATACCTGGACTTCAATAAGAAGTCCATGAGATGTATACCCATTCTTAAAACATGCATTTTATTTATTGCCTTTATATTGCATCTGCGATCACCAAAAATCCTACTTCTAATGAACTGAGGCAATCTGTGACATAAGTAGTTTTCAATCTGTGCCCAGTTTAATCAGACTGACTGAGTCAGGTTACTTTGAAATTAATCTTAAGGAAGTTCTGTTTTTACTGCAGTTCATGGGAATAATGTTCCCAGACATCATCAAACAGATGCAGTAGCAAGAAGTTTAGTATAAATTTTTGGTAAACTTTACTAGGCCACATGTTCTTCCAAATGTATCCAAAAATATAAAACGTGGTGGAAAATACAGCAGACTCAGTTGATACATTCTCACATTTTAATAACAAATATGAGTTTACTTCCAATATAATTTTCTATGAGAACCCATAAGAATGGTTTAGAAATGAGAGAGTGAACACCTATATTTCAGGGACAAAAAGGCTCTGATTTCATATAATGTTTCTGAAAGCACCCCAAATGTTTCATTTTTAAAGATACCTACATTTTTATCAGTACCTCTTACTAGAGAAAGATTCTTGGTACCGCTGAACATTTGGGGGAAAAAAATGTTGGCTGACATAAAAAGGACTACTTGGAATAATTAAAAAAAAAAAAAAAAAAAAAAAGGAAATCAGGATGGGGAGGGTGACCATAGTGGCTATTAATACATTTCTTTGAAATTAACAATAAACTATAAGCTTCAAGAGAAAAATACATATGTAAACATGGTACAGCCCAACATTTAACGTTAAAATATATCTGGGCTTAAAATGTATTATTACTAAATTAAACCATCCTTTTTTTTCAACTAAACATAAGAAGATAACATTTTAAAGAGCTCACAAAAAACTTGATAGAGCTTTAAATGTAGAGCCCTACCAAAATTATTATCAAGTGGTTTAGTCCTTTTCTATCGTCCATATTCATTTCCAGACCATTTTCATGAAAGAAATAAAATCGGTCTTAAAACAAGATGGCTGCTTCTAAGAAGGAAAAAAAAAAAAAAAAAAACCCGCTGATTTAACTGAAAGCCAAAAACCTAGCCTTTCTAAATCAGGGAACAAAAACTTATATTTTTTTCTACTCTCCAAACATGTATTCACGCATTTCCACATGGACACCTATAGATTACACTGTGCAGTTATTTAAAATTATTAATAGCAATTTTTAAAAAAGGTTTAATTTTTGTGTGCCAATTACATAATTGTCCAAAGCATAAACACAGAGGTATCACATGACCAAAATTCCCACTTATACTTCATAGCAGAATCATGATCATCAGTCATGGAAATCAGGTCACTTGATAAGTAATGATAGGAATAATAGTGATGTATTTTTACATCTCTTAAAGAATGCCATCACAAAATGTCTGGTATCCTGCTATAAACACAACTGTATGGTACTTTTCAAAGTAAATACCCTAGGAACTTAGTTGTTACGAGTCTCTCCTTGAATCGTACTTTGCTGACCTTCCCTGAAGCAAATGGCAGATTAATTCTATGACATACATTATAAATATTAAAAGCATCCTCTTACATTTTGAAATAATTTTTAAATAGATTTTCTTAAAAATCACTCAAAACTATTTTTATTTCTCACTTGAGTGGAAAATAAGACCTGACAGTAACATTTTCTTCCACCTGTCAACTGTCAATTGTATGAAGGATGTTTCTAAAGATGACAAAGGTTTATTTTTCCTTATTGAAAATGATAGAATTCTACCTCAATGAAAGCTGAGGTAACCATCACTGTGGTACACTCTGTCTCTCAGAGTGTCTCTCAGCAACTAGCTAACTTAAGTAGGAGTTTTCACTACCTTAAAATAATGTTTTTATTGAAATCTTTGGCTGTTGGAAAACTATACTCAGAAGCCTCAAAACCAAGAGTTTATATCCACACACATTTCAGATTACAAAATAGTGCACAGATTTCAGTAGTTTACAATGAATCCTTCAAAGGACAACAAGGAGTATAGATTATCAAGGATACTAAGATACAGGGAACTTTTTTTCATTCACAATCAAACTATGCATAATAATTATAGTACCAAAGAACCCCACATTATTACTTCGATATTTTGAACTAAGTGGCTCTCTTGTCTTTGCGCTGCCTTGTTTATGACTGACTAAGTTTGAAGACATAAATGCAGACAAATTTAAGAGGAAATAGATCTTCTAGTCGTGAGTAATATCCCATTCAGAAACACTGGAAGTTCAAATTAATCACAAGAAACTTTTCTACCAAACAGCTCAGGATATAGGTTGAGAAGCAAATGAAAATATAAATCTAATAATATAAATCAGGTCTTTAAAAGAGACAGTAATGTATGGATGTTTAGCTGTCTAAGACCACCATCATAAGACAAATTACTAAAACTGAATATTAACACCTCATTTCTTATACTACTCTTAGAGGTTTTTATACCTGAACATGTAGGTGTTATCCGTCACAAATGATCAAAAGGCATTTTTTTCTCAGTTCGGAAGACTTATCCTGTCTGAATATCCTGGGTAAGTGGTAGGGGCCTTCCTCACTGTACTTAGGGACATACAGTCTTCCTTTTCAACAAGAATATTTCTGATCAAAGCTGCTATTTTAATAGTTTGTATACTGTTTCTGAAAAGAATATTGATAATGTGGAGTCTGTCAACACAGACTGGTTCATTACTAAAAATAAATATAGATTTTAAAATCCTTTTTGCTACTGAAAGTTATTCAGAACAAATGCAAAAATGAAAAGTCTTGAATGGCATCTTTTTAAAAAGCAAATCATTTATATTGGGAAAAAAAAAACACTAAACAATAGATAAATGCTACCCACATATATAATTCTGTTCTTAACATTTCTTATGTTTTGTTCATTTTATATTTTAATGTATTCTCTTTCTCAGAGTTACATTCTTTTAGCATATACTTCTCCCCAGCTTGTGAAGGCCAGGACTCCTGAAGGACTAATTGTATTCATTCATTTTCTTGGCCCAGCATGAAGCTGGTAGCTTGCTTCGTTCATAGCAACAGGGGAGAAAAGAAGGCGCTCATCGTTATCTGTCCCTATCCAACAGGAAATCAGGCCAGTGGACAGAATGCAATGCAATGCCTGTTCAGAAGGCATCTTGCAAGATTAAATGGCAAGAAATCCACAAGGTTAATTTGCCCCCAAACAACTAAGGGCTCCTTCCAAACCTGATCCTCCGCCTTCAAACGTGGAAGCCTCCACAGCTAATGATTATCAGCCAGAACACACGTGGCAACAAGATATTCCTTCGGTGAGCCAATGGTTTAGTTAATACCACTAAAATCAACTAACAGGGAGTAATGAACAACTGAAGGCTCTCTTTGGTTCTTTTAATCACAGGGAGTTTATTGACCTTGGTATCATGCTGGAAATGCCAAACTAGACTGTACAGCCAAGCGTGTCTCAAATAGCACTGATGTTCCAGTCACCTAAAAAACAAAAGACAGTTGACTATCTCTGAAAGCATATTTTGAATATATAACATAATGTATAAAATGGATAGAACAATTGTCTCAATAGTTAATTTTGCTTTCAAACTCTTTTGGAAAAGTGGACAAAAACAAAAAGCATATGTCTTATAATAATTTGTAAAGTAAAAAAAAAAGGGGGGGAGGGAAAGGATTCACTTCAGGTCTCCTACAAATGGGTCAGAGTAAAAACATGTGATATAAATCTCTGTCATACTGCTTCATTTTTATACAGATGTCCACATAAATTCTGATATAAATATAAAAATAATAAAATTACCCAATTATATCTAATAAAGTGATACACTACATTGAAGCTCAGAGTTAATAAAGTTAAAAGATTCTAAGTAATATTTTACTTGAAGAACTTTTATGTTTCTAACATATAAAATAGTATTTAAACATTTAAAATTTTGAAAATAAAGTTAATCCTTTACAAGTTTGGTGATAAAATTCATTCAAAACCAGGATCAACTTTCCATCTTTCCTCAAAACAAAATCTTAGATTTAAATCAAACTGATTTCATTTATGTGTCGGTGGAAAAGGCACAGTGCTGGGACACTGGTCGACATATAATAAAACGTTGATGGCTCAGATTTTAAAAAATAAAACCAGTTTTATTTTGAAAGGCAAAGAAATAGCCGAGGGATTATGATTAGGAAATAAAATGTTACTAGCTCTCTCTACTTAGCTGCATACATATGATCTGTAAGCCAGAAAGGTTTTGGAGTACTGACAGAGAATTCACATCACTTTCACAACTCCAAGATTACATGTTAACAAAACTAAATGGTGTCAATTACCTGCTACTCTAACATGAAATGTTTAATTTACAGGTCCCTACAAGAATTTTAAAAGTCCTAAGAAAACATACGATTAGGTTAAAATTTAGTGTATCCCAGGTGAATTACAGAGATATTTTTTCCCATCAAAGTATAACACTTTAAATTGGTGATACTTAGAACCTAACAGAAGCAAAGCACTAAGTGAGGAGAATCAGTATTCTTAAAGTATGCTGGTATTATTTCACTATTCCATCCATAAATGCCAACCAGTAGGTGACATGTTTAATTATCCTATCATCATTTTGGCAACTGGTCAAAAGAAACCAATAACTTTTCAATATACACACAATATTTAAAAGAATATTCTCATTGGAAGCACCAAACTGTTTATAGCACTCTTCAGATTAAGAGGCATGTTCTTATATGGAGTCATCTCTATCTTTATAAGCGTAGCTGCTACAGGAGAATGTAAATAAAGTTTTATTACTGAAAGTCTCTTTAAAAGTTACTTAAAAGCTTTTTACATTCTTAAAGAAATTAAAGACAAATAGTTATATTCTCCATGATTTGGAATTTCATTACTCAAAGTTACTTAGTACCATGCTGATTCAGAATTCAGCATAACATTAAAAGGATCACTCTATTACTCTCACTATTTAGGTGAAATGTAGACAACTTTCTAGATTTTTAAAATATGGAAGATGCATTTAGGCAAATGTTATCATATATTTCTAACCAGATTGACAGTTCTCAGTGGCTATTTCAGAGATTTGTGCCAATTCAAAACATAAAATTAGTTTTTGGCCCGCCACCCAATAAATACTAGCAACTAAAAAGTTATCAGCATTTGAAAATTGAATATCCCCTTTCCAGAAGCGAATACCTAGGATGATAGATTCTAACAGTAAGACTATCTGATCAAGCACTTTTAATATTTTTTTTCCTCTGTTAATCTAGATCTATGGATGCTTGTGGTAGCAATGGAGTCAATTACGAAAACAATAAACTCAATAAACTCAATAAGCTCAAAACAATAAACTCCTAGGATTACACAAGTTACAATATAAGATATTTAAACCCTGTGATCAAGATGTAATACTTAATTTCTAATTGTATTTAAACATAATTTCAAATTTAAGTCCATTAGTATAAGCTAAAATATATTTACTTCATTTTACCAAAGTATCCCTTATTATCAGCTTAAGTGTCTACCGAACTTTTCTTATCTAAGAAAAAAATATTTTTTAAATGTATGGAAGTTACAATTAAAGTTTTCAGCTTTTTTCCAAAGGATTAAATCTTCTGATCTTATTAGTTTAGCCAATCCTAAAAAAATAGGATTTGTATAAAATCAGAAGGCACGGCATGGTTACTTTCCAAAACGATAACATTATTGAAAATAAATGAAAATAAATGTAAAATGTAAAATGAATTTATAAAATTTAGTAAACCCCTGAAAATTTTCTAAAATGTTTCTTCACTATCTTATGAGATAAACTGTGTTTATTTTAAGTTAGTTATTTTGCACTGGCTCTTTTTAAATTACATCCAAGCTGAATTATCTTAATACATCAAAAAAGACCGATAGGCAGAACCACCATCTTCTTCAACATTTCCGAGGTAAATCTGCCTATCGGTCCCTACTTTTATAATTATGTTATTTTTTAAAATAAGTTTTACTGTGACAACATATGAAGATAAATGTACCCACAAACCCCTAAGAATACTAAAGTTAGACATGAATCTCTTAGGCAGGGGGTACATCATTCTTTCTTTTGAACATTATCAAAATGACAATGATCAAATAAAAAGGAATTTCCACAAGCCTCAAATTAGAATACTGACTTGAGAATACCCTTGGTGTTTTAAAATTCTACAGATTAACTTTGTCTGGGCAGGTTCAAAGCCACCATGGCATCCTGAGCAGAGTTTTCTACAGGCAGGGCAAATCTATTAAAAAACATGACCTGTGACAAAAATCAATGTCCTAATCTCAAACCAAACAACAGTATCAAAAGCATAAAACAGAGATAACCTAAGATAAAATGTCCTCAAACTAACTCAGACTAGCTTGACAGGTTAAGAAGGAGGGGTACGTGGGGGTGCTTCTGATTCCTTCTGTTTTAGCCTAGGATGACTGGAACACCCAAGTATCCAAATAAATTAACACTATGGGGAAAAGATCACACTGTGAAGTTTGGACTGGGAAAGAAGACAACTAAGCACAAAATGCCCCACATTCAACTCACCAATTTCACTGGTGTTTTATTTAATAAGGCGCTGAAGTTTAGAAATATAAATTCTTCTATTTCATATATGCTGTTTAATAAAGCCCAGGGGGGAATAAAACCAACCAACATAATGAGACTTGCTTTTAACACCATCACAACTGGAAAGCTTGCTCTATTTGTCTTGTCAGCTTTAATAAAAGGCATCTCCTCTGGCAGGATGGCTTCTCTTTCTTTTCCTAATAGTGGTAAGTGGCATGTCAAAGAAGAAATAGCTTCCCATCCCACCACCCACCTCCATGAGGCTTTTTTTTTTTTTCTTAACCAAACTTTCAGGGATGTCTCCACTTCTGCCAGGCGGTTTAATTTAGGATTTGGGCTACCTGGGTGTAACTATCTTTCCTGAAGTAGCAGGAGGTGGGGGACTCTCGGCCACCGGTAGACCGCTAATGGGGAAATCTGCCCATCTTCATCTGAGCTGACATTACTTCAAGCGAGGAATCCCTCCCATGTCTGCATAAGGGGGGAAGGCGGGAGGCCGACGGACAAGGCCGCCGGGAGGTAGGAAGAACCGGAGGCGCCAGCCAGCCCCCTCTCCCCATGCGCGCTGGGCGCGCAGCAACCAAAAACTATCCCCTCGACCTCCCGCCTCTCTCCTCCCAACTTCCACTCCAGCCCAAGGGAAAACCTGGGATTTTAGGTGTAACCGATGCTATTTCCGTCTTAGGCAGGCACCGAAACCAGCCCGCACCTGGAAGCTGGCCTCCGTCCCAGAGAGGCAGAGCATTATGGGCCCAGCGAGGCCGACTGCTGCCCACAGGCCGGGGAGAAAGTAGGGCTCGGAGCTGCTCTGGATCCGGAGAGGGTCGCCCGGCACTCAGGACAGCCCTCACCCCTCCCCACTTCTAGAATCCCCGAGCAAGGGACGTCTGCTTGTGGCCAGGGTCCAGCAGGCGCGCTAGGGCGCGCCCGGGCGCCCACCTCTAGCCTCCCGCGTACCCGGCAGGCTTCGGGGATGCCCACAAAACGGTCCCAGGTAATTGCGCGTGTTCCTCCGGCTGCACACCGCCAGGCCGTGGACTAAGAGCCCCCACCTCCCGTCTCCGCCAACTCCAGCAGCTCGCTCCGCACAAATGACGTAACCCGGCATTAGATCAAACTTTCTGGCACCTTGAGCCCATGGGGGGTGAGGAGGTGGGAGAATCCTCTCCACTGCCAGGCGCGCCGGGCCAACAGTGGCCCAGGGGCCAGATGATTGCCTCGCAGTTAAAGAGGAAAATAAAAGCCTAAAGCTTCCGCTCCCCAACCCCCCTCTCATCCCCCAGCCCGTGCACTCTCTGAACACACCGAGAAAGGGAAGAAAAATTAAAAAAAAAAAAAAAAAAAAAGAAAAAGAAAAAGAAAAAACAACTTTAGGGATGTTTGGAAGGTTCTGCCTGCAGTTCCCCTGTGCACCCACGATCCACGCGGGAACTCTTGGTGGCTCGTACCCGAGGCTCCCAGTGCCCAGGCGCTACGCCCGGATCGAGATGCTGGCCGGCTTGCCCCGGTGAGGAAGCGGAGAAGTCTCGACTCCCCAGCTCCCGCCTTTTCCGAGTCTCCCCGCGCTCTGCAGAGGCAGCGGGTCTGGGCAGCCCCGGGGACTCCCAGGGACTCCCGGCGTCTCTGAGGCAGCTTAACAAAGAGAGGCGCGACGGGTGCGCTTCCTGTGGGCTCCTCGAAAGCCATCAGCGCCCGGGCGACGCAGGCTCCGAGAGTGCGCGCCGCCTGCAGCTGGTGCGCGCGGGTCCCCGCCGCCACCGCCGCTCTTCCGCAGGGCGCCGAGGCCCGAGTATCCCCGGCTCTGCGCTCCCCCTATTACCTTACCTGGGGTTGCTGCTGTTCCAGTAGACGGCGTAGCGGTCGGCGACGGCCTTGGAGCCTGGGTCCTGGCTGAACACACACATCCAGAGCACCAGAAACACCAGCGTCAACATCTCCACGTGCAACATCACGCCTGGCCAGCGGCGGAGCCCCCGACAAGCCACTCCGGGGAAAGAGCAGGGATCCGGAGGGAGGGAGGGAAGGGGAGAAAGAGAGCAGGAGCCAAATAAATATGAATAAATAAGAATGAAGAGTGGCGAGAAAAGAAAGAGGCGCACACCAAGCTGGGGAGGGGAAGGAGAACGAGAAGACGGTGGAGGTTGGGGGGAGGGGGGGGAAGGGGTAAAGACAAACTCGCACCCCCAATGGAGGGTTCAGGAGGAAAAAAGGAATCACAAGATGGAGAGAAGCATGCGTGTGTGTGGTGGCGGCGGCGAGGGCGGGGGAAGGGGTGCCAAGCTGTGTCTCAGCGGCGGCGGCAGGCCGGTCACCCCGGGAGAAGGAGGTGCGCGCCGGGCCGGGCGGCGGCACCGCGAGTTGGGGCAGGCGGCGGCGCACGCTGCACAGTCACCGGGAGTTGCGCGCCGCGGCCGCGGGGAGACATACACTGGCCCGCCGGGCCCGGCTCAGTGTCGGCGCCGCGGGCTGCGCACGGCTCCGCCGCCGCCCAGGGCCCTCGCACTGCGCCCCGCTTCGCTCCAAGTTACTTTGGCGGCCGGTGAGAAACTGCAGGAGGAAGGCTCCGTGTGGATGGAGGGCTTCGCGCCTGTGGCCTTGGAGTGTGAGAAACCCCTTCCCCCTCCTTCTGTGTGCCTTAATCGGGAGACCCCTGGATATCTCGGAGGAGTCGTAGGTGCTGCGGGTTCGGGGCGGTGCGCCGAGAAGGGTGGGGATTCGAAGCCACAAACCCAGCCCCGCCGGCGTCCTGGAACTGGGTAAGCGGCAGCTAAGCTGGCGAGGAGCGGTCTTGCCTTGCAAACCTCGAAGAAAAGTTTAGCTCTTCGTGTCTTCCGGCAGGTCCCCCGGCGGAGTCGGACTGCGGCGGCGGGAGACGACACCCCGGGCACTGGCGGAGCCTCGGGGATTTCTCGCGCGTGCTTTTTTTTGGCCGGGTGTGGGTGCACCAGAGTGAATGAAGAGCAGAGGTTGCGAACCAGCCGGCCAGACGGAGCTGGGATGCCCAAGCCTGCAGGACGACGCCAACCCAACTGTTAGGCTGGAGAGCGAGAGGGGAAAACAATCACTTTTAAATGAATCCCTCCAACTCCTGGATGGGCTGATGTCAGTCTCCGATCGCCTTCTGGGAGCAAGACTGAGCCCCCAGACGCCGTGCCAAGAGCCTCGGGTGAGCGCTCAGAAATGTCCCTGCGACTCCGACCGGTCCGGCCCCAAGCCCGACAACTTGTAGAGATGCATCAATCAGTTTGAAATGGGAAAAGAGGAAGAAAAGAGAGAGCGCAGGAGCGAGTGGCACCTCCCTGCTGACTACATCAGAAAACCTTCCCGATCCTCCTGCAGCTGCTCCTCTTTCCCTCCTTGGGCACAGCAGCAACAAGAGGTGAAAACCACCAACCGAATCCTAAAACCTCTACCAGGCGGGAAAATAAACTTGAGTGCAGCAGCAGCAGCAACAGCACGAACAGCCCGGGAGGGATTGAAATGACTGGCGAGAAGTGGAAAGAGGTAAAAGTCAGTTTTGCAAAAGAGAAAAAAAAAAAAAAAAAAGAGAGAGAGAGAGAGAGAGAGAAAATGCTTTATGGGAAAAATCTTCTCGGGCACGCCCCCTCGTTAATGACCTGCGTGTAAAGCCGACAGCAGAGGCGACCCAGCCGCAGCAGCAGAAGCAGCAGCAGCAGCAGCAGCAGCCGCCGCCGCCGCCGCCGCACCGGAGCGCAAGGCCGCGCGCGTGAACGTGGACGTGGGCGGCGCGGTGATGGGGGGGGGACGCCCAGGCGTGTAGCGCAGGGCACGGGGCAGGCGGGCGGCGCGAGCTCGGGTGTGAGCTCCGGACCTAGCAGGGGGAGGCGCCGCCAGCCCGCGCCCAGCCAGCGCTGCTGCCGCCGCGGCCCGGGTCATGTGGGCTGCTTTTTTTTTTTTTTTTTTTTTTCCCCTTCCCTCCCCAAGCAGTTTACTTGGAAAGCGGGGGGTGGGGTGGGTGGCTGGAGCAGCCAGTCAGGGAACGGCCTGCTGTTTGCTTACAGGTCGAGGTTTTTTCCTCTCTCTTCACTCCAACAGGATTGGTTTGTTCCACGAGAAAGAGGCGTTTTCTTAATCTCCTCCCTTCCCCACGCCTCCTATCCCCCTCCCCGGCCCCACCTTCCAGAAACCTGACTAATTGAATTACTGGGAGTGCCGAGGCGCCCTCTCCTCCGCCCGAACCCAGCAGCCGCGCGTAACCCTTTGGATGCTGAATTCCGTCTGGGCTGAGGAATGATTTGACATCTTTTTACCTGAGAGTGAGGTCTTTCAGTTACAATGGGACCGGTTCCCACCCTGTAGCCGGCGAGCCAAAATCTGTCTCCCAGGCCCCGCAGGTGACATGAAGTCCCAGCAGACAGACTGGCAGGGAGCCTTAATGAATACGTGTTCTTGTAAATCTGTGTCCTGTTCACAACGTGCATTACCCGGCGCTGGGTTATCTTGGAAACCTGAGCTTCTCTCAGGTGCCTTTCAACTCGCCTCTTCCTACCAGGGACTTAAAGGTTCACGAACAGGAAGCAAGACTTTTCTTTATAGTGATGCTCTGAAAACACGTTTGTTGTTTTTTTTTAATTTTTAATTTTTTTTTTTTATTGAGAGAATCACAGTATAAAGTGATTACAATTCAATGCGATCCTTCAGAAGGAAGGAAATGAATGCGGCAGGGGAGTCCATCAGAAATACCTTACACCTTTTGCATTTCAACCCCGAGGTTGCTTCGCTGCCCACTCCCCGAAGGATAAAGTCTTTGAACGAACCCTATGCGGGAAGAATCGGAGGTCGGGATAGGAGTTGCTTTATTATCGGAAAAGGCCTCGCGTTCCCGGACCTCTAGAGCAGGTTGCAGCGCCTTGGTCCCCGGCGGCCACCGAAGTACGATCGCTTGACAGAGAGACAGTCCCCGGCGCTTCGGGACGCGTCCTCCTGTCTTCTAGCGCCCGGGAAGACAGCCCGGAGCCCGGCGCTCTGGGTCACCAACCCCTGGAGACTTGCCCTTGCGGGGCTCCGAGGGCTCAGGCCTTCATGGTATTATTCCCTCCTGCTCTAGGGAGTTTGCTGCCTCTGTGGGAAGGGCTAATCCCAAGAAAGCAAGCAGTTTAGTTTTGCTTTCAAACCTTCCTGTTTCTCCCTTTACTTATTAGCCCAATAAAATCAAATATCACGTCCTCCCTCCCGTCTTTACAGTTTTCTAACTCAGACTTGCCAGGCGCTTCGAAGCTGTTTGGAAGCGTCCAGACGCCCTCCAGTGGTGGGCCTGAAGTCCGCACCCAGCGGGGGTATTGCCTGCAGCTCAGCCCGGATTGAGTTCCATGGAGAACCTGGGGTCAAGATCAGTAACGACTCGAAGAGAAAGCAACAGCTCACATCGGCTTGGAACTACCTGGACGTAATGAGCTCTTGCCTAAAAGTTGAGTCGTTTCTCAGTTGCAGAAATTTTTCCTACCTGAAAAGATCCTGAAATTTTCCTAGGAAAGTAATTCCTTTATTTACGACTAGGTATAAATTGCACCCTGTGTAATTATAGACTTCGTGGCAGACCACCCCAACAAACCAACCACCTTCCTAATTAAAAAAAAGAAGAAAATTCGGCGTATTAACACAAATGTTTGTCTGCCATTTGTATATTTCACAAAAATTCCAGGAGTGAGAAAGAAGTTGGAAAACCAAAGCCAGTAGATTGAAGGATAAGCAGTTAGTTTTTAAATCAAATTTTTATTTAAAGCTTTATTTACAACACCCCCTCCCGCCCCCCCCCCCCATCTGTAATCTTGCTGATGTTCAAGTTCTTGGCCTGTTTTATGGTGCATTTGTTTTTTTCCTTTGCAGGGATGATGCATCTCTTAGCCTTTCTGAAGGAGCTGTACTAAGTGCTCAGATGACTGGGGCAGTTTTGCAGGAAATGTTCTGGACTCTTTTAAGGGACATGTGTAGCTTTAGGAAGAAGAGAATTCACACTCCTGTCTTGGGGAAAATGCTGATCCTCATCAGAAAGTCTTTTTAGTCAGGGAAATATCAGGTATCAGGGAGTTAGCAAGCTGGCTTCCTGTGGTGTCAAAGCCAAAGGACTAAAGAAAAAGAAATTATATCCAGTTATTTCTATTTGAAACTCATACTGCAAATGTGAAAATTCAACATATCAAAAGAACATAGATGTCCTAATATTTTCAATATCTCTAATTTGCTTAAAGTCTGGATAATCCAATTTTAAACAGAAAAAAAAATCATACATTATGGTCTTAAAATGATTCAAGGAGTTGGAATAAAAGATACTGGAATTTACAACTGTTTCAGAATATAGCTCAAATGTCTCTGTAAAATAATTCATAAAACAAATGCCTCCTTCCGGGGTGATATACCTAATTATTGTTATTGGCATAACTAAGCAGCAATGTGATAGATACATACTTAGATAGAAGGACTTTGAAGAGCTGGACTTTGAAGACCATACATTCATCGCTGGACAATTTGACTTTGTCTCTTCAGGGAAATATTTAAGTGATTGGAATTTATACAAATCAGTATTGTATAAAATAGCCATATTATGATCGCCCCAGTGTTACAGTGGCAATGACTGTTAATCAGGCTTTATCAGGTAAATAGCATTCTGCCAAGTGTAGAAGAAGGTTGAGTTATGACAGAAAGAAAACAGCAAGTGAAATACCTGGAGGAATAAAAGGGTAGTGAGTGTTCCAAAAGCTTTGCATTAACAAGACTTGAATGGGGTTGTAAGGAGCTGAGACCTGAAAAGTCTGTTAAGAATGGACTGTAAGAGGATTTAACTGCAATCTTAAAATGTTTGAATTTACAGCTACAGGCAACCAAATGTACTGGTGGTTTTAAGACAAATAGCAAGCAAGTATCATTACATCTCAAAATACAAACGGGTGGATTTATTTACATGCCTGTTTATTTATTTATTCATTATTTTGGCCTTGAACTATCTAGATTGGTGTTCTAATCTTGGCTACAAATTAGAGTCACCTAGGGAGCTTTTTTAAAAAGAACACCATCAGGGCCTCACTTCCTGTTCCCACTTTTCTGTAATTTTTAGAAGCTCTCCAAGGAATTCTAAGGAGCATAGAGAACTGAGAATCACTGAACCAGGTAATTTATTTTTACCTTAACTACTTTAGGATTTCAGGCAGAAAGTAAGTTCTATACTTATTTGTCTAAAATGTTTCAACTAACCATCAAGGCAAGAATGTTGATATTTTAGAGAACTGAACTTTATGATCCTCTCTATTCAAATGAAGTGATCCTTTCACAGGCACCTGGGTGGCTCAGTGAGTTAAGCATCTGACTTCAGCTCAGGTCATGATCACCGTTCCTGAGTTCACACCCCATGTCAGGCTCTGAGCTTACAGTTCAGAGCCTGGAGCCTGCTTTGGATTCTGTGTCTCCCTCTCTCTCTGCCCCTTCCCTGCTCATGCTCTGTCTCTCTCTCAAAAATAAATAAACATTAAAAATAATAATAAAATAGTTTTCACATGGCAGGAAAGAGAATGCCATCTCCAAGATGATATGGGTTAATCTTTCTTGGACTAGTTTGGTTGAAGTAGAGTTCTGCTGGGTCAAGTGTCCAGATGAATAAACGAAACAAGCTGGTAAATCAAACCCCACAGTCCACAGACTAAGCAACTCTTGCTTAATACAGTAAGTTAGAACTGACCCCCAGAAGATATAATAAAGGAAATAAACTCAAGAATAAAGATTAAGGAAATAACAATTAGACACAAAAATTTCTAACAGATGACTAACATAATGGTATTTAAGCTAACCCTGCTATCTAACATCCTAGAACATTGAGGATTCATTCCAAAGCCCCAAGAAACCCAGGTTCTATCACCAAACTGTCACCCAGTTATCCTGCCTGTACACTGAAGTTATTTAATAAAGACTTTGCCCCTCCTCACACCTTTTTATAACCAGTTTCTCAGAATCTTTAGAAATAAATACTTGCTAGCTTCTCTCTCCTTGGAGACCTACGGAAATGCTCCTTTTCTATTTCTAATCTAGGTGTCTCTTCTGTGTACAACCTAAAAGGAAAAAAAAAAAAATAGAACAAAACAAAACAAAACAAAAAAGCTGTCTGCTAGAGTGTCGCGTCTCTACCTTCCGTCTTGTGACCAACTTCCATCATGAATTTTCCACTTTTCCTCATTCTTTCTTTGCTGGTGCTTCCTGGAGTTTGTTTCATAGCATCCCTTCTCTTAAAGTCTGGGGATAAGTAGAAGCAGTTTTACAAGTTGCTGCAATATTCTGAAAAAGGCATTTAAAAATTTTTTTATTTATGAACTGTTGTTGTTTTGCCTGTTTCAAAACATAGGTTAAATAAGATCTACCTAGCCAACTTTTTAAACATACAGAAGTTTGGGCAGTCATTTTGATAAACAACTAAACTATATAATTAGACACATATGTAAATATGTGTTATATTCCTGCATATCACAAATGAGTATGTGCTTACATGTAATTTAAAAAGAAGCAAACAAGAACTAGTTGATTCAACCAATTTCCACATCACTTTTTGTTATCTAAACTTCACTCTGTATACCATAGAGTTATGTGACCGTTTTTCAACCATAAAGCTGAAATTGGTAGGTGATTTTATTCCCAGAGGAAATTTTCGTGGTGTCTTTACTATTTGAACTGTGTGTACCTTTCACTCTCCTGTATTTCCCCCCTTCGAATTTTTAAATAAAAATCACAAAATAAAATGTATCTACATTTTACAAATCAAATCCATCAACCAGTATAAAGTATACTGTCCTAAAATGTTCTTTGTGAATTGTTAAATAATACTACATTCTTTGCTTAAATGAATATACATGACAATGAATGTATATCACCAAAAAAAGTTTGTATTCATATTTTATTACAATGGCAATCATAGACATCTATAGCATAGCTTTATTTAAAAATAAAAATAACACAAATAACCTATTCAGAAACAAAGTTAATCTGTGCTTTTTCTCTGTATTCACACTGATAATTAGGATATGTTCATCCCATCAGCCCCATCTACCATCATCCAAAAAGCAAGTAAGTATGCATTGTTATATTCTTTTACTTGTTTAGAGACTCAAAAGAAGCTAAAGTACCTTTATTGTTTATTTCATATATATGTATAGCATGTATAGAAGCATGTAAATATAGATAAAAAGAGACAACTTGTTTTTTTAATCAATTTTCACCCAAGATTTTTGTCAACTTCTGGGAGAATTGTGTTTAAATACAAGTAAAAGATATAACCCTTAGTCAGTGAATATGATTTCATAAAATAGGAAATGCTGTCTCTAAGCCCCTTTTTAGCTTGGGCCTTACTTTTCCCCCTTCCAGATCTAAACTGGCTAACCAAAGCAAAGTGTAGAATTATGGCAAATTAAGAAACTCTTTCCTCAAATTATATGCATTTTTTCAGATAAAAGTGGAGGGATTTGGGTCCTTGTATTTTGGAATGTGGATTTTGCTTTGTAGTCACCTAAAGAATTGTGTCAGTAGGTTTTTTGTTTTGTTTTTGTTTTTTTTTTGTGGTTTTTGTTTTGTTTTGTTTTCACTTCTCTTGGCCACCTTAGAAATAATCTTTTAAAATATACTATTAATTTTAGGAGAAAAGTGTCCTTTTACAGCAAATTTATAACTCTATTCTGAGACTTCCAAATACCTTATGCCAACATTATAAATTTTATTGTGATGTTGTAAAGTTACAGTTAAGGTACAATTCTTTAAAAGCATTTAATAGTTATAAAGCTGGTCACCATAGGAACCACTATAACTTAGGATCTTAGAATGTCAGATGATAATGCAGAGGATTATTGGCCAAAACTTCTTTTAAATGAGAAATATCTAACTGAATTGGTCATTTCTAAACTCAAGTCTGGGGAGGAAAGTGTGCTCTTAAAATGATGGCCTTCTAATCAGAGATGATCATTCTCCATTTCTGTTAGTCTACCTTTTTTTTTTTTTTTGGCATATGCTGTCTACTAAATTAAATAGGATTTATTGGCCAGCTAGATTCTGAATTGCTCTCTTTTCCTGTGGATTAGGAGAGTGCATTTATTAGCCCTTTTCCTTGAAATCCACCTGGATCTTTTTATGTGGACTATCTAGTATTCTGCACACTTCCAATGCTTAATAAATATTACATTACAATATTAGCATAATAATAAATCATCTTAAAGTACTACATGGGCTATTAAGTGAGATCCTATTCAGTTTGAGCCAAGATATCAAAAAAGTTTTATTTTCTCTATACGCATACAAAGTAATTTTAAGACTCTCTTTCCATGAAATGCCCTTGCATCCATAAGATGTCTACATATTAAAAAGTGAAGTGTTGAAATGTGCATCTTCCAGTTATGTATTTAATTTGTTCAGTTTATTAAGGGACCTGAATTTGCAATTTTAATAAGAAGAAACTTCGGGGCGCCTGGGGGGCTCAGTCAGTTGAGCGTCCGACTTTGGCTCGGGTCATGATCTCAAGGTCTGTGAGTTTGAGCCCCACGTCGGGCTCTGTGCTGACAGCTCAGGGCCTGGAGCCTGCTCCGGATTCTGTGTCTCCCTCTCTCTCTGCCCCTCCCCTACTCATGCTCTGTCTCTCTCTCTCTCTCTCTCTGTCAAAAATAAATAAACATTAAAAAAAATTTTTTTAAAGAAGAAATTTAAAATTGGGCAGACAAAAATAGAAATAGTGCCATTTGTCAAGTAAATGCCCTTTTCCCAATGGCAATTGTAAAATCTTTATACAAGATTACCAGGCCAACACCTAGGTAGTGTTCCTTTCCAGTAAGAAGTTCTGTTTTGTCTGGGATTGGTTGTGTCACACAGACCTAGAGTAACAGCCACTGAAAACATGAGGATTTTCTTTACAGTTACAGAAACAAAAATGAAGCCAAAAATATTCAATTACTACAATCTCATCCTAACTGGTTGCTTTGAGATAGGTTCTAGTTTGAAACTTCCATCAAGGCAAAAAAATGAAAATATTTCTCCTTCCAAACATATTGTTTGTATATTGTACATTTTATCTACCTATATGTAAAACAAAGAGGATAAAAATGATGCATCATCTGTGGTGGACAGCAAAATGGCCAATGTTCTTGCCCTGTTACAATATAACTTTGTAGTTCACCTTTCCCATCAATAGATGGAGTCTGTTTTTCTACTCCTTGAATCTGAGCTGACCCTGTGGCTTGACTTGGCTAACAGAATGTAGCAGAACAATGTTTTGCCAGTTTTGAACCATGCCTCAAGAGGCATTCAATTTTCCACACTTTATCTAGGAACCCTGCCTAATTACCATGTGGACAAGCCAAAGCTAGCCTTCTGGTTGATTAGAGACACGTAGCTCCTTTACCGGCATGGTCCCTACCAATCCCCAGAAGCAGAGCTATCTAACTGATTGGCAGCTGCCAGCAGATGCATGAGAAATTCCCAGCTGAGGCTAGAGGAACTGTACAGCTGAGCCCAGCCTATACTGCCAACTCACAGAATCATGTTCTGAACAAATGGTTCTTGTTTTAAGCCAATAAATTTTGGGGTGGTTTGTTATACAGCAATAGATAACAGCTACATCTTCTTCTTAAATTATTGGAAATAAAATTTTGAATACTATTCAGCCCAAGTATATGTTATTCTTTTACAACTTTGATTTCCATTACTGAGGTACTTGGTGTTAAATCTGTAATTGGCAATCAGAATTTCCCAAATATTTCTAACAGGAATGTTTCTTTCTCCTACTTTACAAATTTCATAGAGATGATTCTTCTTCTTCTTCTTCTTTTACCAAAAACTTAACCTGGGACCCTAAATGAACACAATTCACATTCAGGCCCTTCTGATCCTCTTAGGATAATGTCATTTGGTTAGAAGAGCAAACCTGAGCAGATGATTTGCCCGGAGGTAAATCATTCTTCTAAGAACATGGTGCCCAGCAGGAAAAATGAAAAGGTAAAATCAAAGGAAGCTATGACTAGCTTCATCTCAAATCTCCACATCACTCACGACTATTGATTTAACATCATGGCACCTCCATATTTCAGCAGGAGGATCTGCCACGAGACTGAAGCTGTAGTGACCCTGTAAGGGTCATCTCGCTGTCAACCTCAAATTACAACATCTCTGCTTTTGGCTGACAGCCATGGCAAGGGCAGGGGAAGCGCAGCTCTTTCTGTAGATAGAATAGATGTGTTTCAAGGAAGTGAGATACAAAGTGAAATTGTATATATCGAGTCTTATCTTCCTGTAAAGTTCTAAGTGGGAGGAGGGCTTTGCCAAGGTCCCTTAGGTATGCTCCTTCTAAGTCTGGTTACTAGCCCAGCCTTATAATGTGTACCATGTAGGGTGGAGACTAATCCACAAACTCAAAGTTGTCTTTTCAGCATTCATTGTATTTTCATCCTCCACAGAAACCAAACCATTGACCACCCTTCCTTCCTGAGACTTTCTTATCCTTTGTTGTTTGTTATTCCATGTTTTCAGAATCCTCTTTTTTCATCTCCAACTATATTCTTCTGGCTGTCAACTATGAGTCACAGCCCAATGCCAGGCACATAGTGAATACTTAGTATTTGTGGAATGAATATCCATTCCTAAATATAGGTGTTTTCCTTAGCAGTTTTTTCCTTCTTCCCTAACATAATCTTTAATAATTGCATTCATACTCTCAGCTCCAATGACAGTCTCTTTATGGAAGTCTCCCAAGCCTTAGCTTTAGGATCTAATGCTTTCCATCATCAGACCCACACTCCCAGCCTTCTCATTTGCTTTTCTACATGACTGTACTCCAGTACCTCTAAACCAGCAAGCCCCAGAAGTGTATCTGCTCATTCAATACACCCTTTTCCTGGCACTACTGGTCTCTAGCATGCCAAAGTCAGGATATAGCCCATCATCAGTTCCCAAATGAGAACTGCTAGCTGACAGACTTGATAAAGCAGAGGACTCAATATTCCGTGAAGAATGCAAAAATTAGTTTCCTGATTTCTCATTTCTGTATCATGTTGGCTTCTAACTGGTCTCGGCCACCCATTCTTAGCCCTGTCCAATACCTGCTTCGTTCTGCAGTTAGAGTGATCTATTCCACAGAGAAACAGATGTCAACGTCCACCACTTAAAGGCTTCACATGCCTCACAAAATAAAGATAAAATTATCAATATGTCTATCAAACCCTGCATAAGCTGATGCCTCCCTTCCTCTCTAACCTCATCTCATAGAACCCTCCTCACACTCACTAACTCCAGCTACTCTGACCTTCTCCCATGTCCTTGAAGAAGCCATGCCTTTCCCTGTCTCTGGGTCTTTGTTTATGCTGTCCCCTTTGCCCGAAACATTTAGGCTCCCACCAGTTTACCTTGTATTCATCCTTCAAATCTCAGCTCAGATGTCACTTCCTTGGGGAAAGCTCTTCAGATCACGTAGAATAGAGGAGGATTCCTCCATATACCCACACGGCACTGAATTTCTTTCCGTTGTACTACCTGTCTCCTGATTTAAATCGTGTATTTGTGTGGCATTATGTCTGCTTCCTCTTCTAGTCCGATTGTTCAGGATCACCTCTCCAGAGCTCAGCATTGTACCCAGCACATAGTAGACTCTGTTAATATATATGGAATGAATGAATGAATGAATGAAATACCATACCAGTACTTGACACTGTGTTTTCCTGCGTGGTTTCCGTGAGGAACCAGATCTCCGAGTTATACACAGGCAGTGGGGATAAGAGGGAGGAAGTCAAGGGCCTCTAATGGATTCAGAAATGAAAGAGTTCCCTTGAAAGTTTGAAGAAGAGAAGCTCCGTACAACAAACCCCAGCAAAAATATATAAAACTAACCTTAAGGAACAACGTGTTACCTAGAGCCAGACCTAACTTAAGGTCTCTCCATTTCTAAAGAAGGAATATGCCAACCTCAAAGGGAGCCAGTCAAAAATGGAACAAAGGAAATGAAATGAACTGAGGCATATTAGCAATTCTAATCCCCAAGTAGTGATGGGGGTAGGGGTTGGCAGGTAAATCCAAAGGGCTCCCCCCAGTTGTCTCCACACAACACCATTTAACCCACATAATGTCCTCCTTTGCTCTGAGGTCACCAAACAAACTTAATAATTTGCCTCCTGTGTAGCTTGACATTCATTCACTCATTCATAAATTTATGAAGCATCTAATAATAATGTTCTATATCTTGAGGATACAGTAGTTAGCAAGACAGAGTTGGTCCCTGCCTTCATGGAGCTTAAAATACAGTCTTTTCAAATGACAAGAAAGCAATAAAAGTGTTGGGTTCCAAAGTGGACTCATACTGCCCACTTGCCTAAAATCCTTTCTTTGGAGAACCTCTCCTTCTCTCATCCTTCTGATGCTGATGAAGCTATCCACTGCCACAAATAATATAGCATGCTACATCGACACTACACCCCTATCACCAGTATAGGGTCAAACAATCAGGGTTCTTGCTAGATTTGTAAATGGAGTTGGGATTAAGAAGGCTTCTTTGGGGATTTGGAATTATGTAGATATAGATTCAGGGCTGACAGCAACCATCTTTCCTACTCTGGGAAGTAGGACTGCTGAGCTTTAACAAATAAGACGACAACAGGATCCGTCTGGATGTTTTGCTAAGAATCCAAGGCAGAGCAAAAACAGAGAGACCATCAGAAGGCCTCATGTTAAAGATGGAATCTGTTCTCAAACAGTTGCTATTATCATTAATTACATCATATGTATATTAGATAAGTTCTCTATGTCAGGATTTCAGGATTACTATATACTTTCTTATTTTTAAATTAATTATTTTTTTTTCTTTCCTTAGTAGCACCTGACTTTGAAGCCCAACACCACATGGTTTCAGGCTAAGGACATGGTAATGGAGATATTTAATATCAATAAATGATCCTTCTCCCAGGATTTTTGTTTTAGAAGCATCCAAGAAAACAAGAAGGAAGATTTTAAACATCATCCTTGTTCCCTGATGTCACAAGTCAAGAGACAAGCCCCCTGCAGCCAGAGGGCAATTTGGTTGCTGGTTCCTGTGCAGGTGAATTATGGCTTAACGAATAACAAAAAAATTTGAATTACTAAATAATTCACACTGAAAAAAAACAAGAAGGGAGGAAAGATGCATGTGCTTAGGGAAAGGATTTTATAATGTACCCCAGTCGACTCAATGATAAATGTACATAATTAATCATAGACACCATTTTGGCAAATGATATTTTTAAATGATAGAGGCAATTATCTGTACAATTACATATGCACAGGAATGCATTATTTTCTGACTTTCAACAAGCAGCTTACCTTATAGAATAAGTAAGGAAGAGTCTTACTCACCTAATTTAGCATCCTAATTTGTAACCTCAATCTAAAGAGGACTTTTTCTGGTACTTAGAGGAGGTTCAGAAAGGAATATAATGATACTGGTGTCTTGGTTCCACTACTAATATCTTTGTGTACTATTTAATCACAGAGCTTCAAACCACAAAATATAAGTTATATATTCTCTCTCCTGCACTCTTTAAAGGAATATAAAATAATTTTCCAAATGGCTTTCCAGTAAATATCCTGGCAACAAATAGAGAAACTTGTGGAAATGAAAAAATATTTGCTACTCTATACTAAACTATTCTCTCTAGTGAAATGAGAGAGAAAATTTCAACAACTATGGTAAGCAATGGTGTTTTTTTTAAACACAGACTCTGCTGTTTCTTTAGCCTGATGGTCTTATCTTATAAAGTCAGTATGGCATGGTGAAGGGGTCAGTGTGGACTCAGACAAATGTAGTTACAAATCTGGCCCTGCAATTTACTATGATTGTAACCTTGATAACCTCGAGCAAGTTCCTAACATTGCTAAGCCTCAATTTCTTTGTAAAAGTGAGTCTGATCGTAGCAATCTCATAAAATATGCTGTGAGCAGTACACAAGATCATGTTTATCAAGTAACTGGGCTAACATCAGGGATTCAACATGTGTCCAGTTCTGTGGGTGTCATTAATGTTAAGTCCTCCCCTTCAATGAAGTTCTTTAATATCTTATCCTTCTAAAATAAATCACAATGTCATCCTATCATTCACTCATTCTACCACGTGTATTGAGTGCTGTGCATATATACAAGATGTCAGGATATAAATGAAAGTCATTTTTGAATTTTTTTTTCATGTTTATTTATTTTTGAGAGAAAGAGAGACAGAACATGAACAGGGGAGGGGCAGAGAGAGAGAGAGAGACAGAATCTAAAGCAGGCCCCAGGCTCTGAGCTGTCAGCGCAGAGCCTAATGCGGGGCTCAAACCCACGAACTGTGAGATCATGACCTGAGCCGAAGTGGGACGCTTAGCGAATAAAAGTCATTTTGGATATAAGTAGGGAAAAGGTGGATTATTCAGAAAAAGGGTTGGAGTTACTGGTTGGTAATTTCTATCTCTAACTCACATGGCCTAAAACTGTGTTGTCCAATACAATAACCATTAACCCCATGTGGCAATTGAGTACTTGAAATATGCTATTTTATGTGAAGATATATTAATATGTAAAATATACTCCAGATCTTGAAAACTCAGTTAAAAGAAAAGACTCCAAAATATGTCATTAAATTTTTTGCATATTGATTACCCATTGAAATGATAATATTTGTATATACTGGGTTACATAAAATATACTATTAAAATGAATTTCATCTCCTTCTCTTTACTTTTTTAATGTAGCTACTAGGAAAATTAAAATTGTGTTGCTCACAGGGGTACCTGGGTGGCTCGGTCAGTTGAGGTGCCGACTTAGGCTCAGGTCATGATCTCACAGTTCGTGGGTTTGAGCCCCGATTCGGGCTGGCTGCTGTCAGCACACAGCTTACTTCGGATCTCTGTCTCCCTCTCTTTCCGCCCCTACTCTGCTCTAGCTCTCTCTCTCTCAAAAATACATAATAAAATTGAAAATAAAAATAAAATCTTTAAAAAAAATTGCATTGCTCGCATTTGTGGATAGCACTATGTTTTTATTGGGCAGCATTGGTCTAAATATTTACAACAAGAGAGGAAGATGAATGGGAAGATGAATGGGAAGGAGGGAAGGAAAGAGGGAGGGAGGGACAGAGGGAGGAAGGAAGAAAAAAGAAAAAGAATCTTGGAGAACTAAAAGATATAAGCCTTAAAAGATGTTACAGTTGAAAAGTCCTTTCTATGCATAACACCAATGGCAGAAAATCTAAGAGACTGAGATTCAGTGCTTATATCACAATGCCCAGCACTTAGCAAATGTTCAGTAAATGCCAGCTTGTATTATTTATAATGACCGCCTCTCTTATTTTAGGCAACATACTAGGTGCTAGAGTTACAGTGATAAAACAATCCAGTGTATTGAGGAATACTCAGCCCAATAATGAATACCAACAAGAAAAATTTTTGCAAACTTCTATATTTTATATTTACATTATATTTTTGGACCTGTAAAGATATTATGTTTTAATTTTCTTTCAAAGAATGTGTACATACCTCTCCACATCTGACCCTAATTAGAATGAGAAACAATAATTTCTGTTCCGTGACTGTGAAAATTAACAGTAGTGGGATATTAAAAGGCATTTTTAGTTCCTTTGGCAAAAATTTCATTTTTTAATATACTGTAAATGTGTTCGGTAACAAAAATTAATTTAGAACCACTGGCATATATTTCTGTATCATACATATCATTCTCCCACAAAATGATTCCTGAATCCTTCCACAATATTTCATAACACCTATCTAGGACCCTCCATGTAATTATGCTTGTATATATGTATACGTAAATACGTTTACATACAAATATGCAGAGCAAATATGTTCATTTTTGAGCAGTCACAGCATTTCCCCCTCCTCTTCCACCCCCAGGCTCCAAGAGGAAGGAGTCTTGCTGCTCAGACAGCTTCAGGCCTGGCCTTTTGTCGTGCTGATTAGAATCTGAGTTGAGCTGCTGGATTTACATCTTAAAGGAAAAGGAACCCTGGCCCCAGAAAAGGATCCCAGAAAGGAGGAGGAGGAGAGAATTAAAGGCTTCCAAGAGGGAGTTGGGAAGCAGAGTTTGGGGGAGTGGAGAGAGAGAGAAAGGAAAGAGAGAACAGTTACCTTGGTGAACCGCATTAAGTATTGAGATGTGAGATGAAATTGAAATACTGGGCTATTGATAAGGGATGCGGTCCTGAGATGTTGCCAGTGAAGAGAGAAGGCAGACTGAAGCCTGGCCGAGGGTTATATAATCCCCTGGTGATTTTCTGAGAGGCTGAAATGAGGATTTAAAATGCTTTTCATTAATTCTTGCCTATTCGACTGGTGTTTCTACTGGCTGTGTAACCACTGACACTGTGATGAGAGCAGTTCTGTTAAATTAATTAAACAAGGAGGCCGTTAGATGGATATGGTTCTAAAGCCCCAGCGGCCTACCAAAGCAACCAAGAACCTAAGCCTGTAAATGCCTCAAAGTTAGGAAATCAAAACGCTAAGGACAACTGATCACAACCAACCAACCAACCAGACATGAAGCTATAGCTAATCAAATAATTTCCTTTCTTTGCGTCTACAATTTCTTTTTTTTTTTTTTTTAACGTTTATTTATTTATTTTGAGGGAGGGGACGGGCAGTGAGAGAGGGAGAGCAAGGATCCCCCGCAGGCTCAGCGCTGTCAGTACAGAGCCCCATGGGAGCTTGAACCTATGAACTGAACTTTAAGATCATGACCTGAGCGAAACCAAGGTTCCCATGATTAACCAACTGAGCTCCCCAGGTGCCCCGCTTCTGTAATTTCTTTATAAAAGTCTTTCCTGAGCTCCTGCCACAGGATGCTTGCTCCTAACCACCTCTGGTTCGGCCCTGCCTCACTCCAATCGATTTCTACTCAAACTCTTACAATTTTTAATATGCCTCAGTTTATCTTTTAACAGTTCAAAGCAGCCTGGCTTTCTCTGGGTTCCATGTATTACTTCAGCAACTGTCCTGAAAGTGAAGTCTGTGGGTTCCTTTGTAGTACAGCTGCAGCTATGGTGGTTTCTAGCGCCTTGCCCCAACATTTGCTCCATAAATGTGGGTTAAATGAAAAATCTGAGGGTCTGAGGATAGATTCGATGTTGCCATCTCCAAACACTAAATAGGCACAGCAACCAACATATTGAATGTGTCTGTATGGCTCTAGGTAGTGATAAAGGACTAAGCCAAGCACGACTTCTTCCGTCTTCAAGTTTGGGATGCCAAGAGCTGAAATAGACCTGGTTCACAAGTTTTGTTCAGGTTTTGTTCTGTTTTTGTTTTTTTTTGTTTTTTTTTGTTTTTTAATATTCAATTATTCCTGGCAAGAAATACACATTCTCAGCTTAAATACACAAGCTCACTTTACTGCAGCCCATACCTCCTCCTGCCCCAGAATTGGGGCTGGGGGAGCAGTGGAAGCAGGGGGGAAATGTCCTAGTTTCAGGGTGCTCTCTCCATCTTGTCAGCATAGGCAAATACTGGGGAGAGGGAGGAGAAGGTATGGTCACCTAGAAGCCTGGGAAAAAGTGTTGCGTTCCAGGTTGGTAGCACATTAGAATCACCATGCAACTTTAAAAATAAAAATAAAAAAAAAAACCACCCTTGTTTAGGCCCAATCCATAATAATTAAAATTGAATTTCTGGGCATCTGTAATTTTTTTTAAGTCCCTGGGTGATTCTGAAGCTTAGTTAGAGATAAGAAGCACTCTCTCCTTCATCCTAACCAAGCTTGAGTCTCCACTTTCTACATCCCAACACTGTAGGTTCAGTCACGGGCCTAGTAGTCAGTAGCCTGGGGCCCTGAAGCTGAAGGGAGGTTCCTTACTTCCTCTCAGATTTTGCCGGTGTCTTGGAAAAATTTCCAGTAGTTTCCTCATTCACTCTTGGAAGAGCCTAGATTTGGATGGTAAATTATATGGTCCCTCTACACTTATTAAACAGGAAAAGCCCAGCCCAGGTAGTATTTCCTGAGAACCCTTCCAGCAACAATTCGAATGTTCTTTTAGTCTCTTCCTTCCTCAAATGTCTTTCTTTCCAGTCTTTTCTTTCTCTTGCATCAGATAAGGCTTAAACACCCTCCAAACAATACATTTCCTCATTCTCCCCCCTCCCTCTAGCCCCAAGAATTTTTTCACCTTCACCTTCACCTTCACCTTCACATTTGTAGACTACAGCTTAAAGATTTTATCTTGTTTGTCCTATTTGGGGGCAGGGAGAGAGGGAAGTAACCCCATGTTCTGTGTGGTCAGACCACCCCTTGCTTTTCTCCAGACCTTGAATTACTAGAAAGAAATGTCTATCAAACACCATGCTCCCAAAGAAATGGAAACTCACTAACGCATGAACCTCGGACTACTACAGATAGAAGAATGAGGGGCCCTATGGGTCTTCTAGATTCATCCAAATCACAGACTTTACACAAAGGAACACAGAGGCCAGAAACTGTCCTCTTCCTACATCTTCCCTATCCTGACCTTTCTTCTGGCTTGACCCCACACTTTGGATCATAATGCCATATCTGATACTCCTTGGGTTTTGGTCATAAGCTTGCTTTTCCCTCTACCTTTGCTTTGCTTGTGTCCTAATTTTTGCACATTATAATCCTCCCTCCTTGGACCGACTCCTAGAGCTCTTCCTGGATTCTATATCCTGGATTCTGTTTCTAATTCTGGTGATTCCTCAAGAACATGGGCCAAGACTAGAAGCTACCGGTTGTGGCAAAGATGATACACAGTCCAATTTAATGACAAAGAGCTTCTGATGTAGCCATAAAGTCCTTGATTTTTCTTCATGTTTACTACCTGGATTGCCCTCTTCTCACCAAAGTCCAGAAGATTTCTTGGCAGGGCCTGATCCGAGGAAGTGAATCTGTTTTCAGTCTCAGGTACAGTTCGTTTCACGACCCTCCCTTCTCCTTCCATTCAGTCACAGCTCAAGCTCTGCATTCTCTTCATCACATTTCCTAGCACCCTCCTGAACTGCCTCAGCTCTCCATCTTCCTTCGAATATGAGTTGCTAAATTGGTTGATGAGCCAAAGACTGGGTTCTACTAACCACCAAATGTTTGTACCTGCAGAACTCATTTGTAATGGAGCAGGGGTTGCAAATTCAAAGGACGCTGGGGGCAGCCTGGCCGGGTGACTGAGTGAAGCAAGCTGGGCAGGAATAGAGCAAGCTGGCGTGAGCCTGCCCTGGCAAAAGTGTCCAGCTGCCGTTCTCCTGCAGTGAACTGTTGCCATGGAGGAATACTGGTCCCAAATGCTCTTTTCTTTTTTCAAGAAAAAAGAGATATCCAGATTCTTGCGAGCAGTCTGTTCATTTTTTAAATATTGACAACTGATTTTTAAAAATCTAAATTAAATTCTATCCTGGCTAAACAGAACTCATCTGTGCCTAGGATCTAGTTCTCTGACTGCAGGTTTACAATGGCTTTTCTAGTGTATTCTCAGATAAACTTTTGCATAATGTGATTTTAAGAGGGAAAAATCATCTAAGTCAACCCAACATGAAATTAAAGGGTGTGAAATTGTAAAGGATATCCTGGAAATCTACAGATGCTGGTGTTTATGCATAAAAACAACAGTTGCAACAACAGGAATTCCTATTAGGTGACAAATGGCCACTTAAGAACATCTTTTAATGAAAGGAGATTTTAAACATTCTATAAGAGGTCCACTGTGCATGCTTTTGTGCCTGAACACTTCATTTTTCATAAACAAAAAGCCTCTAATTGTCTTCCATTTTAAAACATCTTCGTCAGCAAAGATATTAAGGAGGTAGTTAGAGGGGAAAATAATGACACTATAAAAGTTGGCAGTGGAATCAGTTAATCTCTTGTCCCTTATGACAGTTTGCATTTTGAGTGACAACTAAGGTTTTCTACTTTACAAATGTGGTTGCTTTATTCTTGAGCAAGGTAATAAAAAAAAAACATTATTTTCCACTATTACTGGACATTAACTTTTTAAAAAGTCAAGATGTAATGTTTTAATATTTCAACAAATGCAATACTTTGAAATGCAAAGTATTTCAACCTGGAATGGCAAAAATGGCTGTGTGACTAAAACTCTGGAGCATAATTTCTCAGCCTCAGTACTACTGACATTTAGCGTCAATTAATCTTTTGATGTGGAAGGCTGCCCTGTGCACTGCAGGCTTCTTAGCAGCATCCCTGGCCTCTACCTCCTAGATGCCAGCAGTACCCTCCCCAGCCCCCGTCTGAAACAATCGAAAAGTATCTCTCCAGATATTGTTAGATATCTCCCGGGGACCAAATCTGCCCCCCACTTGAGAACCATTGCTCTAGACGAAATTCTGTACATCACAACTTGGATTTTGATTCTCCAAAAAAAGTCTTATATTGGTCTTCACACAAATGGAAAGAGTGGGAAAAGTATCAGTGCCGACTTCATGTAAGTCCTCTAGGGGACCGTAGAGGTTGGGGAGGGAAGTCTTTGAGACAAGAGCAGTGAGTCTATACTGACAAGAAAATTGCTCTGGGGGGCAAACTGGGTCAGCCCTGGATGTGAAATCCACTCTTTTCCTTGACAATAATGCCTCCACAAGCAGGAACCTAATAGAGATCTATCAGGCTAGTCAGCAACATCTGGTAGATTCCAAACTACAGATGGGGAACTCCAGCCTTCCTCTGGCCAAGTCTGAGGTGAAATTTCAACATTGCGAAAGATGGGTTGATACTGAATGGTTAGACATTTAATAGGGAATTCTTTTTTTTTTTTTCTTTTCCATTTTGGAAAGAAAACATTTTTCCAGAAAAACATGAAAGGTTATAATAGTGGTTTGAAATCAGTAACTTTCAATTTTTCTTTGTGGTTATGGAAGAAATCATCAATTCCATTTCTCAATAGAACCTTACAAACACAGTAGGCCAAATGCCAGAGCAGAAATTAAATGGCTATGCGATCCTCGAGGGAAGACATACTTTATGAAGTATTCACACCAAACCTTGAGAACAGTACACGAAAGAGAATGAGCTAGAGTATGTGGCGTTCACATTTGCTGTTTTGACGGCACTGTTTGTCAAAATAACTACAATTTTCAAAGAAAATACTGCTTAATTTTTACTCTATTGCTTTTCTGTCTGGTAGGACCTATAAAGAATAAGTTCACTAACTTTTTGGTTGAGTTTCAGTTTACTTAACTTGTTTCACCAGTTAAATATTTCAAAATGGTGTCTTCTAGTCTTCTTTTTATATTTTGTTAGCTTAAAATCTGTTTTGGTGATACTGTGATGATGGACACATGTCATTTTGCCAAAACCCATGGAAGGTACAATACAGAGAATGAACGCTAATGTAAGCTATAGACTCTAACAATAATGTGTCAATACTGACTCATCAATAACATATGTATTACACTAATGCAAGATGTTAATGATTGGGGAATCTGGGACAGGGGTGTGAGTGGAGGCGGCTATAGGGGAACTTTCTACTCGTTGCCCCTACAAACCTTAAACTTCTCTAAAAAATAAAGCCTATTAATTTTTAGAAGCCCATTTAATAAATTTTATAATAAAAAGCCCAACAACATTACAATTCTGTAAGTATCTTTTAATTAGGCCTTTAAAAATATAATATATATAATTTTATTACAAATTTTTTTTTTTTTTAAATGTAGGGGCACCTGGGTGGTTAGTTGAATGTCTGACTCTTGGGCTCAGGTCACGATCCTAGGCTTGTGGGATCAAGCCCTATGTTGGGCTCTGTGCTGAGTATGGAGCCTGCTTAAGATTCTGTCTCTGTGCCCACTGCCCCCACCCCCTGCCTCAAATTAAAAAAAAAAAAAAAAAAATTAAAACCACAAAATGCAACATCCTTAAAAAAAAACCCAAATTTACTATTGATATTAATTCCTACAAGTTTGCTGTGCTACAACACACAAGTCAAGAAATTAATAAAATCTGTATGGTTTTTATACCGAAGCTAATATTGAGCCACACTGGAATTCACATTCTTAGCAAAACAGTTCCCTGAGCACACACTCCACACATATCATTACAGGATAGTCATTTATTCTTCATCTTCTTCCTCATCCTCTTCATCTTCTTCCTTCTCTTCCTCCTCATCCTCTGGTTCATTTTTCTTTGAACCTGTTGGTCTGCCAAGGCCCCTCTTTCCTGTTTCACTTTTGCCCTTGGCACAAAATGCAGCAATTTCCTTTTCATATTTCTCCTTTAGCTTTAGCTGCTTTCAGGTCATATAGTCCTTACCTTCTTTGGCTGACTGTTCAGACCACATTACACCCCATTTTTTTGCAGTATCCCCAATGGATAAAACACAGTGTTCACTTTTGATCTTTGGATGATGTTCAGAACAAAACAATAAGAAAGCAGACAGAGACCTTTTAGGAGCATTGGGATTTTCTTTCTTTCCTTTCTTGTCACCTTTGGGAGAAACACAATTTTTCATCTGTGAGCGAGCTTTGTCACTTTTTACCATACCTTCAAATTTCGACTTTTCCTTTGCAGACATGGTCTTCCATCTCTCTGAACATTTCTTGGAGAATTTGGTGAGATTGATAGAAGAGTCTGGATGTTTCTTCCTGTGCTCTTCCCGGTAGATCTATATGAAAAAGGCATCTGAGGACATCCTGTCCAGCAGCTTGTTAGGGTCTCCTTTACCTATGGTGACAGACAGCATCTACCAGGTGGTAGCTTTTCCCGTGGAGGGGCAGGATCCGCAGAGACTCTGCTTTATCACTAATGCCATCCTCAGCCTCTTGTTTTGCAGAGTTCTCCAAGTCCTGCCACGGACCACACCCCCCTTAATTAGGACTTTTGAAAATTTATCTGAGCCCCGCTTATTCACTGCTACAAGGTGATTGTTCAAGATGAAGTAGAGAGAGGAAAAAGTTTTCTTCCTTGTCCAAGCCTGGCCACAGAGTGCTCTAATTCCAGCTCGCGGAAAATACTATTCGAGCATTGTGAACAGTGGGCCTCAAACTGAATTATATTTAAACATCTTCTTCATCTCGGTAATTTCATGTGCTTTTGTGTTTTCTTCTCACAAAGTCACTTTTAAAGTAAAATCCACTCAGAATTGTTTATAATGCATTTTACACGATAGGCTAAATTTGTTTCCAATTAACAGCATATAATATTGGTAGGGAAACTATAAGTAACGAGGAATCAGAGAGCTTTTTCATGGACTTTATCCATGTAACAGCAAACAAGTCATTGTGCTAAAATATATAGTAAATATGTTTTATCAGTGGCATTCTATTCACCCTGTCATAAAAATTATTGGTTCCAGTTTTAGTCTCTGCCATAATGGGAGATTTTTCAACATGGAAGTCTCTTGGATGATTGTGAGAGGGACGCTCACTAGTCACAGGGGGGCCCAGAGCAGAGCTTCATACCAGATGCTCTGAAGGAAGAGGGCAATCTAAAGAAAATCTTAATAATCCTGTATTCAGAGGATATAGAGTCTAGTTGGAAGGTAAGAACTTACATTTATCACAAACATTAAGAATATACCCAACGCAGCTAAGGGTAAATGCAACTGAACTCAAGAGTAAGCTAGAGTAAGCCAAAAAGTGTCGAATTCTTAGTGTTAGGAGGCACAGAACAAAGTCGTAAACTCACAGACTCTGGACTGCTAAAGACTAGGGTTCTACTCCACGTTGTGGAAGCCTGGGCATGTTACTTCACCTCTGTGGCTTTCAAATCCTGTATCTGTGGAGCAAAGCAAGGTGATGTCATGTCTTTTAGGAGGTAGATCCATGGTAAGTATGTAATAAGTGGTGGTTTTATCATCATTGTTAGGACAATGAATAAGGATAACAAAGTTATGTACCCTGAAAAAGGTGCATGTTTCCAAGAAGGCGAGATATAGCCCTGTGGAAAGTAAAGAGATTTGATTTCAAGGTAAAAGTTTGTATTTCCAAGGCAGTAGGAAGGAACAAGTCACAATTTGAGGTAAGACTAAGAAAGGGAAGTTCCTTTGGGGGATTTATATGAAATAAAATCAATGCAGTGTTGACACCATTTAGGAAATAATATCTGAAGGTTCAGTAGAGGAGAGCAAAATGTAGAGAGAATCAGTTCAGGAGTCAGAAGACCTGTGTTCTAGACTAAGTTTTACCTTAAAGTCTTAATTCCTCTCCTGATTAACTCTGTGACTCTGGGCAGACCAAACCCTCTCTGGGATTTCAGTGTTCATCGGTGAAATTGGATGTGCGGTCTCTGAGGGTCACTCAAGACCTATGGCAAATAAGAGTTTAAGTTCTTGGGCATAAAAGTGACATGATTAAACCAGGAAAACAGCTGTTCCTCAAGCTCTTTGTAGTATGTATCAGAATGGGAAACAGGCAGAGGAGGACTAAGATAGACAAAGAGGTACATTTACAAAGCCAGTCTCGCAACAGGACACCAGGAAGGACTGAATCTGTTAAGTTGGTGCAGGAATGGATATTAAGAGGCCCATGAGTTGGGAGAATGAAAATGGCATGAAAATTACTGAAATCAAGAGATAGTAGTTATTTGTAGAAGAAAGGGAACATAATAAGCTTATTTTTCAAAGAAGTTAAGTGTCAGGACATGGCAGGATATCATTAATATTGACTAATGAGCAATAAATTAGATTTAATGATTTGATATAAGAATAGATTATATTACACATTTTAATTACCACTTTATCATTTTAAAGATTTTCTAAAAACTGATTATGAAATTCATATAAGTGCACAAAAGTCCAAAGATAGCCAAGACAAATTTGAAGAAGAAGAAAGAAACAAAGATTTGCTCCATCAGCTATCATGATTAATGTAGCACTATATCAACTAAAATAATGTGGTGTTAGGGGTGCCTGGGTGGCTCAGTCAGATGAGCTCTTGGTTTCAAAACTCTTGATTTCGACTCAGGTCATGATCTCAGGGTTTAAGCCCCTAGTCAGGGTCTGTGCTGGTAGGTTGGAGCCTGCTTGGGATCCTCTTTCTCTTCCTCTCTGCCCCACCCTGCACCCCCCCCCCCACCATGTGCACGTTCTCTCTCTTCCAAAATAAATAAATACATTTTTAAAAAATGTGGTGTTAGGGGAAGAGCAACATCTCAGTGAATGGAAAAGAAGCCAGACTATCAAAGAATGGAAACACCTAATCTTACTTCAGACTTCAGTGCATGCAGAGGTGACCTTAAAAACCAGCAAGCATTGTAAGTAGCTTCACCATCCATATGGAAAACCATAAAACTACCTCTCATACTTCAAAAAAAATTCTAAGTGAATTAAAGACATAAATGTGAACACAATAAATACCTTTTTTATCATTTGTAGAGGGAAGGAGTTCTGAAACCAAGCTCAGAAAGTAAAAAGCATAAAGGAAAAGACCGATTAATTTGACTGTTATTGTTGATAAGCTTATAAATTTGGAGAGCAATCTGGTAGCATCTAGAAAAGCTGAAGATGTATGTGTTTTAGACCCAGAAACTCCAGTTTTGTTATAAACTTCAAAGAAACTTGAAGAGTTGTACGTAAGAGGGCGTGCTGTGGAGTCTATAGTAGTGGAGGATTGGAAGCCACATACATACATATTAGAGGGATGGATAAGTAAATAATGATGGAACTCCCATACCTGTTAAATTTATCTAAACCTAGATCTACATGCATCAATATGGATAGAACTTAAAATACTACATGTCAATTATGGATTCATATACATGTAGTAAAATTATAGATAATAGATGGGCAGGGTGTATTCCTACTTCAGGATAGGAGTTATTTTGGAGAGAGGAGAAGGGAAATAACAACAGGGAGGGCAGTTAAACATTCTTCAACTGTATGTATCTGTGTATTTTTTTAAGAATAAGGAAAATGTGAGTGATGAGTAATGAATATTTATTATATTACTACTTATATCTTTCTGTATGTTTGAAATATTTCAGAATAAAGAATTGGTGTTAGTAAGGTACAGTGGGAAATTTTTATCACTCTATAATTCAAATATTCCCTATGTATAAGTGTTTGAATTTTAAGAAATTATAATTACTGTCTTGGGAATGTTTGGAATTTTTACTTCAAATTTTCAGAGCTTTGGGTTTGTTTTCGTTTTGGTTTTGGTTTTTTGATTTTGGTTTTAGGTCTCTATTTCTTAAATTGTTGAATAAAACTTACATGGGAATGAAATGCCATAAAACACTGATAGCTCTATCCCAAAAGCATTCTTGGCTTATAAAGATTCACTGCATGGCTCCACTTTAATTTTGGCCATTAATTAAATAATCAGAGGCCACTACGAATTGAAAGTATGAGTGAGTTAATAAAATATTCATTTCACTAAAATTTACTTTCTAATACATTTCAAACATGGAAGTGTGTGTAAAACGAGGTATACCTGTAAATTCCAAAGTGTAACTCAGGCTCCTGGGACTATAGACCCCTTTGATCTTGTCACAAATTGGCTCCTGGAAACCAGAGGCCTCCTGGACTCAAGTCTCCAGGGACCTTACCCCTGAAGCATCTCAAAACAAATAAAGTGGCTGAGACAGATGCTGGACCCAGACAGAATGGCAACCATTTGACAAAATTAACCCCCAAACGATGTGAACAGACAATTCTCCCCATGTAATTATGGCTTTTGTTATTTTTCCCCCATGAAAGCATTCTATTGCTTTGGCTTAAATGCCACAGATAGAGATATTCAGCCTTGGCTGGCAATATTTCTGATCCATATTTCAATAGATTATCCTGAATTGGCCTCCTGGAAGCATTTATGCTGACCAGTTTTGAAAACCTCTCTGTCAGCCCTTACCCTTACCTGCTAACGCCCAGCTCTAATGGATGAAAGCAGGGGGTGATGATAATCACTGTCTGCCCAGCCCTGAGTGCAGTGCCTGAGTCTGCAAAACAGCCTGTCTGGAGGGGAAAAAAAAAAAAAAGGAAATAAAGAGTGTAATTCAATGAATACTTGGGAATCAAGTTTGAGGGTCTCTTTTTCCTTTTAAGGGAGTAGTGATATCAGAACCAGGATTATGAAAAAGAAAGAGTTAGTAAAAATAGGATCGTTGTGAATTAGAATAGCAAGGCCATTTCAAATTGAATTACACAGGATCATGGCAATTAGAATTGAAAAAGATCTCTCAGTCTTTCTCTGTCAAAGCATGATTACTCCCAATGGTATATTCTCCCGAGCTTAGTCTAGTCCAATTTTAAATGATTCAAGTGATGGAGGCTTCTTGGCTTCTCCTGGGATATCATTTCACAGTCTAAAATAGCTAACTACTAGGGGAGGCCCCCTATATATATTTTTTGCCTTATTTCCATTATTCTGCTTTGTATTTCCCCAGTCCACCTTAAAATTACTTGAATTTAATTTTAAATGGGTACAATCTACATTTAAATAATCAAACCCAGCTGAGTCTGGATCTTTTGGGATAGACTAATCTCTCCCTCTCTCCCTCTTCCTCCCTACCCCCCCTTAAATATGTGTATATATACACACAAACATATATGCATCATACATGTGCTCACATATACACAATTAGAAAATATTACAAAGCTGCAATATGTTTATGAGAAAAATTAATGAAAAGACCCCTAAGTTTTAGGTCACTAGTTGATAAAAACAATTATCAATTGCTTTTAACTGATACAGGAGCAACAAACAATAAATCTAAATGTTATGTCACTTTCTGAATATTATATTTATTGTGCATAGGTAAAATCATATGATCTTATAGTGTTTACTATAGCTTATTCAGTGTATATCACAGAGATAAACAGTTTGGTACTGATGCCATAAATATATTTATAGAAATTATTTTGTCCACATTTTTTTGCACTCATTGAAACAATAGTGACTCATATTTTTTTGTGGATGGGCTCATTCTTAGACCATATTTGATTTGAGCGTTAAGTTGTAGAGCCTGAGGGAACAGCTTGGGGTGTTCAAGGTTAATGGAGGTTGCTTAAGGGTATTTAAATTTGATCAAGGAATGTATATAGCTTTCTATGTCCTTTCCAAAGAGCTTCCCTGAAGTGTTTTTCACACCTGTCAATCAACCATTGGACCAACCAATGTCCAATCAGGTAGGAAGATAGGTATCCCAGAAAAGGAGAAAAAAAATGTAAACATAAATGTAAAAAATGTAAACAAAATGTAAACAAAAAAATGTAAACAAAAGTGATTTGAGGTTTCTTTAGAAAGACAGAATTCAGTATTTTCATGGGCATGGGTGTTTTTTTTATCTCATCAATTCATAAAAATTTTTGAGCTGGAAAGAATCTTAGAGCTGGAAATCTCTGAGCTAGACTCATCTAGCTCAGTGATTACACAGTTGTGGTCTAAAAAATTATAAAGGGAGTCTATGCAGCAATTTAAAATTTTAAATTTGTAGTTGGGTG
The DNA here is from genome assembly GCF_023721935.1 of Panthera uncia. Classification (NCBI taxonomy): domain Eukaryota; kingdom Metazoa; phylum Chordata; class Mammalia; order Carnivora; family Felidae; genus Panthera; species Panthera uncia. The sequence goes on from NW_026057577.1 coordinate 82,610,723, forward strand.
AATTTCAGTTACATATGTGGATTGAACATGTTTTTACATCAAATTCCTCCATAAATCTTGTAAAGATTACAACAAAGATATTTAAAAGAACAAAGAGAATGTGAGAGAAGACAGTAGCTAAAGAGACATGTCTACACATTTTTTGGAAGATGAAAGTGAATGTATGGTAACTGAATGAGTTGAACAGTGAAAGCTAATAATAGCTAACGATTTTCAAGCACTTATCATGTGCTAAGCATTATTGTAAAAGCTTCACATAATTTAATTCAGTTAACTCTCACAACAACACTGTGAGGTAAGTAGCATTATTCTCTCCATTTAACAGGTGATGACTCTGAGGCAGAGTGGGCTCATAAGAAAGCTGTTAAGTGGTAGAAACTAGCAGATAAAGCCAGAGGATCTAACTTCCACAACTGTGCACAGGGGAAGATCAATGACAAGCAAGACAAACTGACCCACCAACGCCTATGAAAGACTAGAGAGAAAACACTTAGAACACTGGCTCCCCTTTACTTTTCCAAGTAAAAGGAGATTTTAAACATCCAACTAGGTTAGAAGATTGGAGGATTCTTAATGGCAGAAACTGAATGTCCTTGAAAAAATACAATAACTAACATTGTAGGTTCCCATGAAAAAGTCAGTCACCCAATATCACACAGTGGTGCCTGTCTACAATCCCACCCATGTACAGAGAGCTTACAGTCAGATTTTACTGCATCACTCTTGATGTTTGTTTCTGTTGACTGTCTTATCTCTTGCTAATAGGTTGCTTTTCCCTTGCTTTTTAGTGTTCTCATTTTTTAAAAATTTTATTTATTTTGAGGGGTGCCTGGGTGGCTCAGTTGGTTAAGCGTCCGACTCTTGATTTCGACACAGGTCATGATCTCATGATCATGACATACAGCCCCAAGTGGAGCCTGCTTAAGATCCTCTTTTTCTTTCCCTCTGCCACTCCCCCATGTACTTTCTCTCTCTCAAAAAAATAAAATAAAACAATAAAATAAATAAAAGCTTATTTATTTTGAGAGAGAAAGAATGCATGTGTGGGGGAGGGGCAGAGAGAGAAAGGGAGAGAGAGAATCCCAAGCAGGCTCCATGCTGTCAGAGACCAATGCAGAGCTCAAGCTCATGAACCATGAGATCATGACCTGGCCAGAACTCAAGAGTTGTATACTTAACCAACTGAGCCACCCAGGCACCTCAGTGTCTCATTTTTGACTGAGTGCAGCACAGTATGTGCAGAAGACCAATGGACACTGAAAACAATTTTGTTTGAATACCCATGTGGGAAAAAAAACTGAACATTGACTCCTACCTAATACCACACACAAAATTAATTAAAGGTGGATTACAGACCTAAATTTAAAATAATTAAGCTTTTAAAAAATTTTATTTTTATTTTTATTTATTTTAAATTTTTTTTTTTAACATTTATTTATTTTTGAGACAGAGAGAGAGCATGAACAGGGGAGGGTCAGAGAAAGAGGGAGACACAGAATCTGAAACAGGTTCCAGGCTCTGAGCTGTCAGCACAGAGCCTGATGCGGGGCTCGAACCCACACCGCGAGATCATGACCTGAGCCGAAGTCGGTCGCCTAACCGACTGAGCCACCCAGGTGCCCCACAATTAAGCTTTTAAAAGTGAAACAAAAATATATTCATGAACTTATAGTAGCAAAGATATCTTAAAAGGCACAAAAGGCCCTAATCCAAAAAAAACAAACAAACAGATTGATCTATTAGAATTCATCAAAATTAAGGAACTTGGTTCATCAAGAAACACCATTAGAGAGTGAAAGATAAAGACACAAGCAGGAAGAATATATCTGTACGGATATCTGACAAAATACGTACAAGAGCATGCAAAAAACCTCCTTCAAACAAATAAAAGACAAACTAATGTAAAAATGAAGTGAAAACTTAGAAACAAACATCACAAAAGCACATATCCAAATATCCAATAAACATAGGAAAAAACATTCAGTATCACCAGTCACCAGGGATATGTAACTTAAAATGACAATGGGGAATCACTGTAAAACCACCAAAATGGCTTACATTAAAAAGACTGACTATATAAGTGGTGTACGGGTGGCTTAGTCGCTTAAGCATCTGACTCTTGATTTCGGCTCAGGTCACGATCTCAGGGTTTGTGAGCTCAAGCCCTGCATGGGGCTCTGTGCTAACAGCATGGAGCCTGCTTGGGATTCTCTGTCTCCTTGCTCTCTGCCCCCCACCCCCACTATCTCTCTCTCTCTCTCTCAAAAACAAATAAATACACATTAAAAAAACAAAAAGACTAACTGTATCAAATTTTGGTAAGGATTATGAGCAATTTGAACTTGTTGAACTTGTTGACACAAGTATAAATTGATGCAACCAGTTGGGAAAACTGTTTTGTAGTACCTACTAAAGCTAAATACATACCTATTCTACAAGTCAGCAATTTTACTCCTAGGCATATATCCCAAAGCAGTGGGTTTATATGTCTACCAAAATACATGTAAAAGAATATTCATAGGGGCGCCTGGGTGGCTTGGTCGGTTAAGCGTCCGACTTTGGCTCAGGTCATGATCTCACATCTGTGGGTTCGAGCCCCGTGTCGGGCTCTGTGCTGACAGCTCAGAGCCTGGAGCCTGTTTTGGATTCTGTGTCTTCCTCTCTCTCTGCTCCTCCCCTGTTCATGCTCTGTCTCTCTCTGTCTGAAAAATAAATAAACGTTAAAAAAAAATTAAAAAAAAAAAAGAATATTCATAGAAGCTTTATTCACAGTAGCCTCAAATTGGAAATAATCAAAATACATATTTGTGAGAAAATGGATTTAAAAACTGCAGTAAATTTATATGGTAGAATAGTAAACAGTTATTTAAAAAGTTTTAAAAGAAGAATAAATTACTACTATATGGAACAAAATCAATAAACCTCACAGGTAATATTTTTGGTAAAATGCAGATATAAAAACATACATACGGCATCATTCAATTTATATGAAGTTCAAATACAGTACAAAATACCTATGGTATTAGTAGTTAGAATTAGCAGTCAGGGGAGTCTTATCCGTTGTACTGAAAATGCTCTATACCATGACCATGTGTTAGTTACATGAATTCGTACTTGTAAAAATTCATCAAGTTGTACATTTAATATCAGTGCACATTACTGAATACACATTATTCTCAATGACAAAAATGTGAAAGTTTTTTTTTTTTTAAAGTGTCATCTAAGATCATGACACATTTGAAGAAAATCTCTAAAACAGAACAAAATGAAACAAAACAGACTACATTTTTTCCGGAGAGTTAGGAAGATATATTCATCTATGAAATAGAAAGCAGGAATTAAACACAAAAAAAAAAACTTAAAAAAAAAAAAAAAACAGAGAACAAGAAATAGTCTTTGAGAAAAAAAATAAGTAAAAGGTAAAAATTCCATAGAAAATAAAGTTAAGAAAATTATCTAGAAAACAACAAACAATTGGGAGATAGTCAATAAAAGTTAAAAGATGTTTAAACAACTTAGTCATTCTAGGCAAATGTGCTCATTGAGGCCACAATGGTCCTTGCCTTCCATAATTTCGGTCTAATCCTGGGAAGAACCTGGGCATATTCTGTAACAAGGCTGTTCAGTGACTGCAACACTTTTTTGTGTGTGTGTATGAGATTATTTATTTATGTCAACTCATCTTGGTAACAACTATTTCCTCATGAAATATGATCGGCAACGATAATTTTTTGAAGAAAATTGAGAAGACACATGAATTAACCTTTACTTAATTTTATTTGGTAGATGAAACATTTCAAAATGTGAGATCTATCTGAGAGAAAGAGAATAATAAATATGGTCCCTAGTGGTTAAAACACAACAAAACAGTTAGAGACAGGTGGGAATAGTTCCACACAGTTCTTTTGATATATCACAGTACTTTTTTATCATGTAAGCCTCTGTTTTATCCATTTTAGAATATTGTATGTGATCACTGCAAAATAATTTCTGCTTTCCCATTCCCTTAGATAAATCACGTACATTGTAGAAAATTTGGATAATACTGTAAGACACAAATAGAAAAATCAACCGTGACTATTCTGCACAGAGATAAGCACTATTGATACTCAGTTAAAATTCTTAAAGTCTTTTATCTTTCTCTTTCACCATAAATACATTTTGGGGGACAAGACTGAGATCATATTATACATATAAGCTTGAGCCTTTTTTTCATGTAATAACATATTGTGGTCATCTCCCTATATATTTTTTTTAATTCATAATATGTCATCATATAGATGGCCCATGATTTATTTATCATTATCTTTTTGTTGGACATTTAGTTTGTTTAAATTTAAAAATATTATCAGTGCTACAAATTATGATAATAACATAAAACATTTGTACATTTTTAAGGCATCTGATTCTTATTGCCAAATTGCCTTTTAGAAATGTTATCTAAATTTTACATTCACATTAGGCACTGAGTGAAGTGTCTTTTTCATTGAGTCCTAGCCAAATCTAGAAATGCCCATTTTTATAAAACCTTCAACAATCAAAAGGGAAAAAAATTAACACTACTTTTTAAGTTTGAATTTCTGCTTATAACATCGTTGAATATCTCTTCAAGTGATTATCAGCATTTTTGCTTTCCTCTTTTCTGAGTTGCCCATTCATGATATTTTCCCCAAGTTTCCTCATGTTAGGATTTTTTCTTCTTTTTCTTTCTCTCTCCCTCTTTTTTTTTTTTTTAGACAGAGAGTGTGTGTGTGCAAGTGACCGAGGGGCAGAGAGAGAGAGAGAGAGAGAGAGAGAGAGAGAGAGAAGTGGGGCTCACCCAGGGCTTGTGTTTTTACCCAAAGTGGGGCTCATGCTCACCTGATGTGGGACTTGACTCACCAACTGTGAGATCATGACCTGAACCCAAGTCAGATGCCTAATGATTCAACCACCCAGGCACCTTCTTCTTTTTCTTCTTAATATGTAAGAGCTTTAATAAGTTAAAGCTATTAAGATAAATCATGTCTAAATGCTTTTTCTCTTTTGGTGTTGCTTTTCTTTGTTTGACAAATTATGCACGTTTGCATGAAGTAACATTTATGAATGGAAAGGTAAGTGGAAGAACAGGGTCAAAAGAATTGACAATCTGTACTACCGTAAGCATGGCTACATTTGAAAAGCATAGCTGACAATGGCATTGGCAAATCTAGAAGGGGAAGAAGACTGGAATAAAATGGTTCTTGTGGATGAGATGTATTTTGGGGAGTTTCCCATATATTTGTATTATGTAAGCAGAGCATTAACAAGATAAAGGTTCTCTCAAAAATCTACTCAGAAGTTAATTCTTCAAACCACGATGGAAATCTTTCTTTTGCAGAATGAGTAAGTCTTTTGGCTAAACATGGATAAAAGCTTTTGCTCAATGTGGCATAATAACTCTAGTAGGCTCACAGCAGCAAAGCTAAGTCTGTCTTGAAGTGTCTTATTACAATAAAATAAAATTTAACCTCTTAAACCCAAGACATAAATCACTCACTTTTCTTTTCTTTCAAACAATTTGTGAGTATATTATCATAAATGCTACCTGTCACAAGACTGATAGCTGTCAGTAGCTGAAAAATATGAATAACATCGAAAATGCATTTGAATATGAAAACCATGATAGCATTTTGTAGAGAGGTGACAATAATAAGAGGTTATGGCAGACAAGAAAAATTTTCAGGAATCGGGAAATCAAGAAAAGTTTCTTCAGATTAAATAAGTTCCTAAATCAGTCTCGCCAGAATGGTATTTCACCAAATTTAACAGTCAATAAAATACTTACTGGCTTTTCGTAGTTGGTAGCAATGGCAAATTGAGTTTACCTTGTGAATTTTTATATTAAATCTATGCATCAAGTTGCAGAGCATAATTTCAAAACTGCACAATCTGAGTTTATATAGCTTTCCAAATGATATCTGAAACAGTCATTAATATTTCTCCAAAAATGTAAAAATAAGCTCACCTGAATTTTAAAATGTACTTTTAATCATTAACTAAGATGAGTAAACCCAGATGCCTTTTAAAAGATTCATCTCAATGTATTTCAGATAAAAGAAGTTTTATCCAAATTTCAGAACTCAATTTGTATCTCTTTCGCATTTTCTGATTTAAAAAACAGTATTACATGCAACTATTTGGATTTATCTCAAGGGTATTATGCTAAGGGGAAAAAAAAGCCAATCGCAAAAGGTTATATACTTTATGATTCTATTAATAGAACATCCTTACCATGACAAACTATGGAGATTAATGGTTGTCAGGGGATGGGGTGGAGGTGGGTGTGACTAATAAAGGGATAGCATAAGGGAGTTCCTTTGTGTTGCTGAAACAGTTTTGTATCTTGATGTGGTACTGGTTACAGAAATCTTTACATGGGATAAAACTGCATGGAACAATACACACACACACACACAAATATGTACATATAAAAACCGGCGACAACGGAACAAAGTCTACAGTCTTGACTAGTATTGTAATCAGGTCAGTTTTCTGGTTTTGATATTGTACTACAGCTATATAAGATGTCACTATTGTGAGAAACTGGGTGAAGGGTTCATTGGACCCTGTATATCAATTCTGCCATTTCCTGTGAGTCTAATTATTTAAAAATAAAAAGGTTTTTCTTAAAACATGACTTCTACTCACCACATTTTAACCTTATATAGGCAATTGTCAGAAATGAAGCAAATCAGAACTCTTAGCAGCCAAATTATGCCAGAAAATTCATGCACTAACAGTAACTCATTTTACTTATTAGAGAGTTCCTCAGGTTCTCATTCAGTGCCTACTTGTTCTTATTTCAAACACATTTCTAATATATTCGGTAACTGCTTTCCACAACTACAGCAGACACATTCATTCAATCAGCCATTCATGTATTTATGTTTAAACATTCACAATATCTTGCTGATTGTGCCAAGTAATGTGATAAGCAAGATGTTCTGATGAGTTATATGATTTCTGTCCCCAAGGAGTTATGGCTTAGAGCAGTGATTTCCACAAAAAGATACGGAGAGGGATGAGGGAATATATATCAAAAAGTTACAGGCTTTTCAAAATATACACTATTCTATCCTCCAAATTCTTATGTATCCCTTAGAAAGATAACATCCTACTTCCTAGAACACAGGAAAGACAATAAACAGGAAGAGGGGAGGGGTGAAGATAGATAGGACAAGATCAGCAACAATCTTATAGGTTGGAGCTTTGGACTTTACCTTTAAGACAAGGAAGTGTTATTAAAGGGTTTTAGGGAATGGGTTGGGGGTGAGTAATCAAATTTAGTTTTTTCTAAGATTGTGCAAGTCTAGAGGATGGATGACTAGTTAAGAAACTGTTGCAGGGGCACCTGAGTGGCTCAGTCAGTTAAGTATCTGACTTCGGCTCAGGTCATCATCTTGGGGTCTCTGAGTTCAAGCCCCATGTCAGGCTCTGTGCTGACAGCTGAGAGCCTGGAGCCTGCTTCAGATTCTGCATCTCTCTCTCTCTCTCTCTCTCTCTCTGTCTCTCTCTCTCGCTTCTCCTCCAGTCATGATCTGTCTCTTTCTCTCAAAAATAAATAAAACATAGGGACACCTGGATGGCTCAGTTGGTTAAGCAGCCGACTTTGGCTCAGGTCATGATCTCATGGTCTGTGAGTTTGAGCCCTGCATCGGGTTCTGTGCTGACAGCTCAGAGCCTGGAACCTGCTTTGGATTCTGTGTCTCCCTCTCTCTCTGCCCATCTCCCACTCATGGTTTGTCTCTCTCACTCTCAAAAATAAATAAACATAAAAAAACAAAAATAAATAAAACATTAAGAAAAAAATTTTTAAAAGAATATATATATATGTGTATATATATATATATATATATATATATATATA
>NW_026057577.1:82618710-82632549 GCF_023721935.1 Panthera uncia
TATATATATATATATATATATATATATATATAAAAGGAAACTGTTGCAATAATTTTGAGATAATTGAATAATGGTATTGGGATAAAGACAAGTAGACAAATTTTGAATTCATTAGGAGGATGAATTCACAGGACTTGGTGAGCAATTATTCCTCGTATCCACAGAAATGGGGGTAGCCAAAGATGACCCAAAGGTGAGTGTCTTCATGAGGAGCTTGGAGCAAAGGGGATTTACTAAATTATTGGCATACACATATTACATTTAATGGTACAGTTTAGGGGAAATTGGACATAAAAGATCTTTCAGGGGAAAGATCTGGACTAGAGATGTATCACTGCAGAGTTAACAGTCAATGGGTCAGTTAGAATCACATGAGGAGCTTTGAAAAAGACCCATGCAGGTCCTCCACCTCAGGCTTAGTGAAGCCTTGACAGTGGGGGGTACAAGCACTGATTTAAAAAGAATGTGCAAGAGTCCCAGGTAATTGTAATTTACAGCCACTGCTATGGATGGTAATTAAACCTACTAGATGAATGAGATCACCCAAAGACACTATAGCCTCTCAACCTTGGCTACATAATGGAATCACTTGAAAAGCTCTAAAAATTATTACTGTCTAATTTTCCTCCCTAGAGAAACTGATTTAATTGGTTTGCCTATAGCCTGGGAATCAGGATTTGTAAAAACAAACTTTCACTAGTGATTATAATAATAATGAAGGTTGTCAACTGCTAATATACACATAGAAAAGAAAAGAGCCAAGGTCAAAACCCCACTGCTGTGGACTGAATCCTGTGCCCTCCCTAAGCCATTCATATATTGAAGCCCTAACCTCCAGTGTGACTGCATTTAAAGACAAGACCTATAAGAAGGAATTAATGTTAAATGAGGTCAAAGGGGTGGGGCGCTGATCCAATAGGATCAGTGTCCTAAAATGACTCACTGGAAATAACACTGTGCTTGGGCAAATGCTCCTTGGATGGCCTCAAGCACTTGAGCAGGCTCTCTCTCTCTCTCTCTCTCTCTCTCTCTCTCTCTCTCTCTCCCTCCCCCTATCCTTTCCTCCTTCCCCTCTCCCTCCTCTTCCCTCTCTTTCCTCCTCCTTTCCACTCCGTTCCTCCCTTTTGTCTCTCCCAGCCATGTGAGAGCATAATGAGAAGGCAGCTGTCTAAAAGCCAGGAAGAGAGGCTCACCACAAAGGAAATTGGCCAGTACCTTGATCTTGGACTTCCCAGCCTCTAGAATTGTGAAAAATTAAATATCTGTTCTTTATTATTATTTTTTTTAAGTAAGCTCTACACCCAACATGGGGCTTAAACTCACAATCCTGATATCAAGAGTTGTAAACTCGACCAACCAAGCCAGCCAGGCACCCCTAAATTTCTATTCTTTAAATCACTCAGTGTATGCTGTTTTGTTATGGCAGCCTGAGCTTATTAAGACATACTGTGGTACTGAGAAAAGAGGTATTGCTACAAGAAATACCTAAAAATGTGAATATGGCTTTGGAATTGGGTAATAGATAAGAGGCTGGAGGAGATTAGGAATGTATGCTAATAAAAGCCTAGATTTCTAGAAACAGAATGTTGGTAGGAAGAGAGATATTAAAGGCCGTTCATTCTGGTGAAATCTCAGACAGGAATGAGGACCAGGTTATTGGAAACTGGAAGAAAGGTGAATTTTGTATAGAGTGGCAGATAACTTACCTGAATTGTGTTCTAGTGTTTTGTGAAAGGTAGAAATTGTGAGTACAGGAACTGAATATTTAGCTTTGGAGATTTCTAAGCAAAGTTTTGAAGTAATAACTGGGTTTTTCCTGAGTGCTTATAATAAAATGAGAGAAAAAGAAGTGAACTGAAGAGAGAATTATTAAGCAAAAGAAAACCCAGAATTTGATGATTTGGAAAATTCTCACCCTATCCATATGTCAAAAAATGAGAAACGTTGCTCAAAGACAACACTGAAGGTGTGGCTGAACAACAATTTGATAAAAGAGATTATGAATGCAACTCGTGGACTTAATTGGACATTTCAGCAGAAGCCAGGGAGAGACATGGGAATATACCAGCAGAGTCATTGCCAGTTTGAACAAAGGGGACAGATAAAGTGAGACAGAATGAAGGGAGGCTGTCAGATTTTGTGGATTCTACATGATGTGACCATAGAGTTTTTGGGCTCTGAATGGGCACTATTCTTCAAATAAGGGAAGAATGACCCTAAGGCAATTCAGAGGTCACAGGGTTTCCATTCCCACCATAGGTCCATGGCCAGGGCTGCTTCCCTGTTGGTTTCAGAAGGCAGGGCTCCCAGTGGACCTAGAAGGGGGGACATGTAGCCAAAGGGGATTAGTCTTGACCCAGAACATCTAACAAATGGAATTTGCCTTGCTAAGTTTGAGATTTGGTTGGGACCCATCACCTCTTTCTTCTTTCCTATTTCCTATCTGTGACAGAAGTAAGATTATAAGGCAAACTACTGACCCCCAAATTGGAGAGACAGACAGGAAGGTCAGAGAATCTCAACTTATTGGAGCAGAAACTCATTAACAGAAACCTCAGCAAAACCAATGCCAGGGTAGTAAAACCTAAACTGTAATTCATGAATTACACGGAGGCCTCATAGAGGCTCAGTGGGGGCAAGTCATTGAGTTAAAAACTCCAGGGAACCCAGTCATAGGTGGTACAACAATTTGGTTTTGTATCTGTAGGAGTTTTATCAGGTCCTTATAATGAATATCAGAGAAAAATCCCCTTGTGCTTCTGGTAGGGAAAGGGGAAAGGTAACCATTTTGAAACACAACAAAACATTCTGTTATTCTTAATGTAAACTGTCCTCTGGAGAAACTATTTTATCAGACCCTAACCTGCTAGGGTATTATCAGAGCCTAACCTATCTGGGAGAAGGGAAATATCTAACTCCAGCCCCATCTAGCTATCCTGTTCCACAATAGGAGGGGAGAGAGAAAGAAAGAAAGAGAGAGAGAGAGAGAGAGAGAGAGAGAGAGAGAGAGAGAGGGAGAGAGAAGGAGAAAGACTGAAACACTCGTGAAGTACAGAGTCCAAGAAAGAGACTCACCAAAGGTTAAGATCTAATAGGTCTTAAGGACTATAAAATGCTTCCCCCTCCCCATGCCTTACATTATATTATTTAAGCCTATTTACTGCAACTCTTTTTTTCCAGCACATCATGTTCACCATTCAACAACAAAAAAAATACGAGTCATTCTAAAAGATCAAAAAGCAAGCCTGATGAGACTGAACTAGCATCAGAACCAGAGTAAGACATGTCAAGAATGCTGAAATTACTGGAAAGGAGTTTTTTAAAACCATGAATAATATGTTAAAGGCTTTAATGAAAAAAAGTAGACAACATGCAAAAAAAGATAGATAGTATAAGCAAAGAGATGGAAATTCTAAGACAGAATTTTTAAAATGCTAGAGATCAAAAAGTGTATCAGAAATGGAAGAACACCTTTAAAAGGCTCATTAGTAGACTGGACATGGCCGAGGAAAGAATCTCTGAGCTTGAGGACATGACAGTAGAAACTTTTATAACTGAGAAGCAAAGACAAACAAGACTGAAATAAAGCAGAATATCCAAGGACTGCAGGACAACTAAAAAAGGTATAAGATATGCATAATGGGACTATCAGAGCAAGAAGAAAGAGAAAAAGGAAAAGATGCAATAATGACTAAAATTTTCCCCAAGTTAATGTCAGACACCAAACCACAGATCCAGGAAACTCAGAGATATCAAGAAGAATAATTACAAAAAAAAAACGCTACACCTAGGGATATATTTTTCAAACTCCAGAAAGTCAAAGGTAAAGAAAAAATCTTGAAAGAAACAAGAGGAAGAAAAACACTTTACCTACAGAAGAGTAAAGATAAGAATTACATCCAACTTCTCAAAAAACTATGCAAGCAAGAAGAGAATGGAGTTAAATATTAACTGCTGAGAGAAAAAAATAACCCAACAACCTAGAATTCTGTATCGTGTGTAAGTATCTTTCAAAGCTGAAGGAAAAATAAGACTTTCTTAAGTCAACAAAAATTAAAGACTTTTTTTTTTCCAGTCGACCTACCTTGCAAGAAAGGTTAAAAGAAGTTTTTCATAGAGAAGAAAAATGATAAAGGTTGGAAACTTGGATCGACCTAAGAAAGGAAGAGCTCTGGGGGAGAATAAGTGAAAGTAAAATAAAAAGTTTAATTTTTCTCATTCTTAATTGATCTAGTAACAGTTCATTCCGGGATATATATATATATATATATATATATATATATATATATATAATTATATATGTATCATGTGATTGTGTATGCTTATGTATAAGTGAAATGAGTGACAGAAGTAAAACAAGAGAGAGGAGGGAGATATTAGGAATATTTTGTTATTATAGGGTATTCACACTACTCATGAAGCAGTATAGTTTTGTTTAAAGGTACATTCGCCTTAGTTGCAAATCTATATTGTGAATTCCAGAGTAATCACTAAAATTTTTTTTAAATATAATTCATATGATAAGAAAGGAAAGAAAATAGAATCACATCAAATGCTCAGTTAAAACCGTAGAAGGCAGAAAAGGTATGGGAAAAAAAAATTTGGAACAAAGAACAAAGGCAACACATAGAAAACAGTAGCAAACATGGTAGATAGCAATCCAGTCATATCACTAATCACTTTGAACGTTAGTGGCTTAAATCCACTAACTAATAAAAGACAAAGATTGCCAGAATGAATATAAAACACTACCCGGCTGTATATTGTTTACAGAAAACCCACTTTAAATATAAAGACACATATAGATTAAAAGTGAAGGAATGAAGAAAAATATACACTAGTCAGAAGGAAGGAGGAGTAGTTATGTTACTGTCAGACAGGACAGATTCCAAGCAAGGGAAATTATTAGGGATAAAGAGGGACACTAGAATGACACTGGCATTAATACCTCCAAGAAGACATGGTAATTCATAATGTGAATGTACCTAACAACAGAGCATCAAAATACATGAGATAAAAAGTGAAAGAACTGTAAGGAGAAATAGATGAATCCCTATTGTAGCTGGCGACTTTCACACCACTCTGATAGAAATGGACAGATCTATCAGGCAGAAAATCAGTAAGGATATGGTCAAAATCAACAGAGCCATGAATCAACTCAATGTGATTGACATCTATAGACTACTTTATCCAACAGCAGATATTTACACATTTTTTTGCAAGTTTGCATGGAATATTCATGAAGATAAACCATATTCTGGGCCATAAACTATACCTTAACCAATTTAAAAGAAGAGAAATTATATAATGTCTGCTCTCAGACCACAATGACATTAAACTAGAAATCAACAACAGAAAGATAACTGGAAAATTCCAAAGTATTTGGAGGTTAAACAACATACATCTAAATAAAACATACTTCAAAGAAGAAATATCAAGATAAATTTTAAAATATTTTTTTTTAATTTTTTTTAACGTTTATTATTTTTGAGACAGAGAGAGACAGAGCATGAATGGGGGAGGGTCACAGAGAGAGGGAGACACAGAATCTGAAACAGGCTCCAGGCTCTGAGCTGTCAGCACAGAGCCCGACCTGGGGCTCGAACCCACGGACCGTGAGATCATGACCTGAGCCGAAGTCGGATGCTTAACCGACTGAGCCACCCAGGCGCCCCTAAAAATATTTTTTTAAGTTTATTTACTTATTTTGAGAGAGACAGCAGGGGAGGGGCAGAGACAGTGGGAAAGAGAGAGAATCCCAAGTAGGCTCTACACTGTCAGCCCACAGCCTGATGCAAGCCTCGAAACCATGAACCACCAGAATATGACCTGAGTTGAAGTCAGATGCTTAACTGCCTGAGCCACCCAGGTGCCCCAATTTAAAAGTATTTTTAACTAAATATAAATTAAATACAGGCTATCAAAATTCGTGGGATACAGTGAAAGCAGGGCTAAGGGGGAAATTTAGCATTCATTGAATGCATGTATTAGAAAAGAAGAAAGATTTGGAAACTATAATTAAAAAAAATCTTTAAGTTTATTTATTTTGAGAAAGAGACAGAGACAGAGAGAGGGGAAGCTGGGGAGGAGCAGGGAGAGGGAAAGACAGAATCCCAAGCAGGCTCTGTGCTGTCAGCGCAAAACCTGACATGGGGTTTGAACTCACAAACCATGAGATCATGACCTGAGCTGAGATCAAGAGTTGGAGGCTTAACCAACTGAGCCACCCAGGCACCCCTAGAACTTATAATCTAAGTTTCCATTTTAGGAAACTAGAAAACAGAGCAAATTAAATCCAAAGTGAGCAAAAGAAAAAAAAAATAGAGCAGAAATCAATGAAATTGAAAACAGAAAATCAACAAAACCAAAAGCTGCTTCTTTGAAAAGATCATTAAAATTTATAAGTCTCTAAACCATGCTAAGAAAAAAAGAGATGAGACACAAATAACTAATACCAGAAATGAAAGAGGGTACATCACTATGGATCCCATGGACATTAAAAGGATAATAAAGAAATACTGTGAACAACTCTATGAACACAAATTTAATAACCTAGATGAAATGCAGCCCCATTCCTTGAAAGACACAATCTACTAAAACTTAGCAGATATAGACAATCTAAATGGACCTATATTTATTAAAGAAATTGAATCCATAATTAACCTTCCGAAACTGAAAGCACCAGGACCAGATGGATTTGCTGGTAAATTATACCACACATTTAAGGAATAAATTATGGTAATTCTCTACAATTTCTTCAAAAGATAAAAACAGGTAGAATACTTCTTAACTTACTCTATGAGGCCAGCATTATGCTAATACCAAAACCAGACAAACCATAGACCAATAGAAAACTATAGACCAATATCTTGAGCATAAATGTAAAAGTTTTCAACAAAATATCAACAAATCAAAATCAACAGTGTATAAAAAGAACTATACACCATGATCAAGTGGGATTTATATCAGGTATGCAGGGTTGGTTCAACAATTCAAAAATTAATTGATGTAATATATCAACAGGCTAAAGAAGAAAAATCACATGGTCATAGTAATAGCTGCAGAAAAAGCATTTGACAAAATCCAGTACTCATGCATGATAAAGATTCTCAGGAAACTAAAAATAGAGGGGGAACTTCCTCAACTTGATAAGGAATATCTTAGAAAAAAAATCTACAGCTAACATTATACCTAATGATGAGAAACTCAAAGTTTTCCCACTAAAATCAGTAACAATTCAAAATAAAATAATAACATATCACTACATACTTACTGGATTGGCCAAAATCTGGAACACTGACAGCACCAAATGTTGACAATGATGTGAAGCAACAGGAAATCTCACTCACTGCTGGTGGGAATGTAAAACAGTACAGTCACTTTGGAAGACAATTTGGCAGTTTCTTAAGAAACTAAACATACTTTACCATATGATCCAGTAATTACTCCCTTTGGTATTTACCCAAATGAACTCAAAACTTACATTCACACAAAAACTTGCATGTGGATGTTTACAGCAGCTTTCTTTAGAATTATCAAAACCTGGAAGCATTCATGATATCTGTCAGTAGGTGAATGGATAAGTAAACTGTGGTACATCCAGACAAGTGAAAATTAATTATTCAGAATTAAAAAGAAATAAGCCATCAAGTTACAAAAAGACATGAGTGAAACTTTAAAGTCTATTACTAAATGAAAAACACTAGTCTGAAAAGGCTGCCTTATATATGATTCCAACTGTGTGCCTGACTTGTGGAAGAGACAACAAAACTATGGAGGCAGTAAAAAGATTAATAGTTCCAGGGGTTAGGGAGAAGAATGAATAGGCCACGAACAGAGGATTTTTAGGGCAGTGAAACTGCTCTGTCTGGTACTACAATGGACACATGTCGTTATACACTTGTCCAAACCCATAGAATGTATATCACCAAGAGTGAACCCTAGACTATGGACTTTGGGTGATAATGATGTGTGAATGTAATTCCAACAGCTGTAATAAATGTTCTATGCTGGTGGAGGATGTCAACAGAAGGGGAAGTTGTACAGTGTGAGGTAGGCTGCAGAATGTTTACTCGAACTCTGTACTTTCTGCTCAGTTCTGCTGTGTACCTACAACTGCTCTAAAAAAATAAAGTTAATTAATTAAAAAAGTGCGGTTTCAGAAAACACAGCAATTTTTACACCAAAAGTTAGATCTTCCCCACACACTGAATTATCTGTGAAAACTAGAGACAGATGGTTTTATTCAATTGCATTTGGAATCATTAACACCACTAGGGCTCTTATTTTTTGAGCCTTGAGTCAAAAGTTCTTTTCATGGTATAAATACAGAGAAATTCTCTTCTTGTGCTACTTGAGGGTTAGTATACACCCTCTTCCATTAATATAAAAGATTTCCATTTCATATTTGCATATAATCCACATGATTTTTAGAGAGAAAAATATTTTATTAACTGTCTTAAAAATAGTTTCTTGATATTTCCACTAACACTCTAAAAAGAATATATGTTAACAATTATTTTATTAATCTCTTTTATTTAGGCTATCATGAGTATAAAACTATATGTAATTTCACTTTAATGCTAATGCATAATACATTGTGTTTAGATTGGTTATATATTGAATTGTTTTCCAATGTGACTTTTTTTTTATTATTATAGAAGGAGTAATTCAAGTACCAGAAGAAAAACAAAGCAAAATATGTGCTATCAGGTATATTTTCCGATTATCTTCAGGTGGTAATCTTTATGAAGAACTAGGCAATTTTTTTAAAGGTATTCATCCCTGGGGCGCCTGGGTGGCTCAGTAGATTAAGTGTCCAACATTGGCTCAGATCATGATCTAGTGGTCTGTAAGTTCGAGTCCCAAGTCAGGCACTGTGGTGACAGCTCAGAGCCTGGACCCTGCTTTGAATTCTATGTTTCCCTCTCTCTCTACCCCTCCCCCACTCATGCACACACTCTCTCTCTCTCTCAGAAATAAAACTAAAAAAAAAAAAAAAAATGAAAAAAAGTGTTCATCCCTGAGCAGACCTTTTGCTGTCATCTTGTCTGTGCCTCCTTCTAACCATACCTGTTATATTCAGAGATCCTGTTGTATATAATGATATAATTATCTACTTTGGGAGATTATTGATATGTTATGAGTGAAGGATAATGGATCAGTCACTATGTGTAATTATAATTTTCAAAAAATGTTACCAATAATATTTGGACAATGAACTCCATGGAGAATGAATAGAAATTGATTTTCAAGACTGAGGGAATCCTGAGAACTAGTGAGGACACATTTAAAAGGACTTCCCAGGGTCTCCAAGGCAGAAAGATTCTACTAGTTCACTGAGAAATTTTTCACACATGATTTTTTTTAAAGTAATTCCCAATAAATTTATAGAAATGACTATATGATGTTTCAAGACTCATTCTTCACTGGAGAGTATTTCCTTCATACCCAATTTACTGACCTTCCAATTATTTTCAACCTCATGCTTTTCTGATTTTACTTAATCGTCTGTCCTCTAAAGAATTACCATAAATGGTCCTAATAACTATCTTTTACTTATCTTCCATGATCTCCAACGACTCTTTTATGCATTACTCTCTCTTCTGGTGCTGTGGGATAATGAGCTCCATGCACAGACTCACCTGCTCAGGCCTCTTGAGGGATGTCTGAATGTCACCATGGTGATGGGGTACCAGTGCAAGGCTCCAATGGGAATGGGATAGTACTCAAGGCCTGAGGCATATGTCTGGCAGAATGAGTTGAAATTCTCTTATTTGGGAGAGCATAAGAGGTAGATAAAGTTACATAAAACTACATTCTGATGTTGACAGGCCTTAGAACCAATTTTAAGGCACTATAATTTCAAGGACATAAGTCTTGGTTTTGCAGCTTATCTCTCTATTCAAATGAAAGTGTGGTCACAATTCAGGCCCCAGAAATACTGCTGTGTCATCCCTGTGTTAATGAGCCTGGAGAGAGGTGTTATGTGTGTGTGGTACTGTAATGCTCCCAAATAAACTAGCCTTAACAACAGGTTCGGAGTCTTCTATTTGTAATTTGGGAATAATTAGTGTCAGGGGGATAAATGATTAGCAACCTCGTTATATCAAAGTGACCTAACATCGGACAAAAAAACGTAGGCCATTTCTTCAAAGACTGATTTTAGATCAATACTGTTAAGAGATATTCCCACAAATGCTGAAAATCTAGGGAAACCTGCTTCATTAAAAGTCTATAATTAATGATGCAGTAACATACAACACAACTGTGGGCTGGCAGATAGAAAAAAATTATCTCAAAACCTTCAATACAGATTTAAATCTAGATTTTTCATTACAAACTTAGAAAAAAAATTCTAAACAATGCATTTTCTAAAATGTCAAAGCAACATCGTTCTCAAATGGCTGCAGAAATCATTTATTGATCAAAACGAAGAAAGAGAATCACTGGCTTAAAAAGGCTAAGACTAAGGAAAGATTTGAGGTCACACAATGTATTTTGAGTTTCAAAATGAATGAAGTAAAGGAATAACAGTCCACGTAGGTAGTATTTTGTCATTCTAATCTCAAGGATTTGGTGTGAGAACTGAAATTAACTCCTTTTTTTAAATATTTCAAATGAAAATTGTCCATTTATTAAGCATCCACAGAGTTCCAAGCATTATACAGAACACTTGTTCACACTCTTTTAGAGCAAAATTGCCTATTTTTTTCACTCACTTTTGCATGCATTGACATTTTAGTTCCACTGTCATAAAATGACCAGTTCTTCAAGACTTGCTCAAGAAACAAGTTTCTGATCCATAGAAGCAGATCATGCAGGAAGTTTCTCCGTGAACTGTTACGCTGAATGTCCTTTCCGTCAGAACCACGACCCCCCTTCCTCCTCTGAAGCCTCCATCTCCACCTCCTCTTGCGAGTCTGAAACCACCCCTCCGCCCACTGGGCCTCCTCCACCTCTTCCTCCTGCCACCACCTCTTAGAGGTCCCTTCTCACCTGAAGGTCGAGGTAAAAACCTCTGCAGTGGGAGCAGTTTATATGGGTCCATGTGAAATTCTGCAGGTTTTTAAAGGAAAGTGCCTTCATATTTTCTGACAATTTAACGGAAAAAAAAATCTCTAAATTGTCCACATATGTCATCCACTTTACTAATCTGTTCTTTGCTCTCTAAATAAACTGGAGCGCTGAAGTAAAGCACCTTATTTTTGTCTGCAGTACATTTAAAAACTATGTCATCTCCACAGGGATACAGGTACGCTCCTAATAAAACTACATGTTCTGGAGATCGTTGGTCTTGGCCTTTGTTCAACGTCGGTGGCCACTTCCTTGTCTAAATCCTCCTCTGCCACCACCGCTTTTGAAATTACTGCCTCCATCCGGGAAGGTTGTAGCGGCTGCTATGAATGAAGCCGCCACCTCCATTAAAGCTTCTACAACCTCCGCCTGGAAAAGACCTGTTTGCTCTACCAGCCTCATCGCTCCGGGTTAGAACCTCCTCCCCCCGCAAGCAGTGAACTCTTGACGCCACAATCCCTACAGCAGCTCACCTGCCTGAAATTAACACTCTTGTGTAAGAGAAAAGTTATAACCCCGCGTCTTAACATGGTTTCCTCTTCCTGATTAGTTCCAAGTGAGTCACTCCCCAGCTAGACCTTCAGTCGCAGTTGTGTAGCATGGTGCTAGGTATGAAAAGGTTTCCTACATCTGGAATAGGTCCTCCAGAAATATTTAGGGATTAGGGAAATTTAAGGATAATAACTGGATTGGAATGCAATTTCCTTGAGGGCTAGAGCAGTGGTTCTCAAACTGCAGCCAGTATCAGAATCACCTTGTTAAAACATAGGCTGCTGGACCCAACACTAGAGTTTCTGATTCGGTGGGTCTAGGGTGGGACTAAGAATTTGCATTTCTAACAAGTTCCCAGGTTCCCAGAGGAGCCCAGGTGGAGGGTCACTATTCTAGACCAGTGTCTCAACCTGTTGCACATTGCTATCACCTGAGGAAGTTTTTAAACTCCTGATGCCAAGATTATCACCCAGACCAATAACATCAGAATCTACGGTGGTCATGACTAGGCTCCAGTATTTTGTTTGTTTGTTTTTATTTTTGAGAGTGTGAGCAGGAGAGGGGCAGAGAGGGAGACACAGAATCTGAAACAGGGTCCAGGCTCTGAGCTGTCAGCATAGAGCCCAATGCAGAGCTCAAACAAACGACCGGCAAGATCATGCCTGAACCAAAGTCTGACCCTTAAATGACTGAGCCCCCCCGCAGGTGCCCCTAGGCTTCAGTGTTTTTTAAAGTTCCCCAGTAAATTCCAATGTACAGCCCAGATTGGAAGACACTGTCCAGTCTCATGGTGGTTCTCAGCCCAGGCTATACTTTAGAATAAACTGAGAAAGTATTTTTTTTTTTTAATTGAGGTATAATTGACACACCGTTAAAGTGTACAAGTCAGTAGTTCTTATTCACAAAGTTGCACAACCATCACCACTATCTAATTACAGAACATGTTTATCACCAACCAGGGAGATTTTAAACAAAGTTCTGATACATGGATTCTACTCTCAAGAGATTTTGAATTAACCGGTCCACTGGGTAAAGGCATCAGTGTTTTTGTAAATTTCTCAGGTGATTCTATTGCACAACTAGGGTTGAGAACCACAGTTCCTGAGTTTGGTTACAGACCTTCCAATACTGTTTAAGGAGTTAATACTTACTTAGGAGCCTTCACTGACCTGTCAGGGATGTTGTAACAATAGAGGAACTAGCACACATTCTGTCTGAACTCCTGCCTGTCCATTAAACTTGCTCAATCACAATACAGGGGGGGACATCATCCTTGATTTCGGGCTCTCAGAGCAGAGAGCTGGGTGACCTTTAACAGGTCAACCTGGAGGTGGCTCTGGTGGTGAGGCCAGCTCTACTGCCTGCAGCATTTCCTTGCAAACCAAAGCTGGATTTTAGAGACTGCCAGAGCCTCTGGAGGGCTCAGTGGGCCCTGAAAAGGACTCAGAGCCGCTAGTAAAATTTTTAACATTTGCTTCTGTATTTTTAAGAAGCCCATTTTGTAGAGACCTTTGGTCGGATGTTGTTTCAATGTTGGCCTTTCGATGATTAAGGCACAGAAACAGAGTTTGAGTCTTGGCTCCTGCAACTATAAATTGCCAGATTTTGGGTAAAACATTCTGAACTACAGTTTCTTCATTGTGTAATATTTCCTTCCTCCCAGAGATGTTCATGATTAAGGGAAATGGCGTATTGAGCACATTCACCTCTGTAGAATGGATTCAGTGGAAACATCAGGAGATTTTATGTCACTTAATCTGGATTCCTTCCTGGCTCTGGCCCTTTCCACTAATGTGACCTGGGCAAAATATGAGCTTTTATAATCTATAAAAGGAGAAACCAATAATAATAATAATAATAATAATAATAATACCTAACTCACCTTTAGTACTATATTTTTGTGACAATCAAATGGTATAGTTCTAAAAAAATGGTATAGTTCACATGAAAATGTTTTATATACTATGGCACTGTATAAATGATTATGCTTTAGGATATAACTAGATGGATAGACATATGAAAGGAAGAAAGAATGCATAATTTATAAAGTAAGTTGATTTCTTTTGATGTGTAGACAGTTTGAACCTTAGGACCTCAAGAGCAAAAGGCTACTTCCTCCATAGATCATTTAAAAGTAGCCACTGCCTGAAATCTGGATAATGAAACCTCATTTAAATGCTTTATGGAAAAGGAGATCCTAAGTTGGTATCCTTTAAGTAGTCTTTTTTCCCCCACTTGCCCCCACCCTTTTTTTTTTTTTTTTTTTTTTTT
>NW_026057577.1:82932649-83041422 GCF_023721935.1 Panthera uncia
CAAGGAACCCCAAGTTCTGTGAATGTAGGCTGAAACTCTTAACACGATATTACGCAAAATTGAGTGCTTCAAATAAGTAGCTAAAATACCTGTTGTTTTGAGAGTTGAAAGTGGAAACGGTTTGTATTGTCTTGTTACCGCAAATTGATGGAAATGGAACCCCACATCAACTGGCTAGTGCCTGAAATCCAGGGATTAGTCCAGGTCTAGTTTCCTAGGCAGCCTGCAGTGACAGCAGGTCATGATGAGACAGACACCTGCATGGTGATTGTCCTTTCCTCCTGAAACTTTTAGAGTCCATTACAGTATGTATTTACAGGAAGTATGTGAACATAACACTATAGTCTGTGGACCACATTTACTCTAAATAATTCTCTGTTTCGAGTCTTGGCTCTAGTCTGACCTTTAGTGTATTAACATTACAGCATTTCCCAGTTCACTGTATAGCACTATGCAGGCAACAAACAATGTGGTAAAGCATAGCAGTTATTGAAACTTTTGACTACAGGTACTTATATAATTTTTTAAGGGTCAGTTTTTAAATGGTAGCAATAAAAAAGAAATGTTTGTAAAGTGATAATCTTTAAGGAGAGCGCGAGAAACAAGGACCACATTTAAAACCTTTGTTTCTCCATCCCCTCTCCTATTCACAGATAATGCATAGGAGGATATCCATTAATTTCAGTGATAAATTATAGTTTTGTCCTGAGGGACAAGCCATGAGTCCCTAAACTCATAATCTAGAATTCAATTTTTACCCATTCTTCACCCCACGCTTGTCCCCACCATCCCTAAAGACAAACCTCAGAATATCATATGACTGACATTCTCTATGGGTCAGTACATTCAAAGCTTTCTCACTTAATGCATGACAACATAAAGAATTACAAAACTTGGAAAAAGAACTATATCCTTAGGGAAAGAAACAATCTATACGATTATTAAGGAGAAATTAATAATGAGAAAATGGCATAAAGGAAAACTTCAGATTATCAAATAAAAAAAAATATCCAACACAAGTCTGCTAAACTTTTCCCTAAATTCTGAGAAATAAAGTGAGACATATCTTAACAAGAAGAAATAAAAAATCTGGCGAAATATACCCTATTCTCACGTCCATGGACCCACAGAACCACCTAGCTCCTTTGAAAGCCTGTATTATCATTCTCTATAAACATGAGGGCCTATAGGAACAATTTATCCAAATCAAATGTTCTAGGATCAATATATTTTAGTTTCTTCTGAATTGCCTCCCCTCAAATTATTTTCTTCTTTTATGCTTTGGCAGGGTTCTGAAAAAAAATTTAAAATTTGCAACCACTGTAAATTCTTGAGTAACAGCTGTTGAGTACATATGTGTGTGTGTATACATACATATATACATATAAACTCTTTTAGAATTCCAAAATGTGACAGAAAACCTGCTCCAAAGTATCCAAAGCATCCAGAATTATTACTTATAATAATGCAGTGTTATGCTCACTTGCTTTTGATGTTTTAAATGCACCTGAAACATCTGATGAAATTCGAAAAGCAACAAAAAGGTTACTTTTGTCAGCTATAGAGGATTTTTTTTTTCAGAAGAAAAAGCATTTACTTAGTTTCAGTGGAGGGAAAATCTGTCTCCTTAGCAATAGATTCCTAATCACCTGATTTATGTGAAGGGTAAAGGTTAATGAATTAAGCTGTGTAAGCTTCAAAACTATCAAAGGAATTCAAAAGAGCCTTGAATTATGGAAAACAATGGCCCATTCTACATACATACCAAATTTTTATGTTTTTTGTCTCCTACTCAAAAGCTAGAACATGGCATTAGTGACAATTGAAAAGAACTAATGAGGAAATATGACTACATTGCTTGCAAGAGGAGTGTCCTAGGAGACCTTGTTACTGTTTGTGATGTGCTTCAAACCCAAAAGAAGCTAATTGGAGCTGCCAGACACTGGTTTGCAAATCTCACTTTAAAGGACAGGCTCAATCACCTTAGAGGTGTGGAAAGAAATGTCCCCATTAGAGATGCATTAGTATGTGGCTTGGTGAATTTCTAAATAAACTTTAGGATGTTCTTTCCTAAGTCACTTTTATATTTGAATAATAGATATAACTTCAAGGAGAGGAAAAAATGCAACAAGACAAAAACAACCCCGCAGATTTAAAACAAAAAGTATGAAAAGTGCTGTAAAGTAATTGGCAAATAAGTACAATGGGGAGGTAGGTATGTTTAAGGTTGAATAAACATGGAGATCAAACTTTAAAACTCCTGAAATGCAAACACATTGTAAAAGTGATCTATTTGGGGGTTTAAGGAATAGAACTTCATTTTCATCATTTCTTGAAACTGAGCAAGCCAATAAGCCACCTTATGCTATATAGCTTATAAAAGCATAAGAAGCTGCAACTCACAGACACATACAAATGAAAAAGGAATAAAAAGGATTTACAAGATCTAAGGAGAGCAACAACAGAGCAAACTTACTCCAATTCTGTGCTACAAAAGCTCATCCTGACTTCAGGTCATTTAAATGATAGCAGAGGTCACCAAAACACAATTTGGCATCTTATGGAAAGAATAATGATATTTGATTGATTTTTCTAAATCCTCCAATTGAGTTTTACTGAAGAATAATCCAATCCCAGTGCAGCAAATGAATTGGCATGATTTACAGGTGTATCTTGCTTTCAGAAAATGCCCTATATAAACGATTTCTATTTACAAAAAAAAGACACATTTACAGGTAAACGTGTACAAGACGAATCGACCCAATAATCTATTAATAGTACATTTCTCCTTATTACATGTCACTATAATTTCATCTATAAACATTCCATTTATTACTTTTTCTAGTAATAGGACACCTTAACCTCACAGAAATGGTATGCAGTAGTTATTGTTGTATTTAACTTAAACAACTACACATAATGACAAATGAAAGACACAACAGCATCAAAATGATATGCTGAGTGTGCTTTGTATTTTATGATACACTTTTGTGTAAACATTCTTCTAGTCTATTCCATTTACAACATGATACCAAAAAATATGCAAGTCTATTTTCTCATGTAAACTTCCGAAGATATTCTCATAGTAGACATGTTCACCATAAGATATTTTTTTTAAAGGTTGACTTGCAATGAAAATGCTAAAAGCATTTGCTCAGAGCATGTTCTTAATATACCACAGGGGCAAAGACTAGCAGTGACATGCAAAATGTCACCAGCTCCACCAGTTAACAATAGTTATCGTGGGACACTCATTAAGTTCTCAGATATGAAATGTTATTCTCTGGAAAGCCAATATCTGATTAGTGGACCTAAGGTTAATTTAGGCATTTGCTACTTAAAACAGTAGAGAACTGATGCCCATTTTGTCACATGGATAGTGAAAGAGAGACTTACTACAATAAGTAGTACAGTAAGTAGACTTATTACAGTAAGTACCTACTACAATAAGTGGCCTATAAATTGAAATGTTATTGAAACCTAAGTCCTAGGGGTTTGCACCTTTAGACACCTTTGAGGAGGCAGAGCAGATGTTGTCATTACTGATCCTTCTGGACCACCCTTTCCGTAAGCATCTCTAACATTAGGTAGGCTTCCCAACTGGAAAGCTAGTAGGAGTCAGTGCTGAAAAAGGAGTACACAACAACAAAATAATATTTTCCAATATATTTAGGAATGACCATTACAAATCAGCTCTAACTGAAATATTTTGCTTCTTCATTTATATAGTAAAATATGTTTTAATATAATTTGGATGTTTCTCAGAGTATTTTAAAAATGTTTTTTGGATAGAATGAAGCCTGTACTATTTTAAAAATGTACATCTTCTTTAAGCTACTAAGAAACAAGATGGTTAAAGGTTTCCCCAAAGGGAGCTTAAACCAACTAATTTGTGACAAACATGGATTTGGCTTTAATATTTCAGATACATTTATCCAAAGTCTTGTTTTTAATTTTAGCCATTGTCCCATCCTTTCACCACAACTACGCTAAATCATTATTTAACAACTTGAGCTCACTTAGTCTGAGCATTCCTCAAAATATGCAAGAAACAGAAAAAAGATCCAACGCTTTTATTTATTTATTTATTTATTTATTTATTTATTTCAACCATGCTTTATTGAGTGCAAACTATGTGTTAGAAACATTAAAAGATATAATCGGAAAGCCACATTATTATAAAATGATGGACATAATACTTATAACCTTGATAAATCAACTGTTGTTTATTTTTGTTATTGTTAATAATAATGTTCCCACCTAGGTGCAAAAAAAAAATCATATCATTGAAAACAGTTATATTTCAGGACTAAAGGAAATCCTAGAAAGAAAGGAGGAAGAAATGTAAAGGCAAGACTTTCTAATTCAGCAGTGTATTCATTCCTCAATGGGGGAAAATGTAGTTACTTTGAAACAGGAAAAGTTAAAAAACCTCCTCTTCCTTTAAACTTTTTGGGGTTCCATCAATTTATTACCAACATCTCTGGGGGAATACGGCACTGCACAATGTTGATACTGTTAAGACTGGTGCTACTTCTATGGTTTTCTGGCATATTTTTAGAAAAAGGACAAAAGAGAAGATTTTATTATTCTACATGTTACAAAAATTTATTGTGTGGAAGCAAAAGCCCAGGCCCTTAAAAAAAGACCCAGGAATATAAAAACATATAAAGCTATGGTCCATTTTAGTGAATAGTAATTCATCAGAAGCCACTCCCCTTCTGAAAAAAAGTGATGCAAGATTCTGGCAAGCTCCACACCACGCCCCACTACCACCACCAATAATAAAGAAAAACTTTAATGTTAAATCTAGAAGAGATTTTTAGGCTTCCAAACAACCAAAATGAAACTGAGGTGGGCTATTCCACATATAATTGATAATAATCTCCCTGCCCATTCCTACCCCATTTACCCTAACTGCTGTAAGTAGATAAGAAAGTCTCAATCTAACGGACATCATATACTTCGTGCTCACCTTTGATTTAAAATGGCTAAGACTGAATTATTTTACTGGAATATAAAAGCACCCAGAAGATGAGATTTCAGGCATCATTCAGGAAGGAGTTAAGTACTTCCTTACCAGAAGACACCACAAGTCGGCTTTGTAGTGACTAATTGCCTCTTTAACCTCTGTACTCTGGGAGCTGGCCTGTGCTTCAATACTAGTTCTGTGATAGAGCCAAAGACTGATGTTCAACATAGACCTCCCATGACCTGCGTAGCCAAGGAGTTAACTCAGACAAGATGCTGACAAAAGGTTTCCTTCTCACTTGGGAAGGCACAAAATCTCTTTTTGGATAAGCCAAATTCTCAGAAGACTATAAAACACAGTAGGTAAAGACAATTTATAAAAGTCAAAAGAATGGTTTCACTCTGGCTAACAGTGATTCTAAACATCCAAATGTATAATTCAAAATTTTGCTTGAGAAATGGTTTTAGTGATAAGAAAAAAATAGATTATTTATTTTAAAATGCAATGAAGAGGGCACCTAATTTGATTTCTTTGAAAGCTTATAATTAGATAGCTGTAATAAAACACAAAGAAAGGAGGTCAACGTTCTCCATTCCAAATGTTTCCCCTACGCTTCAAGTATTCATACTCAGGAAGCCTGTACTTTGTCATTAAATTTTTAAGCTTGGAAAATTTCTGGCTTTAGCAAAAGCCAACAAAAGAATTTTTACAGGTGATTTTCAGTAGTGATTACACAAAAATAATTAATTCTGCAATTGGGAGAAAAGCATAGTGAAGGCCTCTTGTCAGGTTCTGAAAAAAGAAAGGGAAAGGAGTGAGTTCTAGATTAAGGAGCTGGAAAAGGGAGGGCACTGGGAACAAAATAACCTCGATATTCATCCACAAAGAAGAAAACAGAAAGCTCACACAGACTTGATGAAGGCAGAGACATTACATACATTTGACTTTACTAATACTTGGCTAGACTGAACTCTGAACCCTTTGAGGCTTAAGGATCATTGCTGCTGAATTCATAAAAACCTATTCCAAAGCTCTGAAACTGCCACTGCTTTATTCTTGTTTTCTCCCATATCATTACATATTAATGTTCATGTCAGAGGTAAAGTAATCTTTGCTCTAACACTTATGGGAAAGGGAAGCATTAGGTCATGCTTAATTGTTCTGCTACATTGTAGTTACACAAAGAGATAACTTTTTCACTTTAAAAAAGAAATAATAATTACATTTCTTTTTCCAAAAAAAAAAAAAAAAAAATAGAAAAAAAACAGCCCACATATTTCTACAAATGACAATAAGGGGCATTGACCAAGAATTCTCTTATGAAAAGTATGCAGTTTATATTTTGTAAATCCCAACAGAAGAATAATGGCTGGTTTCAGTTAATTTTTATCTATCTGAAGGATATAGAAACAAAGTCCTCCAAATTTTCTTCTTAAATAATATTTAAGTAAATACAACAGAATGAAATTCAGAAATTCCAGGGAAAGGCTATTGAATCTTACTTAGCTTTTCTGGCTAAGTAAGAATTTCTGGCCAATTCAATGATTCCTAATATAAAGTTCATTTGCCTATAAAATACACTTCCAGAGGATTCTCTCTTACCTCTATCCATCAATGAAAAGACTTGATCATCAACCATTTAATTTATATTCAGAAGAGCATATAATATATATGTGCATGTGTGTATACATTTTTGAATATAATTCTTTTGTTATAACTACTTTTTAAAAAGTTTTTATTTATTTTTTTGAGGGGGCGGAGGGGCAGACAGAGAGTGAGACACAGAACCGGAAGCAGGCTCCAGGCTCTGAGCTGTCAGCACAGAGCCCCATGTGGGGCTCGCCCGAACCCACGAAGTGCGAGATCGTGACCTGAGCTGAAGTCAAACATTTAACTGACTGAGCCACCCAGGCGCCCCTATAAATGTAATTCTTAAGAAATACATTTTCCCTTACCAATACTATCATTAAATGAGCAAACACATAATTGTTATAAATGCACTTAGTACAAATTTTAGCAGTCTTGACTCTGAAATATCATAATCACTAAAATCCAGGTTGCTCTGCTTGGACTAGTCATCGGTCTATTCCCTATGAAGGGGAAACACATTTCTGCTCCTAGGGAGAGTGGTGGAAAGCTAATGAAACCAGTGTGTAAGACCGATAGAAACCATGGAGGGAAGCATTGCCCAATTTCTCCTTGCAGAAAGTTGCAAAAACATGGGGAAGGAAGAATCATTTCACCATTTGTTTCAGACAGTGGGTACCTTGCAGGCAACATCATGTCTGACAGCAAGAACAAGCAACACTCCCAAACCCAGTACTCAGCTTTATGTTATTCTAAAGTTATATCAAAATGAACAGCACATCTCTGGCATATTTCTCAATGCTCTACTGTTGATTATAGTTACAGTTCTGTCTGCATAAGCAACAAACCATGTAGCAAAATGGAGTAACAGTATTAACATTCCTGCTCTGCATAAAAAAAAAAAAAAAAAAAAACCACTTCTCTCAAGTACCCAACTAAATAAAGGAATTCATTCTGCTATTCTGAGAAAAAGCAAGATTGAGAGTTGAGAAGAGAGTTTACTGTTTTTAAAATTAGTGGAATAAAGAGGCAAGAGCAATGCCAGGTGTTTGAAAGGGATGTCAGGTAAATGTGCTTGGAATCTGATGATCAGTTTTGTGCTTCTATGGGTCCTGAGAGTATCATGAGTTCTTCCCTGATAATGACAGAATTGTATTACAAAATAGAATTAGAGCACAAATTCCTTTTTGCGATCTTTTATTGAAAGGTAAATACATAGCCCTCAGAAACAAAACACACTTAGGCCATTTAGCAAAATTTGGGGCTTTGGGGAAAATAATGGCAATTCAATGACGCATCAAACTTTTAAAAAGGTGAATGAAAATATAAAGAGTAATGACTGTATAAGCAAGTCAGAGAATGTGATATAAACTCAGGGATGTACTAGTCAAACTAGTGGCTTCAGTTAAGATTGTGAAAAGAGTATTATAAAAAGGAAAAAGAAGAAAACAATATATACAACATGTAACAATACAAATATATAACATACTACATTACATATAACATATGTGTAATGATTCTTGTTATAAATAACATATATATGTAATAATGAATATATAAAAATACATTCATTTATTTCATCATTAGTAGGGGACTTGAATTTATTTTGTTTACTTACATTCAGGTTTTTTCCACTAGAAATGCATACAAAATTATAAAGAAAATATTTGAGGCAAGAAAGGTAAGAAATACGGATAGTAAAATAATGTCAGGAGTATACTCACCCTGAAGGGATGCATACGATTCAGGGCTGAAAAGCCTCTGCAAGTGGGTTAAGATTTTGGAATAAGCTTTCAAGGAACCAAAGTAAAGAGGAAAGTAGGATTATTTCTAAGATTCATAATATCAATGATTTTTTAAAAATCTAATGTTCAAAAGAACCTACAAAAAGACTAGATAGGCCTGAGGCAGTTCTGGGTAAAGGCTAATGTTTCAAAAAAAAGTATCAAAATATTCTGCATCATTTAGAAAATGTCCTCTCATTTCTTAATACCACTATGGACTTAACCCATGAGAAACTGGCCATTCAAAAAATTTAAAAATTAAAACTATATTATACATGATTAATAACAGTATAATAATAAAATATATTTAGTTACATCGGAATTTTGCTAAATTTTAATGTTTCATATACAAAATCAATCAGTTACAGATACTGGAAATATGTTTCAGATGCTCAGACTGTCATCATCATATGTGAGTGTGTGTATATGGGTGCATCCACTGTCCTAGTGTTGGGAATGGAATTCAACATTCCCAAATCAAACAAAAACATTCCCAAATGAACAAAAAGATCTCTAAATCTTTTCTGTAAAATGGAAATTACAATATCTGCCTCCAAGGATTTTATAAAGGTTACATTTCATAATGTCTGCAAAGATGCTTTTAGTTATTCAACAAACATTTACTAACCCTTACTATGCCCCTAACTATATGGATACAAAGATGGATAAGCCAAGCCTCTTCCCAAGGGGGATTCACAATCTTGTCAACTTTAACATCCTCCACACAAATAAGACAGGGTTATTTAGAATAGAATAGAATTTCCTAACATACGTTTCTCAGAAAACTAGCACTCTGGGGCTTTAATAGTTGGCATATACAAGCAAGAAATGTATGGTTCAATAAGTTCATGCTAAATCAAATTTTTTCTTAATAAAAAATTTAACATAAAACACATAGGACAGCACCTGGTACACAGTAAGCAATTAAATGTTAATTAATATTATTTAGGCCCTAGCACAGAACTTGGCACATAAAAAAAACACCTGTGGTAGGCTGAAAAATGGCCCCAAAGATAACAATTCTTATTCCATGGAACCTATAAATGTAGGTTTTTTTACATTTATACATTTACATTTTTACATTTTTTTTACATTTAGGTTCTTTTTTTATGTTTAATTTTTAAATGTTTATTCATTTTTGACAGAGAGAGAGAGAGAGAGAGACAGCAAGAGTGAGGGAGGGGGAAAGAGAGAGAGGTAGACTTCAGGCTCTGAGCTGTCAGCACAGAGCCCCACGCGGGGCTTGAACCCACGAACCTGGAGATCATGACCAGAGCCGAAGTCGGAGGCTTAAGCGACTGAGCCATCCAGGCACCCCTAAATGTTTATTTATTTTTGAGGGGGGGGGGGGGGGGAGGGGACAGAGATGGGGGACAGAGGATCTGAAGCGGGATCTGTGCTGACAGTAGGGAGCCCCATGAGGGCCCTAACCCACAAACCGTGAGATCATGACCTGAGCTGAAGCCCCCTGTTTAACTGACTCAGACACCCAGGTGCCCCTATAAAGGTAACCTTATGTGGAAAAAAGGGTCTTTGCAGGGGGAGATTCTCCCGGACTATCTGATGAGGCTCTTCAAACAATACCTAGTGTACTTCTAAGAGAGGCAGATGGAGAAGTGACACAGAGGGTGGGGTGAGGACAGGTGGAGACCGCAGTGATTTGGCCACAAGCCAAGGAATGCTGGTAGCCACCAGAAGCTGAAAAGAGGAAGAATGGAGAGGCTTCAGAAGGAGGCTGACACCTTGACTTCGGCCCAACGAAACTCATTTTGGATGTTTGTCTTCCACAATCATGAGAGAGTAAATATTTGTGGGGTGTTTGTTGATTTGTTCTTTCTTTTGGAAATAACAGACACGTTTAACTGTGCCTGGTTAGAGATTTGTTTCCTTTTGGGAATTTTAAAAGGAAAGGAGGCAAATTTCTCTTCTACAAAAAGTAAACTGACTTGCCTTTCTGCTGTAGGTGGCTCCAGAAGAAGTTAGTTTTGGGGGTATTGCTCTGTAATTAGTCAGGATTACCATATGAAGAGTTTAAAGACAGAACAAAAGTCTGACTTGGCCCCTCGACCCCCAGAGGTCAGGAGGCTGAGGGAGCAGCGTGCGCTGCCCGGTCGCCCCTGTGACCCTCAGAGCCATGCGAGCGGTCCGCCCGTCCGCGGTGGCTTCCGAGAGCGCCCGAGCCGGCCTCACTCGCTCCTCCCCCGGACGTCGAGGGTACAAACTGGGAGCAGGCGAGGAAGCGACGCTGGCGGCGGGAGGCTGTGTGTCCCGAGGCGCGAGTGTGTGGGGAGCGAGCTCAGAAGCCGAGAGCGGGCTGACGGCTGACGAGGCGCTGCCTGCCGACCGCCAGGGCGGCCGACTAGACGCCCTGGAACGGCTTCCGGCGGAAAGGACTCTCCGTTAGGCCGGGATCCGATCCTACCGGAAGAGTTTTACCCGTTCTTGCTTGCTGGCTGTGGTGCTGAGGAAAAACTATGATTGGATGGAGTGTGCTTCTTTTTTTCTAGAAGATTCCATGAAGCTTCCCAGCAACTCTTTCATTTCCTCCTCGTTACTGTCTGGAACATCCAGTTTTCTAGTAGGTTCTTTGTCTTTGGGTATTGTAAACTTCCTCTCTTTCCAGAATGTGCCTCTCTGTTCTTGAGAACCCTCCTGCCCCACCCGCTCTCGGTGAGACGAGTTTCCCGGGCTTGTCTCTGGGGGGTTTGTCTGTGTTGTGTGAAGGAAGTGCCTCTGTACTCCCGGGTGGGTCAGCTTGCCGTCTTGCAAAACCACCCATCAGAGGTCAGGTTCCACCTCCGGTTTCCTGCTGCTGATTTCCCTCCGAGCCTGCTTCGTGGGCGCGGGGTTGGCCCTGGGCTTCCAGGCGGCGGTGGCCCACTCCCCACATGGGCCTTTAATTTCGGGACTGTTTTACACCCTGAGTTTGGTTTCTTTTTAGAAATCTGCTATGACTGGGTGCTATTTTGGAAAGACTTCGACTGAAATTCAAGTTTCTGAATTCTTCCATTTTTGCATTTTCTAAGGAAATATCACTGAAACCACCAAAAATATTGCACGTGGGATGGCTGGTTTTTCTTGTTCAGGCCATTCTGCCAACGGGCTAACTTTTAGCTGGAAGGACGTGATGAAGGGGAAGTAGATTGCGCTGGAATGTCGACACCTGTCTTTGTTCATGCTTGCAGCTGATGCCAGGAGAGGACTCAGCCCAGGCCATTCAGTGGGTGACAGGGAAAGCCTGACTAGGAGGCCAGGTATTCTGGCATCTTTGTTTTTAAGCTACTAAATTTGTGATAATTTGTTATAGTACCAATAGGAAATGAATCCAAAGCCTAATAAATGTTATTAAACTAACCATTATACATGTGGCACCAAGGAATGTGATTTATAAAGGTAACAAGCTAAGTGCAATTATGATGATGTTACTGGATAAGACAAAATTTCAATTTGTGAAAGGGACAAAAAAGGAAAACTTTAAAGAATGTAACCACATCTAGAGCCTGAATTAGAATAAATTCCAAAAAAGGTATGTCTTTTTTAGAATAAACAATTATTCCCCCCCCAACATTTTATTACAGAAATTTGCAAACATACAAAAAGTTGAAAGAATTGTTCAGTGAAAACCCATTATCCACCACCTAAATTCTATAATTAACACTGTCTACATGTGCTTTATGTCACATGTATCCATCCATCTATTTCTCTATCCATCCAGGTATCTATCATCAATTTAACTTATTTTTTGGTGCATCTTAAAGTAACTGCAAACATTTCACTCCTAGCCACTTCAGCATATACATCATTAACTAGAGTTCAATGTTCTTTTTTTTTTTAAAGTAAGATTTACCTACTGTGAAATGCATAAATCTTAAATGCAATCAGTTTTGACAAAAGCACACATCTGTCTACCTTGAACTGCTATCAAGATTAAGATTATTTGTAGCACCCCACCAACTTCCCACATGCCACCTTTTAGTCAGTCATTGCTCATACCCACCCACAAAGGCAACTACAGTTGTAGATGTTTTGTTATTTTATTTTACCACAGCTTAGTTTTGATTGTTCTAAACCTTCATAAAAATAGAACATACAGTATGTACTCTTTTGTGTAAGGCTTTTTTTTTTTTTTTTACATAGCATAAAGGTTTGAGATTCATTTATGTTGTTTCATATTTCAGTAGTTCTTCCTGATTGTAACTTACAATTGACAAGAGGTATTCCATTATATTAATATACCAAGTTTCTTTATCCATTCTTCTCTGGAAGGGCATGTGAACTGTTTGCAGATTGGGGGCAACTGCGAATAATACTGCTTCTAGGAACATTGCCGTACAATCTTTTTGTAGATATATGCTTTCATTTCTCATAGGTAAAAACCTAGGATTGGAATTGCTGCGTCATAGAGTATTCGCAGTATGTATTTAGTAGATGATTAGTTTTAGAAGAAACTGACAAATCTCCTTCCAAAGTTGTAATACCATTTTACATTGCCACAAACGCTTTTGAGAGTTGTAGTTGCTTCCTGTCCTCACCTGTTGATGTTATCAGACATCTAGACATTCTGGTGAGTATGTAATGAAGACTAAACATTAAAAAACATAAATGTTCTATCACGATAATAATTAAATTTTTTATATCTGTTTTTTGAGTTTATTTATTTTAGCAATCTCTACACCCAGTGTGGGGCTTACACTCCCAACCCGAAGATCAAGAGTCAGATGCTCTTCCAACTGAGCCAGCCAGATGCCCCTACTCTTTTTATCTTTTAAGAAAATATTTACACAATGACAAACTATATTTGGAAATGGATCAATATTTTAAACTTTATCTTTGTATTTCCATAATTTTTTTTTAACGTTTATTTATTTTTGAGACAGAGAGAGACAGAGCATGAATGGGGGAGGGGCAGAGAGAGAGGGAGACACAGAATCGGAAGCAGGCTCCAGGCTCTGAGCCATCAGCCCAGAGCCTGACGCGGGGCTCGAACTCACGGACCGTGAGATCGTGACCTGAGCTGAAGTCAGACGCTTAACCGACTGAGCCACCCAGGCGCCCCTGTATTTCCATAATTTTTTAATGCACACAACATTAAAAGTACATATATATGATATGGATTTACTCATTATACAGACAAAGCTTGGTATAGACTCTTTGTAATAGCTTTTTGGCCCAGATGCAACATTCCATCTGCTAGGTCTTTGGGACATCTTCATGGCTAATTCCATTTCTTTTATCATCTTTATCCCAAGCAGCGTAACTAACAGTAATCAGATAATTTTAGGAAAGAAGTCTTAGTCATTTCATATAGCCCTCAATGTTACCTTATATGTTGCTTTCCACATTCTCTCTCGTAAATTGAACTAGAAGTTAGAAACTAATTTAAAATCAGCTCCAAACTATGATCTCCTCTATAACCACCAAGCTTTTCATCATTTAAGGTTTATAACCTAAATCAGTATTTGGTGGAAGACATTATAGAATGTTGTGACTTACAAAGTAGGCTGCTTATTCTATTACCAAGAACATTGTAAAAAATATATATAGCCAGAAACTAGATTAGGACTTTGGC
Source organism: Panthera uncia (assembly GCF_023721935.1). Lineage (NCBI taxonomy): Eukaryota > Metazoa > Chordata > Mammalia > Carnivora > Felidae > Panthera > Panthera uncia. Next base: position 82,946,562 of record NW_026057577.1, read on the forward strand.
ATTCGTCAGCAAATAGTAAAAGTTGGATACCGTGGATCTCTCAGAATTTTCTTCAATTACTGGGGATAAAAACAAATGATTTTCCTTTCTTTTACTATTTATAATTATTTAAGTAAAATGGCCAATTTTAAGAAACTTGCAGTCCACTGATTTTCATAGCTACATATAATATATATAAAATAAAAATCTTAACTGAAACATACAGAAAATTTCAAGTGAACATTAAGATGCTTAGTACTGCTGAAGAGATAAAGTCAATGTTTTTCTATAATCATATGTGAACACAGAAAAAGAAAAGATCAAAGAAAATTTAACCTGACAGTTTATCTTTTTCCACTCCATTGTAAATTTTATTTATGTCTTACATACAATGATTCACCTCTGATCTAGATGATTTGGGTAAAGCAACTAAACATCAGGTATTTAAAGAACTCTGTAAACATGGCTTCCAAATAGGATCAAGGAGAGAAATCGTCATGAATCTTTTAAAGTATTCGATTAAGGCTCGAGACATATAAAAGTTCGTAGTAAGCCATACTAAGATGTGCCAAGCACATATTTGAGGATTTCGGCTACATCTGAAAGAGGCTTCTGATACATAACATAAAGATAACTTGAAGATATTAATAACTTTAAGCATATTACTAAAAACATTACATGATCAAAGTCTGGTATTCAGTGAGGGAAAGAGATACCTTTATTTCACAATTATGTAAAACTACAGTAAGAATTCTATGAACTACTGTATTATTTTTCATAATATCAATATTTAAAAATGGAAACCACTAAGAAATAATTGCAAAGTTATTAACTGTGTGAAAGCTTTTAAAAGTCATTTTATACTTCTACATTATTCAATTATCCCATATAACTTTCAAAACATTCAGTCTAATTCTTTTTAAAGTGAACTTTAAACACTGATTAGAATCAATGTCTATAAATCCCTGCAAGGAAAAATAAATGCATGTTTACTGCAAAAATTAATACAGAGCTGAAATCTTTAAGTTTGGAAATCTCTCTTAACAGTACAACCAATATCAAACATTAATTATAAAGAGGCATTCAGAATTATTTGGGGGAGAAAGAAGTCTTAATGGGCATTGGGCTGTGTATTCATATAAATAGTACAGGGCCATATTTGTTATTGAGCCTAACTTCTTTTTTTTTTTTTTTAATGTTTATTTATTTTTGAGAGAGAAAGCGAGAGAAAGAGGAGCTCAAGTGCAGGGGAGGAGTATAAAGAGAAAAGGGAGACACAGAAGCTGAATCAGGCTCCAGGCTCTGAGCTGTCAGCACAGAGCCTGACACAGAGCTCAAACTCACCAACTGTGAGATCATGACCTGAGCCGAAGTCAGCCAAAGTCGGATGCTTAACCAGACTGAGTCACCCTTATTGACCCCAGCTTCTAACACCCATACCCAGTCACCCTGAGTCTGGTCCTCAGCCAAACACCTAGCCCCTCTATTCTTGGAATCTTAAATTTTATTGCCTTATCCAGGCCAGATAAAGATGAGCAGAGGCCATGAAGTCCTCGACAAACAAACAAAAAACACCACATGGTTTCTCTCTCACCTGTAACTGCATAACAATTAAAAAATCCACTAAACTGTACAATTTATAAAAGGAAGATCAAAGTTGTTTTCTTTTTTCCCCCCAGATTGTTTATGTTGTCCCCGTGGTGCTGATACACTAAGCATGCACTTGGTCTGCTTAACAATAATCTAGTAGAATGCCTGATCTTATAACGACTGCTACTTCACTGGGAACACTCTATCCCCCCATTTTATGGACTACAATGATTCCGCCACTTTTTTTTGTTCAAATTTTGTTCACCACCTATTTCTTTCAATGTAGATTGAAAACTAAGAATGACTTCTGGCACATATATTCTGCATAACTGTCTGACTTGGTGCACTGAACACATTTATTACCTAGATGTTTTCTCAAAACACTATGCCTTTTAATATATTTAGATCTTACCAGAGCCATAGATATAGAGTCCAGCCACATTTTATATGGCTGAGTCTGTGTTTTAAACAAACACTTGAATATGAATGCTTTTAGATCAGACATGTGCTCTTTAGTTGTAACAGTCCCCACCATTCCCTAATGAATACATTTGATCTACTTTACTCGTGTACATTCTTTGTCTGGCTTTTATGGGCATTTAGGTTTGCAACTCCTGAAAATACCATGTATATTCATCCACATTGGTTTAAAACCCTTAATTCAGACCCAAGTGCTGGTCTCTTCTCAGACTGACTATTGATCCTGACCCGTGGTTTTCCTTCTCCTCTGTTGTGACCACTGTATGAAGTATATAGCTCATCATCCTGACCTGACTTCTAGTTCTGACCTCATGCAGGGTCCATGTTTTACTCATCTGTGATGTGATGCTCAGGACAGGTTTGTTGAATGAAATGAGTGAAGGATTGGTGCTGACAAGTCATGCCCTTGTATATACTTAGAATTCTAAATAAAAGGACTAAATACATCACTTTTATTAAGAATAAGTCAATAAGGGGCACCTAGGTGGCCCAGTTAGTTGAGTGTCCAACTCTTGATCTAGGCTCAGGTCACTATTTCCCAGTTTGTGGGATCGAGCCCGTGTTGGGATCCCTTCTCGGGATTCTCTCTCTCCCTCTCTCTCTGCTCCTCCCCAGCATGCACAAGCTCTCTCTCTCTCTCTCTCTCTCTCTCTCTCAAAATAAATAAATACAAACTTTAAAAAAAGAGAATGTATCAACAAAGTAGGACATTATTTTTAAGCAGAAAGACTAGATAACTTGTAGTTATGAGGAGAAATATCTATGAAAAATCTGGCTACCATAAAGGATAAAAAGCATGTAATAACAAAATGTAAAGGGATTTAAAAGGAGAAAAACTGTGTATGGAAATCCATAAAGTTAAAAGTATAATAATAGGATAAGAACATGTACTAGAAACATGAAGTGGGCTCTGCTGAATTCCTCGTAGACTTATCTTCTACACTAGATAAGCCAAAATGATTCAGAAGATGCTATAATATTCATTTTTAGGTAAGCAAAAGAAGGAACAAAAACTGTAATAAACTCTTAAAAAATGTGACGGCTACTGAAAATTATAAATCGCTATTAATTTCAAGGAGCTCATCTTATACTTCTTGATATTGGAAAGGGAATATTTACCTGAGGGAAGTAAATTCACTTTCCATGACAAGTTCTACTTCAGGACAAAGAAAATACCACAATTTGTCAATGTGAGAGTAAATATCACAGCAAGAAAATAAATATGGTTTACAAGGTATTATTTTCAAAGAAGGAAGATGAGGTAAACAACATAGTTCAGAAGTACTTTTTATTTAAAATATATACCCTTTAACATTTATTTGCTTACAGAATTAAGACGGTATGTTTACTAGAAGGATCTGGAACACATTTCTTTTTAGTGTAATTTAGAAATGTCAGTGCTTTCAAGAGGCAGAATGGCAGAGTGCTATGGAGCACAAATTCTGCAGTCTGAGAGCCAGGGACCAGACCAAATCTGGTCTGTTACTAAACCTCCCTGTGCTTTACTCTGCTTAACTGTGCAGTGGGGTAATAACATTCACTTCAAAAGGATTTTGTAAAGATTAAAATAATATATGTAAGTTGTTTAGAATTCTACCTTGCACATATTAAATGATACATATCTTAGCTATTGTTACTTTATTTAAAATTTCCATTATCTCTAGATGTGATGCACCTCCTGATTTAATTAAGACATATCCGGTACTACCTATCCAGTATATTGCTGAAAAACCAGAAACCTCAATTTAATCAAGCTTCTAATTTACCTATCAATTCATAGGCAATATGGGGGACGGGCAAGTAGCAAAACATACTGTATGATACCATAAGAAGACAATCAGCTAAATCTACAATGTAAGAAATTTGTAGGACAAACAATTCATGATCTTCAACAAATAAATGACATGCAAATGCAGGGGGTGGGGGTATTATTCACCAAAAGAAACTAAAACATGTATCAACCCAATGCAACATGTGACCTAGTTTAGATCCTAATTTATTTATTTTTTTCCTAATTTAAACAAATAAGCTGAAAAAAGACTTTAAAGAAATTAGTGTTGCTTGTTAGCTGTAATAATAGTATTGTATGTGTACACTTAAAAATCTCCATTCATCGGGGTGCCTGGGTGGCTCAGTTGGTTAAGTGTCTTGACTTCAGCTCAGGTCATGATCTCACAGTTCATGGGCTCAAGCCCCACATAAGCTCTGTGCTGGAGCCTGCTTCAGATTCTGTGTCTCCCTCTCTCTCTGCCCCTCCCCTGTTCATGCTCTGTCTCTCTCTGTCTCAAAAATAAATAAATGTAAAAAAAATTATAAAAAAAAAGGTGAGGGGCACCTGGGTGGCTCAGTCGGTTAAACATCTGACTTCGGCTGAGGTCATGATCTTAAGGTTTGTGGGTTCAAGTCCTACACTGGGCTCTGTGCTGACACCTTGGAGCCTGGAGCCTGCTTCAGATTTTGTTACTCCCTCTCTCTGCCCCTCCCCTGCTCATGCTCTGTCTCTGTCTCTCAAAAATGAATAAATGTTAAAAAAAATTAAAAAAATTAAATAAAAATCTTCATTCATTAGAGATAACCGAAGAATTTACAAATGAGGGGAGTACCTGGGTAACTCAGTTGGTTTAAGCGTCAACTTCGGCTCAGGTTATGATCTCGTCCTTCATGAGTTCGGCCCTAAGTCAGGGTCTATGCTGACAGCTCACAGCCTGGAGCTTGCTTCAGGTCCTGTGTCTCCCTCTCTCTCTGCCCCTCCCCTGCTCACACTCGATCTCTCTTTCTCTCTCTCTCTCAAAAATAAAATAAACATTAAAAAAAAAAGAATTTACAAATAAGTATTTGCTCAGGATTTAATTTAAAAGACTCCAGGAAAAAAAAAAGTTAGAGGGAAATCAATTGATGAATAAGAACAGCAAAATGTTGGTAATTGTTTAATTTGGGTGATGGGTACATAAGAGTTCATTTTTTGATTCTACACTTATATATGTTTGAAACTTTCCATGATAAACTTTAAATTTTTAAAATTTATCATATGGTAGTTTAATGTGTTTACCCTAAAATCTCTTTATGCTATCCATATTTGTTCTTCTAATTGTGCAACTTAACTAAATGTTATAATAAATTAAATGTGAAAGTGAAAAAGAGATAATTATTTTTATAAAACTACGTTGAATGCTTTGCATATATCTGATAAAAGTAACTCACTAAAAATGCTTTTGAATTAGGTGTGAGATAATCTTAAAAGTTTAGTGGAAAGTCTAAAATTTAGAAGGTTTGTACTTATATTGCTTCTTAGTGCTAAGAAGTATCTTAGTGCACATTCCACTTTAATGTACTGAAAACTGGATATCCCTGATGATGCAATTGGGGTTGGCAGAGGTGAGATGATATGAACACCCATCAGAACGCTCTTGTACAAATAAAAGGTCTTGGTCCTTCAGCAGAACACTGGTGAATAAGTGGGCATTTATAGAATTTTAAATGATACAAACTACTTTAATATTTTATTTTACAATCCCTACCTCCCCCTTAACTCTTGAAATAAACAAATACTAATCCCCATAAGGGCAGAAAATAAGAGTTTCTACTGAGTTACAAGTTTGTTTTGTTGTTCTTTAATAAATGTTTTGGACCCCCTTTTTAACTTAATGGAAGCCATAGATTACTTCTGTTTTAAATCCTGTCCCAAATATTATTTCCACTATTTAAGTTAATTGATTGATTCATAATATCAGATTAAAGTGGTATAGATTGAGAAAATAATATGATGTTTATAGTTTTAGAATGAAGATCATATTACCACAACTATGGCCTCAATAAATCAGAAGTTGGGGGTCTTTCTAAATTGCAAAAAGCTGTGTTTTGCATTTGACCAAAGATAAAATACACAGTAAAATGTATTGATATCAACTAGACTTAGAAAATGACAAATTATTTATTTATATTCTGCTTACTTAACAAAAGAATTGGCAGTAGCTTAAAATGAAAGTAAATGTTCATTTTAGCTAGTTATAAGACAATGAGATGATGACTTTGCTCTAAAAGGAAAACAAATGCTTAAAATAAGCTTCCTTTCCAAAAGCCAAGTTATGTAAGATATTCAAAGTCACTATAATAAAGTACCAGAAGTAAAATATCTTTTCCTGTTAAAAATGATCAGTCTTCATTTGTACAGTGGAATATCAGTACTAATTAATTTTGAGGTTTATTCATACACTTTGGGGACAATAATCACAGAAAGCTACCCTAAATCCTAGCTGTATGTTCTAATATACTGAAATAGAAAAAAAAATTATCTCAGTAAAATATATTTTGCTATAGTTTTGATTTAATTATAGCCCCTATCTCAAAGCTGTTGGAAAACATGACAATGCAGCAAATCAGCATAAAATGAATACATAATAAGTGCCTAAAGCCCCATGCCAGAATTCCTCATCATCATAAATTTAAAAATGACATTGTTTGGTACCTTATTTAAAAATAGTAAAAATGGTGAAGATACTACTTTACATCTTGGGAAACAAAATAGAAAACTTTATATTTTAGTTTCTCTAAACCAAACTTTCAAAATGATAAGAATTACATATTTAGGTATAATAAAATCTTGAATTATGAATAAGCATTTAGAAATCTGACACTGCCTTTTAAAACTGCAGTGGATATTATGACTGCTGTCTAGGAGCCACCCCAAACACAGCTGCCGCTATGAGTTTTGATCATTTGGAGCTTCTAGACTCACTCAAAAGGCAGTTTATTTATAAAAAGACAATGTGGACTTAGTTGTCAACTTTCATATCTGGCTGTGGGAAGGATATGGGGAAACAGATACACATGTGGCAGGAGCATAAATTATCAACATCATTCTGGAATGTAGTCTGGTATTATTCATCCCTTCATTTTATATACTTAAGGACCGCCATACATGGCCTAGGGATATTCTGGATCCTAGTGATATAGGATGAACAAAACTAAGAAAACTTTCAGTGACTGTGTCCTATGACACAGAAATTCTATTACTGCAAACATAAATAGAATAGGTTAAATAAAATTATGGTATCCAGATGCACACATGTAATAGGATGATACATATTTTCCTTGACATGTCAAGATTTCAAGAAACAGTCACAAATAAGAATATGTCACAAATAAAGTCACAAAGCAGAATGAATAACATGGACCCTTCTATATTACGGCTTTTTAATATTTCTTCCATCTTCTTTTTTTTTTTTTTAACGTTTATTTATTTTTGAGACAGAGAGAGACAGAGCATGAACGGGGGAGGGTCAGAGAGAGGGAGACACAGAATCCGAAACAGGCTCCAGCCTCCGAGCTGTCAGCACAAAGCACGACGCGGGACTCAAACTCATGGACCGCGAGATCATGACCTGAGCTGAAGTCAGCCGCCCAATGGACTGAGCCACCCAGGCGCCCCTCTTCCATATTCTTAAATTGGTTTAGATTTAATATCTTTCTTTCAAAACATTAATTACCAAAAGATTTGTAGGAATAAGGAGATAATTTCTGAGGTTTTGTGGGCATGAGATTTTTATCATCAAAGTTGACTATCAGACATTAAATATGTAAGAATATAAAGGTAGAGTACAGATTTGGTAATGTAGGAGTGATTTGGTTTAGATATTTGGGGCAATAAAGCAACTATAAAATTTGTAACAATGTATCAGTAGATATGGAGCATTATAGCACAGGACTTGGAATCAGAGGTCTAAGTTCACACATGGTTTTGTCTTGTGATGTATGACCATGAACCAGATTATTTAACCTCTATGGTCTATGACCTTAACAATAAAATGGAGATAATGGCTTCACAGGATTATTGTGAAGATAAATGGTATAATACACATACAGTGATTCATAATCATAAGCACTCAATTATTATTTCAGTTGTTAGCCATCATTAATACTTCTAAATCAGAAAATATGTATTTGTAAAATATTTTAAGGGTTTTTTTTCTTTAGTATTTTCTTACTAAATTTAAATTAAATTACATCTTTAGGGGGCATCTGAGTGGCTCAGTTGGTTAAGCGTCCGACTTCAGCTCAGGTCATGGTCTCACAGTTCCTAAGTTTGAGCCCCACATTGGGCTCTGTGCTGACAGCTCAGAGCCTGGAGCCTGCTTCAGATTCTATATCTCCCTCTCTCCCTGACCCTCCCCAACTTGTGCTCTGTCTCTCTCTCTCAAAAATAAACATTAAAAATTTTTTTTAAAAATTAAAAAGATTTTAAAAATTAAATCTTTAGTATTTTATTATTAAATATTAAAATTATTGGCATGAGAATGTTCCTCTTTCCAATACAGGAGACTCATGTTTAATCAAATTTCACGACTAGGTGTTAAGCAGAAGAGATTTCTCATGCCATGGTTTTGATATAGTGCTGTGCCCAGAGATGGAACTTAGCATACAGAAATTTATGGACTCACATGCTGTACAATAAACTCCTATAAAAACATCTATGAAGCACTCTTTGTCATCATTTATGGCATGAAAATAGACACCTGGCCTATGATCTTTACCAATTTAAGCATATCTTAGATGGAACACAATGTTACCAATGATTTACATGTTTTGAAATATTTTCTCAACAATTTTAAGACTTTTTCTGTCTACACACTTAACTCCTACAGGAAATTACAGAATGCCCATCTAACTATCAACACTTGGAAAGTGAACTATGAATAGATGGCTGCAATAGAATAAGCATCCAGGGCTTTAGAGACATATCCCAGAGGAATCTAGATCTCTCTCCTAAATATCCAGTAAGGAAATGGAGATTTATCAAAAAAGACAGGTAAGCTATCAACCACCCAAAAGCATTTTGCAAATGCCTTCAAAACCCAAAGTCTATTCAAGAGATCAGATATACAAATGAAAAACTTAGGAAAAAAAAATGTTTGACATAATGTAAGATAAACATATGTCTCAAAATAAAATTTAAATTTGTTTTAAAAAATTTTGTTTTGTACTAAACTGTTAAAATTTGACATCAGAAATAAACTTTCAAAACAAAATGCTTTAAGATAACTTGTACAAAATATCAATGCCAATAGTATCTTTGCATTGTGAAATTAATGATTTTCATAATGGTGTGTCTTTAATGTAATAGAAGAAATTAACATCATAAGTTTCATTATGAAAATTTCAACATGAAATTCTTTTCATGTTAAGAATTTACCAAGAGTTCGTTTCCCATAGTTCTAAAATGTAGTTTTAAGTGTCTCAAAAACACATTTTTTTAACATCTTTCCCATTTAAAGTTCCCAAAGACTTATAAATTTTTAACTCCATCTCCCCAGGCTGTATAAATTCTCTTTTTGGAGGCTTTCTGATGCACGGATTTGATCTATATACAATTTAGCTAAAAATTAAATGCATAATCTTCAAAAACTCTAAATCTTTTACAGTTGTGCTGTTGAAGATGAAAGAACTTGTATACAAATGTTTAAAAGTATATAAACCTTCCTATGTAAGATGGAAAACAAGAGGCTCAGTACTTTTTCTTAAATCTGTCCAAAGGGATTTTGTTAAAATAGTATGCTTAAACTTTCAGCAATCTCATTACAATAGATATTTCACTGGCAACAAAAAGGTTCCACTGTCAGAGTAATAGTCAATAATAATTTTACTGCTACTAAAAAATGGCATTATTAATTGGTACTTTAAAAATCTTTTGAAGTTGGGGCACCTGACTGACTCAGTTGGTGAAGCATGTGACTCTTGATCTTGGGAGTGTGGGTTTGAGCCCAATGTTGTGTGTAGATTACTTAAAAAAATAAAATCTTAAAAAACTGAAATTACACATCTATTATCTTAGTTTATACTTGAAAACACTGTGTATGTGGTTTTATTTTCATTTGATAATTGCGAGGACTCAGTTGTAGGGATATTAAGTCCTGGGGGCAACAATATTATATGTTGTGATAGTAGTAAAGGAATGAGACCAGGTTACTAGTTCCTATATCTAGGACCTCTCTGCTAGATAATGAAAGAATTAAGGCCAGTAACATTAGTGAGCATTCAATAGCTGGTAATTTGCCAAATATTTACCTATGTAATTCTGTGATATATTACTCCATTCTACCATTTTCCATTTTCCAAATTCAGAAATAGGAGTACAGCCTTACTGTTATATCCAGTAAGTGGCAGATTTAAACTGAGGTTGGCATGATTATGATTACAAAGTGTGTGCTTTTTCTCTAAGAGAATAAACTTAAAGCTAGAAATAATTCAGAATCTATGATATGCACTCCTTCCCTACTAGTTATCTACACGGACACTTTCTTATATGAGAAAAGGGAGGGGAATGGAACTCAAAACACCAGGTAAATCTGGGCCAGGTCTGTAGCTTCTTACTATTCCGATATTTCTACACATCTTCCTAAAACTGAATTCCTAGCCTAATGCTTTGAGAGCCTTCCACAAAAGTTGTTTCTGGAGACAAAAGTAAGCTAGGAGAAGGGCAGACTTTAGGAAGAAAAACACTCACTATATTTGATGATTATTTAGCTGAATACTGAGAAGAGCCAAAAACATTGTTTGCCAGAATGCAGAGACTTTCCAAACAAAAAAGACAGACTTCGTTCAAATCAGTTGAAAAAACTGATTTGGGTCACAATGCATATAAGCACAGAAAAAGCTCTGAACAGTATTGCAGGCCCATTTCACTTGACTTGACCAAGTATTTTCCCAAGTGTAAATTGTTCTGGGGAACAACTTCTGATATTTCAAACTTGACTGTAATAATAATCTACACTATGCTTTTTTTTTTCCTTTTTACAATAATTACTACATAGAGGAATATTTATTTAGTACATTATCCACTAGGTACAGACCTATAGCGCATTTTCTAAAGGTATAGACAAAGACTAGCTCCAGGGCAGATGAGGCTAAATGGCATAATCTCTGGATATTAAATCTGGCAGGGCCTTAAGGGTTTTATCATCCTTTCATTTACATATGAAGAAGCAAGAGCCTAGAGGGATTGAGAACCTGCTCCCACATCACTGGACCCTGGAAAGTGGCTGCACTGCCAATGAGTGGTGGCCTCTCCTCATCGGGTTTGGCCATGGTGCCTTAGCAGGAGGACGTGTCAGAAGCTTTTTATCCAGCACTTCCCTGGCATTCTCTGCAGATCTGGTCCAGAGCCACCAGGCTAAGCAGGAGTAGCTACGGGCACTGAAAAATATTGCCTCAGGATGCTGTTGTTCTGCTTTTTTGCTATGCTGCTTTGTTCTCCAGAGGAACCATCACAAACATCATGGTCAGGTTGCAATTTTGAGCATGAAATGTTTGCAGTGGGAATATCAGGCAGGTGTCTGACATCTTAGATATTTGTTTCTAGACTAATATACCCACAATTTTCCCCCAACTACTATATTGACAGGCATTTATGACACTCGAGAGTATTTCTAAATTTTATAAGGATAATTTGCTGGGGGGGGGGGGATCAAGTGCTTTTCATCATATCTACATAGGGAGTGATTTTACACTCTACACAGGGGAAATAAATATATATACCTTGGAACTCAGGAGGAAATCGTCAGTATATATGTACTACTATTTGCTAAGTATATATCTACATTTTACCTAAATATCACTATACCCAAATATGTGTATATAGAGACATTGCACAGCTAAAAAATATATTGACTGGTATTAGTAAATTCTACTTCATGCCATTTTTCAGTTAGATGGAAATTAAAGTTTTTCTTAGAATTAATTCAGTAACTATATTACTTAGGAAATTAATCTGGTTTGCATTATAAATGGCAGAGAGATATAGTGAGATCACATGGACATCCCTTTGGTGTTCACCCAATCCATTATTTGATATACCAAGCTCTCAGCCACCCATCTCTAATAAGAGTCTATGGAACACACAGCACTTTTTAGCCTATTTTTTTCACCAGACAGAATGTGTCACATGCCAGCAAATTCAATAATCTCTTACAGATTAGTACCTTAGCCACTCGACTCTCACTATTAGTTACACTTCTGAAAATCCTTTTCAGAAAACTACCTTCCCAAAGACTCATTCATCACGGAAAGCAACGACCTCTGACCTCTACATTTAAATCTCTAAATTCACCCATCACTCTCTCAAAGACACAGCCTTCTTTGGTTTTAATTTTTCTCGTTCCATCCTCGCCTTCACATCCTATGCCTTCCTTCTCAATGTAAGTCAAACTCCCCCCACTTTCACCGCCACCCCCACACATATTAAACCAAGTCTGCACAACACCACCATCACCAAAAGTGGAGGTGGCAAAAGACCTTCTAAGTCCTCCCCAAGGCCCTGCCCACAGACCCAGTGCAAGGCAGGTTGAAAACCACAGACTTAAGTCTAGACATACTCAAAATAAGATGGTCTTTTATTATTATTATTATTATTATTATTATTATTTCCCTATTTTCTGTCAATCTCTTACTCGCGCTTTTGAATTGTACCACTGAGATCATTTATGTCTTTGGCAAAAAAAGAAAAAAGAAAAAAAAAGAAAAGGTTGGGGGAGGTAGGGGAGGAAAGATAGGAGGGAGAGGGAGAGGGAAAGACGGAGGAAGAAACAGTGAGATTGATTAAATGAAGGGGGCTAATTCTGGAGACGGGCCTTTCTGGCTGCCCTACTAGACCCCATATAGAGGCTGCTCTTTCTTTGACCCTTTCAACCCTAGTAACACTGAAAAGCCCGACCCTAAAAAGACTTTTCCTTTCCCATTGAGCTCTTTTTATAATCTCGATATTTAAAGGCATTAAATGAATTAGTCAAGTTTATGAAGTTACTCTACATTAGAGCTCATTTTTGTTATGTTACCATTTCCCCTAACTGACAAGAGTGTGCTAGTATTAATTTTTACTCTCCACAATTTTGTTACTCTTCAAACATTGCATATAAATTGATATCCAGGTCAAGGAATCCTGAATACTTTCATAGATATATATTTAATTAAAATCACGACTTCCATTGTTGCAGGTGTGGGCCTCCTCCAGTCATTTAAGCTCTCTAGACTTTATTTTTCCTACTTAAAAAAAAAAGCCAGGGGAAATGCTACTTATGCATAAAACACTTTGAGCTCCCCAGATGAAAGCCCGCATATATAAGTGTGATGCGTGTTTATTGCCTCTTCTCTGATGAAAAGTGGCAGCCTTCTGCTTGAAATGGGATTAGAAATTCTGACTATAACAGAGAAGAGAGAAGCACAAATGAGTAACAAGCAGTCAGAATAAATAAAATTGAAAAGATGGAGAGCACTCCTTTTACAAAAGGAACAGCAGTTGTGAAACTTGTGGTTTAATTTGGTATGCTTTCCACTTTTAAAAAATTGGGCTCAACTGCATGTATAATGAGCTACAAGCAGAAGGTACATTCAGTAGTACATGAATAAAAAATGACCTTTTCATTTGCTCTTCCGTAGCTTGGCATTCCTATATTATTAAAATATAATGTATTAAAGATTAAGTAAGCATATTAGCATACAGACATCATACTTATGTGGCCATGGATACGAGGGCTATACAACATAAAGCTAGAAATCCAGCTATATAAAATTCATATTTTTAAAAGTATAGGTATCAATTAAAAAGAACACAAACTTTTCTAACAACAAAGTTGGCAATTCTACCAAGGATGAAAAACAAAGGAATGAGAGGAGAATCTCCAAAGCGAGCCACAAATAAGAATCACAGACTATTCAACAGCTGGGAGTAAGCTGGATTCTATGTTCTAGGGAACATACTAAATAGATAAACTCCCTAGCCTAATGAACCTAGTATTCTCAATCTAGGATTTAAAATGCTAAGGCAATTTTCATGCCAACATTTTGGAGGGGGGCAATAGCCATTTATTAAATATTCTTCTGGCATTTATTCTAAATTTTCTATGGCTTATTTTCCTTTCTCACTTTTTCTTTTTGACATTATAACATACAAATTTATAGAATATTAAGATTGCACAAAGGAGTGACTGCAAAAACATAAAAACATAAAATTACTACATTTCCAAAGGACAGGGCTTTCTTTTCACCTCATTATTATGTGAGCAATACAGGTTCATAAGAGAAAAGTTAGAGTTCAGGAAAATAAAAAGAGAAAAAAGAAATAATCCTATGAGTCTAATGCAGTCACCAGTCACTGCTTATATATTTCCTCTTATTGTTTTCTAATAATGTAGCTTTTTGTGTTTGTGTATGTGTGGGTTTTTCTCTCTTTTATCTCATACACTGTTGGAGACACAATGTTATATCACGCTGTTTTCAGTTAGTATGTCAAGAAACATTTTACACCCAAAGCATGCGTTTCTGTTTTATTTAAAGTTCATTTTTTTCATTTCAAAAAATTGCTTTATCCATCACAATGGAAAGTTGACATTCCCCAGAACTTTGTCATTTGTCCTACAGACTGTTCCCCAATGGCTTGAGAAATGATGGTGATGGTCTTATTTGGAACACTCTGAGAAAAGGAGATGCTGCAATGAATTGGTTATCTAAACCTAGAGAGGCACCATCATTTCTCCTAGTCGGCTATTCAAGAATTTAGCCTCCTGTCTCATTTACAAGCAAGCCTGAGGTAAGGTTCAGTACAAAGCATAGGCCATTCAGTAATCTTAGTTTAATGTGGCTTTTAAAGACCTGAACTGTCAATCCCCTACCTTCACGGCCTCTCATTCTACTGTTTTCACTTGAGGAGATAAGAAGCCTAGTCTTTGAACTATATTCCTAATCTGTCACAGTCGTGAGTGAATGATCTGTATGTGTACCCACAATGCAACCATGTATTGGAAATTCCTTCATGCATGCATTCATTGAAATGAATAAAATTCTTTCCTACGTTTAAGAAAATAGGTAAGACAAAAATCAAACAAAGAGGAAAACTAAATTGAAAAGTTGATGGAAGAAGCAAACCCTTGCTTTTAAAATGATGTAAATATGAAACAGGCATTTATAACAGATATGTCTTTCTTGTTTTCCCTGTCATTCTCTTGCATAAAAAGCAACGGTGATTTTTTAAAACAGTTTGCTATGAATAAAATTTATCATCTACTGATGCATTATTTCTCACTTTCTTTTTCATATTATCTCTCAGAGATAAATGGCAATAACAAAGACATTAAAATGACACTAAGAACAGCTTTTTATAGTTTTAATTATTTTTTCCTTTTTGGCAATAAAAATGATGTGGTATGTTTGCATGTGTTATATATTGAGAAGCCATAATACTGTTTAAATATTCATAATTGTGGAGATAGTTTTTACTTGATATTTTAAATATGAAATAGATTGCTTCTGGTCCCTAATATTACGGCCCTGTTTATTAATATATATTGCAGGCACACCTATATTTATGTCAGTCAATCACTTACCATGCTCTTTATTCTACTCTGAAGTATTCTCCACACAGATAATATTCTTTTATGGGTCCATCAAGTTTCAGTTTCTGAGAAATAACTTCACAATTTCTAATGTAGATAATGAGCACTCATTTTCCTACTTCTCTTGGAATCTGAGCTCATTTTAGTCTATGAAATAAAAACTAAACTTCAGGGCAAGGGAGATCCTGATGGGTGGCAAACAACATGTGTACCCAGCCCTCCAACAGTCACAGAGCAGACATGGCATCTATGGGTGGGTGCCCAGTGGAGGCATGGCAGGCCTCTTGAGGATGACACTTCACCTGGGTCGGCAAAGTTGGGACCTAGTCCTCAGTACTCCAGGAATGATTTTGTGCTTTTAGGGAAACTGAGAAGTCTATCTGGGATACACTCATGAAAACTCAACTCCTATAATGCTACCTTACCAATTTAAAATGACACCTTTCTGAAATGCAAGCGGGGTCCCTGGCCTGGTCAGATGGGTGCATTCTCCCCCACATGGAAACTTACAGGTCAGAGTTTGTGAGATGGACAGTTAGACCTAAAGGGCTTGGTGTTCTTATTTCAGGGTTCCTGGGCTTAACAGTTTGGGGCAGTCTTTCTTCCCACACCTTTCTTCCATCAAAGGTTCTCACCTGGCCTGCTTCTTTTTACTTTTAATTTTAAACATCCTATCTATTTTTAGATATATATTTTAAGAGAGATTACATTTAAATGATACAGCTGTAAGACAGTGAAAATGAAGTCAGACTCCCCCACTCTTCTATCCCTAAATGCCCTGTTTCTCTCCTTGGAGGCTAGCTATCTACCCTTTAGCAATTTCATGAATAGCCTTCCACAGATAACCTATGCATTTACAAATATACGCCATATGTGTGTATGTGTATATATACATGGGTAAGTTATATATATACATATTCATATGTATGTGTATATATATAGTTTGTCTCCCATAAATAGCAGTGCATACATGCTGTTTCTGCATTTCACTCTTTTTTTTTTTTTCTTTTTTAATAGCTGAGTCACAAGATCATTGGGAGAACTTTTCTTTGGACATTTTACCAACTTCCGTCTGTTTTGTTTTTGTTTTTTTGTGTGTTTTTTTTTTGTTGTTTTGTTTTGTTTTTTGTTATTTGTTTTTTTTTTTTTTTTTTGTAGAGCTGCCCTGATTGTGTTTTTGCCCTCTAACTGTGTCTTAGATAAATTTAGTTTTCCTTCTACTGGTGTCTTGGGCTTTTCTTTACTTACTCTTTTTCTGTCTTTGACAGTTAAATACTTGGACTTTATCCCCTGAGATGTATCTACTTATCAAGACAAGTTCTGCAGGAGAAATATCTAAATCAACCTCCAATATTAGTGGGACCAGAAAGTCTGATGGTAATTTCCCAGTGATCTTTTAGTTCTTTTTTTTTTTAACCTGAATAAAAAAACACGCTTATAAATTACTTACATAGTTGGACTATATACCTCTCTAGGTATCTTTGACTAGAAACTAATTTCAGCTTTTAAGAGGCCTAGACCATCTGAGATCATTCTTTTAATCCTAATGAAAATTTATAATGCCTAAAAGAAAGATGCATTTTACTTTTAAACTTCTCATATAGAACTTGTTAGTTTTACCTTGTACATACAAATAACACATACAGTAAGCATCCTTAAATATTATTTTACACACATGGTTATTTGTTAGATAAGTACCTCAAAGTAGAATTCCAGGTCAAAAGGTATACACATTTTTTATTTGGAAAGTATTGCCAAGTACTTTCTCATATTTTATAATGGTAAAAACTTGAAATTCGAAAACACAATGTAGCAATTGACCCTTTCCATGTTGTGACTATAGAATGATTTACTATGAATTTTTACAGAGGAGGAAGACAATTCAAAATTAATAAATTCTGCTTCTAGTTAACCTCTTACTCTCGAAGCTAATAATTCAAGGTATATGTTTGATTCCTATCCCTAGATAGGAAAACAAGAAAACTACTTGGATTGAACCTGAAAGAAAGGATTTTAAATCTCAGTTTTAAAAGAGTCCTTCTTTCCAGTAGCCTTCAAATTGTAGGGCAAAATTCCTCTCAAGGAAGAGATGATGAGAAAAAAAAAAGAAAAAGGAAAAGAAAAAAATGAGAAAAATGAAATAAAACCACCAGGACTTGAGCTAGAAATCCTATGGTTACCAATACATCTCATATGAGAAAGGAAAGGCTACCAAAGAAAAAATGGACAATACCTGAGGAACGAATGGCTTCATAAGGAGACAGAGAACTACTGAAAGTCAGGTTCCTGGCAGGGATTTTTACTTTATACCGTTGCTGATGAGAACGTCTTCCAAATGCTAAGAAGGGAAAGAATGGAAGAGAAACTGGGCAGACCTAGGCTCTGAAACTCAAAATGCTTTTCCTGGGGGACATCATGAAATTGATTATAAGGAGGGTTATGAAATCTTAGAAATCACTCAAAGTCTGCAAACTACTACTGTTTATTATTAACTAAGTCCCTATGTTGGCCAAAGAAAGAAGCATTTTAAATTTCCAAGACATAATAACCATTAATGTTAATTTATGTAACAGGTAAGTTAAATATCTAGATTATCTTTTAAATCTTTTTTTACTTAAGAAGGCGCCTGGGTGTCTCAGTCAGTTAAGTGTCTGACTTCAGCTCAGGTCATGATCTTGCAGTCCATGAGTTTGAGCCACGTGTCAGGCTGTGTTGACAGATTAGAGCCTGGAGCCTGCTTGGATTTGGTGTCTCCCTCCCTCTCTGCCCCTCCCCTGCTCAGTCTCTCTCAAAAATAAATAAAAATTAAAAAAAAAAAAAAAGAAGTTTGGCATATAGGGGTACCCAGGTGGCTCAGTTTGTTGTGCAACTGATTTGATTCCAACTCTTGATTTCAGCTCAGGTCGTGATCTCATGGTCATTAGACTGAGCCCCACAACAGGCTCCACACTAGGTGTGGAACCTGCTTGAGATTCTCTCTCCCCCCATCTTTGCCCCCCCATTCTCTCTCTCTCCCTCTCTCTCTCTCTCTCCCTCTCTCAGAAGAAGAAGAAGAAGAAGAAGAAGAAGAAGAAGAAGAAGAAGAGGAGGAGGAGGAGGAGGAGGGGGAGGAGGATGAAGAGGAAGAAGGAGAAGCAGCAGCAGTAGTAGTGGTAGTAGTTTGGCATATATACTTGGCCTGGTCTCATGCATACATGTACATGACCCCACCATCGTATCACATACTTAAAATAAAAGCATTGATCATAGTGCTTGCTTCGGCAGCACATATACTAAAACCGGAACAGTACAGAGAAGATTAGCATGGCCCCTGCACAAGGATGACATGGAAATTCGTGAAGCTTCCATGTTTTTTTTTATATATACAATGGAATACTACTTGGCAATGAGAAAGAAGGAAATCCTGCCATTTGCAGCAACGTGGATGGAACTGGAGGGTATTATGTTAAGTGAAATAAGTCAGGCAGAGAAAGACAGATACCATATGTTTTCACTCATATGTGGATGCTGAGAAACTTAACAGAAGACACTGGGGGAGGGGAAGGGGAGAAAGAAAAAAAGTTACAGAGAGGAAGGGAGGCAAACCATAAGAGACTCTTAAATACTGAGAACAAACTGAGGGTTGATGGGGGTTGGGGGAGAGGGGAAAGTGGATGATGGACATTGAGGAGGGCACCTGTTGGGATGAGCACTGGGTGTTGTATGGAAAACAATTTGACAATAAATTATATTTAATTAAAAAAAAAGCATTGATCATAGTAATTATAATCTCCATTCTAAAGTGACTTCAAACAACTGTATAATTCTTGGGAACTATAATGCAATCTTTTAAATTAACTATATATGAATTTTCCTGAATAAAGCAGGTTTCAAGTGTATAATTTGTATCTAAAATTTGAGGCCAGTGTCAAAACTTTAAAGTGTTCTTTTCATTATGTATCATTTTGGAAGGTGAACAACTGCAATTTTTCTCCATTTTATTATCTGCTTTATAAACTTGGATATTTTCACAAGGCTATCACCTGTTTTATAACTACACTGTTTACCTGAAGTAGGATTTAAGAATTTCTCACTTTTATTCTCAGTTATTCAAAACACAACATATATGCCTTTAGAGTATGGTTTTCTGATTCATATATGGAAGTAAATGAGATAATTATATCTTACATTAAATAAAGCACTGGATCTTGAAAATAAGCACTGAGCATATAAGTGTAAAATCTAAATAACCATTTAAAGCAAAAATAAATTTTACAAATGGATTATTTAGTTTATCTTCTAAAAAAATAAATTATTTTCTTCTTAGATGTACAATAAAGCAAGGTCATGGTATCATATAACTCTGAATCTAGACTATGTTTTAAATAGATGTCCTAAAAGACATAAATAACTAGATTATATCTCATTGAATAGGTATTCTAAAAGGAAAGTGGTGGATATCAGTAATAATTTAAATAACAGAAAAACTTGTTATCATAAGAATGTGGGGGGGGTGGGTTATGCACTAACTAGAGGGTCTGAGTCATGTAAAATAGACAATACCTACCTCTTATGACTACATTATTATATGTGTACTTTTTAAAATCTTCTGTCCAGGACCATATATATCATTGCATTCCTATTAGCAGGCACCAAATCTCATAAATATTAGCAGTTCAATAAATGATCATTCACTGAATACTGAATAAATGAATTGACTATAACATTCAAGTTTCAGTTAAAACATGCAAAGGCACTCCTAAAGTAAGTGGTAAAATAAGAAAAAATACTTTTTTATGTGACTAGAAAGTGAAAACTTAAAGGAATAATTATAATCACCAGAAAATTAGTTTCTGTAATCTTCAAGCTTAAGGGCCTCTATGTTCCATGAGCCCTTCTAAGGCCTGGGAGCAATCCTTGCATTGTATTTGCCTGGTCATATGTTCTCATAAATTTTTTGTATGATATTTTAACTACGACTAAGACTACTGCACATTTAGAATTCAAGTTTTTTATTTATAATTTTGTGTTTGATTTCTTAAGGAACGGAGGGAAAGTTGTAAACCTGACAGGCTCTACCGACTGGGATCTGCTCCTCCACAGTTTCCTACCACCCAGAGCCGAGTACACCTTAACACAAGAATTGAAACTGAACCAACAGTGGGTCAGTAAGTCCAGATTTAGTGTACATTCATAAATATTTGTCACTGTTTGTAGAAAAATAAAAATATGACCGATTCTAAGTTAACAGGCGAGCACAGTATTCTGAAATACACTTTATCATCTAACAGATCACGTGGTGAGATTCCAATCATGTATCAGCACGTGTTCTCAAATTGCAGTCTTCTTTACTGGCAATTATGCTTGGACATTTATTGACAGATAACAGCTGCTCTAGTACCTCACTTATTTTACTTCATGTGTTGACATTTCCCATTTCCTCATATTTTCAGAAAGCCTAGAGCACTTGAA
Source organism: Panthera uncia (assembly GCF_023721935.1). Lineage (NCBI taxonomy): Eukaryota > Metazoa > Chordata > Mammalia > Carnivora > Felidae > Panthera > Panthera uncia. Next base: position 82,967,441 of record NW_026057577.1, read on the forward strand.
GAAAACAGACACTTTGATATTACTTCTTAAATCCTTTGTTTCATTCAACATGTGAAAATATCATAAAGTTGCTAATTCCTGCCTCTGTGATCTAACATGTCTCATTTTAAAATGTATAGCAATTAAAATACACATATAGCATTCAATTTGCAGTTAAATGTTTTGACATGCATACTCTACCAAAATATCTAAAGTCAACTATCATGAAAACACCATGAAATACTTTGAGCCAATGATGCTTTTGTTAAAGCACAGCACACAAAAAAAGTTCTCTTTATACAAATAAAATATAAATACTCCTAATTGCTCACAGACTTTTTCTGACAAGTGTTAGTCCAAAGCGAATACTTACAGTCTATGCTGAGCAATGAATGCCTGGAAAATAGCATTCGCAGTGCAAACACTGACAGTTTTAACCAAAAAAACAAAATAAAACAAAACAAAACAAAAAACAAACAAAAAAACCCACACCAAAACAACAAAAAACCCAAAAAGCAAACTTGTACATTGGTGCTAACTAATGGGGCAACTGAAATACTCTCGGCCTTGAAAGGATGTAAGAAAATATTTCAAGAACATCTGATTCCGCTGAAAATAAGATCATTAGATTTCTTCTTAAAACAAACGCCTGAAGGTGTGAGTGTGATATTTTACACACACACCACACACACACACCATGATCTACAGCAAGGAATATTTTGATCCTTTTCATGTGACATTTTGTTACTTGGGGAGTAGAAGAGAAATATGAAAAACTGACACGGAGAAGATGTCCTAAAATGTATAAATGAATCATGTTTACTGCAGCTATAACATCATTTGCTTTTCCTCCCTGTGCTCTGCTATACCTACATTTAATGAGTGATTTTGTATTTTAAAGGGGGAGATATTAAGGATTTAAGGACTTAATTTAACAGTTTGGCTATTCAAGAATGCTTATTTATTCTGAAAATAGAAACCTTAAGGACATACCTTTCTTAAGTCAAAGAAGATAAGGAATATGAGTGATGTCTGTGTATAAAGAAAGAAAAAGGGGAAATCAGTTTTAAAGGATAATTTTGTGTTATCTCTGCTAATGTGCTTTTGTATATGCATCATGCCAGCAGTATGCATACATAGAAAATAAGGACTCATAGGACAAAGTCACAAAGAAAATTATCCTCATTAAAAAGCTGGATTTTATAACCAGTAAGTCAGGGTATCACAGAGGTAAATTTAACTTCTTACTGATCATGGAGAAAAGGAAGATTATTTTTCCTGCACCCTCACTGCCCACCTTGGACTAGTCAGTAAAGAAGGGAGTCTTATTTTTTTTTGGGGGGGGTGGTTTGAAGGGTGTCATGCCCCCACGTAGCTGGAGGAAGAAATGAGAGCTGATGACTCTTTACATATATCTTTCTAATTTCAAAACCTTCCTCATGCAGATGCCTGAAATCAAGTTCTATAGTATTGATAACTGATTTTTTTCATTTTGTATTCTAGATTACTAGCTATAATTATTTTGAAGTACTCCAGTGGTCAAATAACAAAACTAATCTGTATAGAATATTCTTACAAAGAGAATTACCCATCTATGTTAGTTGCTTGATTCTTCCTTTATTGCTGTCCTAAGAGGTTTCTTTGGACATATAGCATATATTTCAAATTAAAATATTATGCATTAAAACAGCAGATTAAGTACAAGTATTTCTCCAAATAACAGATTTGTATATGAATCTACCAATGTTGGAAAATCTCAGCATAAATTAATATATTCACTATATCATTCCATTTATACTCAGTCAGGTCCTGCAAAGCCAAATTTGGCAAAAGATTTAATAACACATCCAATCACAAGGCTCTGAGCAGGTTAACGATGGTTTTCTTCAGGATTACATTCATCTCCATGAAGTGCGGCTATCTTTGAAAACTCCTGTTAAGTTCAGAGACAGTAACTTTTAAAGATACTCTTAACAGGTCTTCCCTATTACTAAAAATCTTATCTCTCATGCTAGCAAGTGCAAAGAGCTTTTCATGATAGCATGAAGAAAGGAATTGCCATAAAATGAAAACTGAAAAATTACACTGTTTTTAAGTCACCGACAGGGTTTATTTCGCAAGGGTACACTTCATCACTACGAATGCTTCGAACCCATCTCACAAGATGTATCTGCTTTCCTGCTGTTGTTTCTATTGCATAAATCAAACCAGTACTCATTAGTGTAAACTCATTAGGGTAAACCAAACCTCAATTGCAAGGATCTCAGCATTTTTGAAAACATAGATATAAAGATATCCAAATTAATGTCACTTAATTAAAAATATATAGTTTGCTTTGGACAGTTTTTACTAACTCTGATCCTTATTATCTGGACTAGTGAGATTAAGGTAATTTAGGGCTGTATAGTTCCAGAGTGCAGCAGAGCATAAAGACCTTCTAAAACAGAGAGGCCCAAACCCATAATAGCCACTACCATGTAACTAACACTGAGAAATGCAATTTTAATTTGCAGCAGGAGCTTAAGGAAACACTTTGGTGTAAATAAAAGTGAATCCTTAAAAAAATAAAAAAAAAATTTGGTAATTTTGCACATGAAGTGGATAAGGCACTGACATAACACTTTCTTTTTAAACCAACGAAATACAGTTTCTTGATGGAGAAAGAGCTGTCTGAGCTAATCAGAATCCAAAGCATCTTGAGATCAAAACAAAAAAATCAATGTGTGAAACATTATGTGCTACTGAGATACAAATGGCACTAGCATCTTAGGTGGCACTGCTGGGACAAATTCAGTCTCCCTGAAATTCCCAAAGTGTAACTTGGCTTTGTTGCCAAAACACACATTTTAATATACTGTTTTGAAAGTAGAAATGTAGACACTAAGGATTTCATGATCCTACTATACTCAAACGAAGTATATCTGTATGAAGTTTTCAGGTGAAAGGCAATGGAGCACAATCTGTAACAGGAACGACCTGCTTCAAGACTCAGTAACGCTGGAAAAACAAAACTCCATTTGTGTCACATATCTCACGCTTAGGCTTGAAATTAGATGGAAAACTGCATCTCACTCCTGGCATCTCCAGTTGTGAAGATGACTTCAGCAAACTGCATGGGTTTCTCTCTGTCCAGTCTCAAGCTAGCTCTAAACTGACACAAATCTGATTCCAAGTCACCTTCCTCATCCACAACCCCTGTGAGTAGGTGGGTGGGGAGAGTCATTCAGTCCTCTTCTAAACTTGCTTTGATGTCACAGAGGAAGTAGCTCTACTCCTTTCCAAGCCTAATCTCTTCAGTCCCTTTGTGATACCATGATTTATAATAAATATGTATCTGGTCTTCCTCCTTCTTTCTATCACAGAGCTCCTAAAACCCTTGGGGAATATCCTACGTGAAGAGGGAGATAAAGGTGTCTTTTGTTACGTTAATGAGGTGGTTTTTGGTCCTGTGCCCAAGGAAGGGTCTGGCTGCCAGGAGAACCAGCCCTGTGATTGGAGGGCTGTAACTTTCTGTCATTGCCCCACCACACCCCTGGAAGGGGAAAGAGGCTGGAATTTTAATCAATTCCCAGTGGCCAATGGTTTAATCAATCATGCCTATGTAATGAAGACTCCATAAAAACCTAAAAGTATGGGGTTTGGAGAGCTCCAGGGTTGGTGAACACATGAAGCTTTTGGGGACAGCCATTCAGGGATAGCATGGAAGCTCCTTGCCCTTTCCCGAGACCCTGCCCTCTGCTTCTCTTCCATCTGGCTATTATCTGCTTTTATATATCCAGAGTTATATCCTTTTATAATAAACCAATAATCTAGTAAATAAAATGTTTCTCTGAGTTCTACGAGCTGCTCTAGCAAATTAATCAAACCCAAGAAGGGGGTTGTTGGAATCTCCAAGTTACAGCCAGCACCGGTAACAGGTGGGCATGCACCTGGCATGTGAAGTAGACTGAGCCCCTCATCTATGGGATCTGATGTTATCTCTGGGTAACTGGTATCAGAATTGAGTTGAACTGCAGGACATCCAGCTGGTGTCAGAGTACTTCTGGCTGTGACAGAGATCCCCAAACACTGAAATTGGTGGTCAACCTTACCTACTCATTCTAGACTTGACCATTTTTTCTCTCTTATTCTTCTGTCCCAACCTTAGTCAGCCTCTCGATGCCTCTGTGTTTCTCAAATTCTAAAAGGAACTTCCCTTATTCTACTTTACTGTGAAATCATCATCACACATGTTCCTGCCCTTCGTGGTTACAGGCCAAATCATTTACACTTGCTGTCCCTTCTGTTTCTCTTTCATTTACTCCTTGGTACATTCTAATTCAGTTTCTCTTCCCTACATTTTAGAGTACAACTCCAGTAAAATTGCCTATCACAGAATTTCCTAAATCAAAAATCTAGAACAGAATCTCATCTTAACACAACTTCCACAATGTCTGGATTTGCCAAAACTCATTGATGAAACTGTCTTCTCCCGGGCAGCCATCAGATTCGTTCTTTTCCTCTCTTCCTGATTATTCTGAGTTTCCTAACACAATGTTGGAGATGTTTCCTCAGCTCCCTTGAATGGAGTGACCTTATCTATTGCAAGTGATGGGTACATGACTCTGCCTGAATGACTCCCAAATGCATCCCAGGCCCTGAGCTTTATTCTTAATCTTTATGCCCTCAAAACATCTCTACATACACTTTGAGATTCAACTTGTCTGAAACCCGTTCATCATCTTTATCTCCTTATACTTTAACCTAGATAAAGCTTTAGACAGCTCATTTGAAACAAATCTAATGAGTTTTAAAAAACCTTATTAACACCCCAAACTCTCACAATACATTGTATAAATGAGAGAGCTATTACTACAAATCAAGTACGACCAACAGCAAGTCAAAAACAGTTACACAGTCATGATCTGCAGAAACTCTCCCAGAAGGTATGACATGGAAGTCCTCAGCCATATCTTGATCCCAACCACTAATAACACTTTCTAACTCATCCCTCATTAACTCTTTTGCATTAGAAACATTTGAGATGTCTAGAGCCAAGCTAAGGGGCACTCAGCATCTCTCTCAACATGAAATATGTTGCTTTTAGTGGAAAGATGTTAGGGAGCTAAACAAATAAAAGGACCTCATCTTAAGTGAAAAAGATAAAGGTATATAGGCTCATGTCCATAAAATTATTGAAATACATATGCTTATTTAATGATAGCCTGCTTTCACTTACACATATTTTTGCTTCAGGAAGAACACTTTTAGTCGTCAAGTTACAAGAGTTAGAAGGCCAGTAAGGCAATATTTTAACGATATTTCATGGTAATAGCTGGTTAAATGGCAGAGTAAAGAGGATAAAACGAAAAATGAAAAATTCTGTGTATATATTCCTACATTGAATAGCACCAAATATAGGACAAACTACACTTAATGGGTAAAGATTGAACTACATTGGCTTTGAAATTTAGACCTAAAATGAGGACAAGGGGTGAAGAGAACAGTATTTTAAATAGTTATTACCACCTTACTTTTTGTAGCAGCTGTGAAGACTTGAGACACAAGTAAAATGAAAGAAAATGTTACTCGTGAATGTAATTACTACCAGTTATAAAGTATTATGTGTAGGGACGTAAATTGAAATCAAAACCTATCATGAAAAATATTACACATGAGGAAATGAAAGATAACCAAAATTGAAAAATAAATAAGTAATTAACCTGCTCTACCTGAAGGCTTAGGAGATGATGATGACTAAACAATACGGAGGCTTTTCATCATAAGCAAGTTTCCCTCTAAATCCCACACAAGAAGGCTCTTACTATGGAAAGCATTCAGCACTATATTTACAATGCATTTTCTATACTTAGACTGACATAGATATAAATTCTTACTGAGGATTAGGTCAATCTCATGAAACAGGCTCCAGAATTTAACTATATTTAGCTAGGAGAGAAGTAAAAAAAAGGAGGGTACAGTATTACAATTCTATGGTAATGAAAATACTACTGGAAAAATTAATACGAAAATCTTTTCACAGTTTCTATACATGTTTTATAATAAGTCATATAATAACCATATCATGCAAAACCAAGTAGATTTTTATCATTTTCTTGCTAGAAAAAGGGTGAGACACTGAAAACTATATGGGTGCTCATTCATTCACTCTTCATCCAATATTTACCTGTTATCCATTAACTGATGGACTTGTTGCTAAGTAATAATGAAGACAGTACCTTTCCTCACAGAAACAGACAAACAAATAGCAAGTAATATGGTGAGGGCCATCAAAAATGTTTGTGAAGGTGCTGTGGAAGCCTCGGGGAGATGTACATAACTGAGCAGGTCTCTCTTGTTTAATGTGAAAGAAACTCAGAAGTAGGCTGGATGCAGAGAAAGAGGATCTCTTTTTCACTGCTGGTGGGAATAAACACTGGTGCAGCTACTCTGGAAAACAGTAGGGAGGTTCCTCAAAAAATTAAAAATAGAACTACCCTACAACCCAGCAATTGCACTACTAGGTATTTATCCAAGGGATACAGGTATGCTGTTTTGAAGGGGCACATGCACCCCAATGTTTATGCAGCACTATCAACAATAGCCAAAGCAGGGAAAGAGCCCAAATGTCCAAAGATGGATGAATGGATAAAGAAGATGTGGTATATATATACAATGGAGTATTACTCAGAAATCAAAAAGAATGAAATCTTGCCATTTGCAACCACGTGGATGGAACTATGGGGTATTATGCTAAGCAAAATTAATCAGAGAGAGACAAATATCATATGACTTCACTCATATGAGGACTTTAAGACACAGAACAGATGAACACAAGGGAACGGAAGCAAAAATAATATAAAAACAGGGAGGGGTACAAAACAGAAGAGACTCATAAATATGGAGAACAAACTGAGGGTTACTGGAGGGGTTGTGGGAGGGTTGTAGGTAAGGGGCATTAAGGAATCTACTCCTGAAACCACTGTTGCACTATATGCTAACTAACTTGGATGTAAATTTAAAAAATAAAATAAAATAAAATAAAATAAAATAAAATAAAGGAAAAGAAAAGAAAAGAAAAGAAACGAAAAAAGAAGTAGGCTGGATGCCCTGTCAGAATGGTTAAAATTAACAACACAAGAAACAACAGGTGTTGGCAAGAATGCAGGGAAAGAAGAAACCTCTTACACTGCTGGTGGGAACGATACAGTCACTCCAGAAAACAGTCTGGAGGTTCCTCAAAAAGTTAAAAATAGAACTACCCCATGATCCAGCAATTGCACTACCAGGTATTTACCCAAAGGATACAAAAATACAAATTCGAAGGGGAACATGTACCCCAATGTTTATAGCAGCCTTATCAATAATAGCCAAATTATGGAAAGAGCCGAAATGTCCACTGACTGATGAATGGACAAAGAAGATGCAGTATGTAGTTATGTATGTATATGTACATATTATCATATATATGTATATATATATGAATATTACTCAGTCATCAAAAGGAAATAAATCTTGCCATTTGCAATGATGTGAATGGAGCTAGAGTGTATTTTGCTAAGTGAAATAAGTCAGGCAGAGAAAGACAATGCCATATGATTTCACTCATATGTGGAATCTAAGAAACAAAACAGATGAACATATGAAAAGGGGGAAAAAGAGAGAGACAGAAAGAAAGAAAGAAACCATAAGAGACTCTTTAGGATAGAAAACAAAAGGAGGGTTAATGGAGGGAGGTGGGCAAGGGGATGGGCTAAATGGATGATGGGTATTAACGAGGGCACTTGTTGGGTGTTGAACACTGGGCGTTACATGTACGTGATGAATCACTAAATTCTACTCCTGAAAACAATATTACACTATACGTTAACTAACTAGAATTTAAATAAAAATGTGAAAAAAAAGAAGTAGGTTGTATGAAATGCCAATAAATTGGGTTCCACACAAAAGTAAGGTACATTCAGGAATAACTGAAAGTAGAGATACTGAAGTCCCTTTCTGTCTTTTTCCTTTTTTTTCTAATATAATTTATTGTCAAATTGGTTTCAACACCCAGTGTTCATCCCAACAGATTCCCTCCTCAATGCCCATCACCCTCTCTGTGTCTTTTTCCACTTCTCTCTCTAAATTGACTTCATTCTCTCAGAATCATTTTGTCCACAATGCAGAACCATGGCTGAGGAAGCTCTGGGCTCACACTCTCATTCTTTGTGCTGGACTAGTGAGCTTGAGCTATATTTACAGTTGATCCAGAAAAATCACTCTCAGGAACACGACCTTAGAGGTTCAAAGCCAAACATATCTGATTTTGGGGAAGATGGTGGAATGTGAACAGCAAAGGTCACATGGCTAGTCCTGGTCCAGCAGGAATTGTACTTCCTGGGTATGCTTACTTTTAGAAAGCTGGGTGCTTCCCAAAGAGACCAGTGGGAAACTTTTACTGAGTATCTTGACTATTTTGCTGAAAAATAATTTGTATAACAGGGCAGAGTGATCCTGAAACTCTCTCTGTGAGGGTCCTTTATAGAATTTTGGATATATTCCTGAAACAGGAAGTCTCAAGATATAATCGCCGATTCCTGATTAATAATAAAATATAAATAATATATTTCATGTTGTTTGATGTGATGAAAGGTATAGGGTGGAATTTCAGTGCTGTTAAAGGGAAGACATTCTTTACCTGTACTTTAATCCCCTATACTATACAAGAACCAGAGAAAGTCATTAGAGAAAAATAAAATAACCTCAAAATCAAAAATCCCATCATTATTAACCTCTGTTTGAAAAAGTTAAATGTGTAATTATAGGCTCACTGGGAAAACATAACCAACGTGGTTATAAAAAACTGTATGGTTATTTTGTGGGTGCAAGCAATGAGGTTTTAAGGATTATCTCACAGGGGGGTTAGAAATGGCAAATTTGTGATGTAACTTAGGTTGCATAAAGCTGGCTTGTCTCCTGTTTACTACCCAGCAATTGCAATGGGCCTAATTTACACAACAATTACTTAGAAGTAACTCCTTTGAAATGCATTGTGTGATTAATTGACTTGGCTTCAGGAATGCAATGTTGTTTCTACATTGTTGTTCAGTTCAACCTAATGCCCCCTAGAGCACTGATCCAATTAAGAAACAAGACAGGAAGGCAGATATTAAGCATAGTATTTCTATATTACACAGCACTTTGTACAGGATCGAACACCACCATCTACTGTCTGCAGGCACTTGATTTATTCAGTGCATCCTTGTGACACTGGACATATGGCTCATGGAAATGAATAAATAGGATTTAAAGTAAGTATCTTAGAGAAAAATTAAAACCAGATAAATTTAACTTATTGAAGCATGCTTTTAAAAATAAAACCCTGTGGGGAAACAAAAACAAACTATTGGGACTTCATCAAGATTAAAAGCTTCTGCACAGAGAAGAAAACAACCAACAAAACTAAAAGGCAAACTTCAGAATGGGAGAAGGTATTTGCAAATGGCATTTCTGATAAAGGCTAGCATCTAAAATATAAAGAACATAAAATATAAAGAACTTAATCAAATTCAACACCCAAAAAACAAACAATCCAGTTTAAAAATGGGTGGCTGGGTGCCTGGGTGGGTGGTTCAGTCAGTTAAGCATCCAACTCTGGATTTAGAGCTCAGGTCATGATCCCAGGGTTGTGTGATTGAGCCCTGCGTAGGGCTCTGTGCTAAGGGTGAAGCTGGCTTGAGATTCTCTCCCTGAAAATGGGCAGAAGACATGAGTAGACATTTTTCTTTTTTTTCTTTTTTATTTTTTTAACATTTATTTATTATTGAGAGAGAGAGACACACACACAGAGCATGAGCAGGGGAGGGGCAGAGAGAGGGAGAGACACAGAATCTGAAGCAGGCTCCAGGATCTGAGCTGTCAGCACAGAGAACTCACAAACTGCAAGATCATGACCTGAGCTGAAGTCAGTTGCTCAACCAACTGAGCCACCCAGGTGCCCCTAGTAGACACTTTTCTAAAGAAGACCTACAGATGGCCAACAGACACATGAAAAGATGCTCAACATCACTCATCATCAGGGAAATACAAATCAAAATACAATGAGATATCACTCACACCTGTCAGAATGACTAAAATTAACAAAAAAGAAACAACAGGTGATGGGGAGGATGCACAGAAAGGGGAACCCTCTTACACTGTTGGTAGGAGTGCACTGGTGCGGCCACTCTGGAAAACAGTATGGAGGTTACTCAAAAAGTTAAAAATAGAACTACACTATGACCCAGTAACTGCACTGCTAGTTATCCAAAGGATAAAAAAATACTGATTCAAAACGATACATGCATCTCAATGTTTATAGCAGCATTATCAACAATACCCAAATTGTGGAAAGAGAGCAAGTGTCCATCAACAGTGAATGGACAAGGAAGATGTGGTGTATATACACAATGTAATATTACATACCCATTAAAAATGAAATCTTGCCATTTGCAATGATGTGGATGGAGGCAGAGTGTATAATGCTAATTGAAATAATCAGTTACAGAAAGGCAAATACCATATAATTTCACTCGTGTGGAATTTCAGAAACAAAATAGGTAAATATAGGGGGAAAAAGTGAGGCAAAGCAGAAAACAGACTTTTAACCATGGAAAACAAACTGGCAGGGGGATGGGTTAAATGGGTGACCGTTTTTAAAGAGGGCACTTGTTCCGATGAGCACTGGGTGTTGTATGTAAGTGATGAATCACCAAGTTCTAATATTACGCTGTACGTTAACTAACTGGAACTTAAACAAAAACTTGAAAAAAATAAAATGAAAATAAAAGCTTAACTACAGTTAAAACTTATTTTTCTCATAGAAGTAAAAAGGATAATGATCTGGCCTAAGGATTACTCCTGTCTGTAGTAAAATAATTTTCTTCTGGCATTAGATGTCTCCAAACAAATTGCCACGGGGAAACAATTCTTAAATTTCAACAAGGGTTTGCACTTCCCATTATTCTAAGAAGAAATCATCCACTTGGTTAGTAGAGACAAAGTCTGGACTCAGCAGAGTCACATACCAAATGCCCATGCAACACAACCTTTGCATTTTGGTAAGTTAGGGCCCTGCCTGCTAAGACTGCCTTCTCTAAGATAAACAACCATACGCAGTCACAGGGTCTCCTTATAATCCTATGTTCAGATAGTACTCAAGCTTTGCCTGGCAAATAATGTCCAAGTCATTCCCCCAGGCCCTGCTCCATCTGTACCCAACCTCCCTTCCTTTTCTCTCCTCTCCAACTAACTTTCCACTCTACCTGCTTAAACTTCAGCACCCTCTGGGCTGTAACATCATCAAGAAGAAAAAGCTTAAGTCCACTCTCAATTCTAGATACAGCTTGAGGAAAGAGGCTTCCTGGTATAACACATCTCCAGTATTACCAGGGAAGAGCCCCAGAGGATGAGAAAACCTGAAACCAGAAGCACACCGGCTTAACTGTATTCTACCTCTATCCGTACCATCTGACCCTGGGAAAGATACTCAGTGTCTCAGAGCCAGTTACATATTTAAATATGGAGACATTTGTAAAATGAGAAGGGTGATAGAGGATTTCTCAAAATTTCCTCTGGTACCAAAACACTATTGCTGTAACGTAGAAAGACAGTGGTTTCATCATGTTCTGTAGGCTCACATTGCTTGGTTCAAATCTCACCTTCATCACTTCCTAATGGTAGATGTCTAGTTTCTCATTTCTAAAATGGCAAGAAACCTCATAGCATTGTCATGAAAATTAAACTACTTAATATTATTAGTAAGTGCCTAGAATAATACCTGACACATAGTAAGTACTCAATATATGGTAGTTGTTCTCCTTGTTACTCTAAAAATTTCCAACCAAAGACAGGTGTACAAGGAGACACCTGACTTGCTGCTTCTGTCTCACAGTAGACAAAATTCCACATAACAGCAATCTCGTCTACTTATGTCACATTTTCTTATTTCCAGTTGCAGAAATATTCCTTCATATTCTGCAATGTGCTCTAAGAACACGAACCCCCGTGACAACCCAAAGTGATCTACAAATCCTGTTAGCAAAACATCAGAATAATAATACTAATGAAAACAAAAATATCATATAATAGCATTGTTGTTTTGTCTCCAGTACCCTTTGCAAAATTTATTTCCAACCTTTGATAAACAGATTGAACTATGCTATGACTGGATCATCTTTGGTCAAAAGTATTAAGAAAAGACTGTGGAGCAAAAGTGAAAATAGCTGAATTCTTGCAATACCTAGCAGGAAGTGGAGCCTTTCAGCAATATCTGGATAATAAAATTTGTTATTTAGAGAAATATTGCACTTGTCAGTCAGCTATTTGGATTTGTTTAGGAAGCAACATTATACATCAGTATTGACAAAATTTTATGGAATTAATGCATTAATTTGTCTTTGCCCATGACTGAAGGTGGGGGAGATACAATGAAAAATATAATCTTATAATAATGTTTAAGAAGGTATAAAATGTGAAAAATCTTTAAATGGTAGAAAACATCCACCAAATGACTGTTTTGGGAAGAGGAAAATAAAGCAAAAAACACCCCTCTCCGTGGCTTTTCCTTCACTTTTACCTCAGAAAACACACACACGCACGCACGCACATACCTTAAGGTAACAGCTACTTTGATCATGCACACAGGAATAAACATTTTCCATTCCTTCCCCAGTTCCACAAGTACTCACAAAACATTACTCTCTAGGATTTTCCCATTTGTGAAACAAAGCATCAGTCTCATTGTTTATGAAACCATTAGACTATACTTAGCTTAAAGCATACTGGAAATGTAAATGTTCTCATAAAATAAGATTAGACATGAACAAAAATATAAAAAACGTAACTGCACCAAACAAAACAGAGCAGGCAGTCATATATTGGGACCTGGACCTTGAGTCCTGACCAAATTTCCATAATTTGGAGACCAGTGCTTAGTATCATCCATGTAAAGGATCTGACTGACATCTCAGTGAAGAAAGGGGGAAAAAAAAGCAACTTTGCAAATGGAAAATAGTCTCAGACTGATTTTCATAAGAAAGGTGGAAAACTCACTGTGTTTAATCGTTTCTACTTAGCAAAGAATTTATCTTTCATATTCTTATAAAGTGGCTTTCTTCTGTGTTATCAATAAAAACTAACACTGACCTTCCTCCTGGAAGGTTAAACTTCTAGCTTCTGTTTGAAACGCTAGAGTGCCTTTTCTCAGAAGAAATGCTACATATACGTGCCGCAAGCAATGAGAAAGAATACACCATCTCTCCGACCCTTCATTAGTCAGAGGATCTTGGCAACAGCAATGCTACTTGTATACGGTCTCTGCATGAAAAACTGTTTTCAAAGGTAACCTTGCCAAGGGCTATGTTCTGTCTTGGCAAAAGGAAGCAAACTTTACTTTTCTACCAATCGGTTTGCTCTGCATGAGAAACAGGTGTTAAGGTATGAAACGGGGCTCGGAGCAGTAGCAAAATAAAACTCACCCAAAATAAGTTTCATCTGGAAAAAAATACAACTCAGATAATAAGCCTGCAGGGCCGACATGTTTTTGCAAAATGCAAATCATGAAAACTGGTTAAGGGATTAAATGCTCTTTTGCAAAAATGACCATGGAGATTATAATCATTAATTAAAATCATGTAAATAATTTTCTGAAAGAACTCTCCCTTTTTATCTCACAGGTTTCAAACAGCCTAATGGTAAAAAGGTTTAGTCTCAGAAGACATTCTCTAATTAAAACCAGAAATCTGGTATAATTAATAAGTGTCAGTCTGCAATCTCAACCACTTAGTAAAGGCAGAGAAATCAAATGCTGATATTTTTGTAAAAACTCCAATAAAACCTCCAAGAAAATGAAATTTTTTATAGAGTCTACTTCCTATCTATACAATAGGTGTCCCAAATGGGACTAGGAACTTGTTAAGTGGATAAATATTTTAACACTTACAATTCCTATATGTCAGTTTTATTCATTTTTCTTTTCTCTTTGGGCCCAGGAACAGACCACAGCTAAGTCTCTCAGCATCTTCTCTACCTCTGCCACTGGACTATGCTCCTGCATTCAGGCAGAGTGGTCCCGGGACTATGCCTGAGCTCTCCTAGCACATACATGATACTCCTTCCAGCTCTGGCCTGGGTGGTATGCAGACACAGGTCCCTGACCTTGGCTGCCTGCTCTACCAGAGGTCAACCAGAGGGAAGAGCCTGTGGTATGCTGAAGATAGCAAAGAGAATCCCAGAGAATGGAGCTGGAGCTGCTGGATTAAGGAAACTGGGAAGGCCACCTGACCTCTGGGTCTCTGTTTGCATGAGCCAATGAAGTTTCTGACCGAAGTGACTGTAGCTGCTTATAACAAAGAATTCAAACCAATATAAGTATATACAAAGCATTCGATTCAAATATGTGGAAAATTACATGACAGTAACGTTAGAGACAAATGAGCTGCTCAGATCCTCCTTCCAGCAACGGCTTGCTGCCAAGTTTGGGGCATCGGCAGCACCAGACTCAGATGCTGGCCTCTGCCACAGGGTCGACCTCCCTGTAGACAGCCACTTCGCCTAAGCAGCAGTCTGCGAAGGTGGCTGAGCAGGGGGGGGTGGGGGGGGGAGACATCAAGAGCCACCCATTCAGCCCTAAGCAGGACACCTGGACAGAATATGCTGACTCCGGAACTCCCTGCAGGGCTGGCCAAGACCTTCCTACGGCTGCATCAGTTTGAATTTTCCCTCAGCCCAAGCCTTCCTGCATGCTTCCTTTCACAAGGCTTGATCCCTAATACACACCTTAGACCCTGACCTCCATCTCAGTGCCTGCAGTCAAAGAACCCCACAGTGACAGACACAGTCTCTATCCAAGTGAGCATTACAACACACTGTTAACAAAGTAAGACAAGAGCATAAAAACAAGTATATATGTGAAACCATATAAGGAAAATCCTCACCAAATCTCTACAAACAAAATGTACAACATAGATTCTCTTCTGTCCCACCTCAGCCTCTCATTTTCCAAACTTTCTTTGATAATACAAATTCCTTCAGGCACATGTAGAGGAAATCTTCATAAGGGAGGAAGGCATTATTTAATAAATTGGATTAATACTATTAAGTTAGCTGGGAACCTACTTAAAATCGACAAGGCTATGAGCAATGTGATATTTCCCATGAGTCACCAGTTTTGCTTTTTTTAGTCACTCTGAATGTTGCAATGATAACCTTTTTTCTCATTATTGCTGTTTTTTATTAAAGGGGATTTGATGTACAATCTGGGTAAGATTTAAGTATTTAGGTGATGGCAAATAGATGTTTTCAATCAAAACTTGCTGTGAAGCAAATTTCTTTTAAGTGAATCCTATTTTTTTAATTAACTGCCATTATAAGAGATCAATTGAACAATAAAAAGATCACACCTGGGAATGAAGGTTTTCTTTAAAACTAATATAGTTAAGGATATAAACAACTTCAATAAAACAACCCCAATTTAGGGATTCTATCCTCATTGCCTCATCAAAACATTTCTTGCTCTAGACACCAAAGACATTCACAGCACAACCCCATGGACACTCGTTAATCCTTTCCTACAGACTTAATTTTCTGAAGTATTATCACTCCGTTGGCAATTCTCTCGAACATCTACCACATAACACTCTTGGCTTCCCTCTCACCTTTCTCCTTTTCCTGTGCACTTTCCAGGCTCGTTCCCTTCCGTGCAATCATGAAAAGACATCACTTCAAGGTTGGTCCAAGGACCTTAGCCCCCTCTCATTCTATAAGCAATCCTTAGCGTCCATACCATACCATGGTTCTAAAGCAGCATCCATCCAGAGATACACATAATCCACTCATACACAGACCACTCACAGAACACTTCAGATAAATGCCTCAAAAGCACCTCCAGTTCCACATGCAAAAGACTAAACTCCTGACCGCCATTCTCCCAAGTTGCCTATCTCAGGGAATGGTGCTACGGTTCATCCTATAATGAAAAACCAGAACCAAATAGCCTTAGTGACATCTCCCTCTAGTTCACTGTCTCCCCACATCCAAATCCATCATCAAGTACTGGTGGTTCAGCCTCAAAAATTTTCATGTGATGATAAATTCTTCATATTTATTTTTCCAACATGTGAAAACATAAAAAGCCACTTTTAGCTCTTGGGCCAATTTTAGCTCACAAGCAGTGAGGTGGATTTGACCGATGGGCTGTAGCTTGCTGACCTGGGTCTTATAAGATACACTAGGGGGTTCTCAAAACCGCATGCCTTACTAAGTTTATATTACATGAGGGTTTCTTAAGGGGTTTTCAAATGTCTGGTTCTATTTTGTAGGTTGTTACACATTAACACAACACACAACACTCTCTCTCTCTCTCTCTCTCTCTCTCTCTCTCTCTCTCTCTCTTCTTTATATACTAAAATAACCAATGAATTAACTTGTGCCACCAAGTATTCTTTTTTGCTCCAGTGCGGGGAGGGGAGTCTGCTTAAAGGAATATCTTCTCTTGCCATCTTGATTTAACTGAAGACTATCATAAGGTGATATCAGCAAAGCAAACTATTAAAACCAAACAAAACCTTACCATGTAAAACTATGTATCTGTGTGAGTCAAGATTTTTCTCTGAAATGTGGAACCTGAACAAAATACAGAAAAGAATTGAAAGCTGAGGCTAACATTGTATTGCAACTGCTATCCAAAGCATATAATTTAAAACTAATAGCAATCACAAGAGTAATTAACATTTATCGAGTCCTTACTATGAGCCAACCCCTTTGCTACTTATTTAAATTCTTTGGTTCATTTAAATACCCTTGCTTTTTAAATATTTTCTTGAGTAAATATCATATACATCTGAACTTGTACAGCAAAATTAGAGCACAAAAAAAACCACATTTCTCTGTCTTCTGTGTTGGCATTTTGCATAAAACTTCACTTGAGAAGGGAAGCCTGTATTTTTCCTTTAATATGCTACCCACTTTGACACTTTATTCCATATTCTTATTATTTGCTGCTCTGCTGTTTGCTTTATATAAACCTTGCTCCTTCTAGGATCAGGCTGTCCTTGAGGACAGGCATCAGGCCTTATGCGTTTTCTCCCACTCTTTATACTAACTCTTCACTCCTTACACACAAAGCCTGTATCCCACATACTCCCCTAAAACAGGGCTTAGCACACAGCAGGTCCCCAAGAAATGAACTACTGCTTATGCATGTGAATTGTTAACATAATTTGTGAATTCTTCAGTTGTACATTTTGTTTAAATGCACTTCAGTTAAACTGAGGTGCATATAAAAATTCTTGTAAATTTTTAATAAACTCTAATCCTTATATTACAGATCAGAATATATGTGGGTAGCAAAATAAAATATTTAGTTTTAGTAAAAGCAAAAAAAAAATCTGTAACAACTTGTTTTCTTTTGTTAATTTATGTGTCAAACTCTCCTATCCAGAAAACACAATACCCCTCCTATGTTTATACTCTGGCATTAGCTTTGCAATCTGCTAGGCTGGAAAAAAAGTGTGACTCTGGACACAATTAGTTCCATATATTACTTTACAAACTAAAATTTATTTGAATGTGCCAACGAAAATTAATCAGTGTCTTTTTTTGCAATGAAAAATCAGAGAACCTCTACAAAGCCTCTACCTTGTACACTTGGACCAGGCTATCTGAACTTTTCCTAATGACTCTCACACGCCAGAGAGAGGTAGGTATTCACAATGACGACAGCTAAATGAGACAAAGCATTGGTCTTGAAAATCTAGAGGGTGAGGCTGGAGCTGAGTGGGTCTGTATTTATATAAATATAAAATTTACAGAATTTGGAATTATTTTCTTTTCATTGCCAAGAAACATTTAAACGTCTCATTAAAGGCTTTCCCCTACATAAGTACACAAACAGGTCTTTTCAATTACATACCTGAGGGATGAATATTTCCCAAAGGGAAGAAAATGAAAACAAGCAGTAACTACTGGATTTGTGCATACTGTTAAGATGTATTACATATTTTAGAAAACTTGATCACTTTTGTTTTGTTTTAAAGAAAGAAAAGACTATGAATTGAGGAATTTAATTAGAGTATGTTCTCTTCAATTCCCAAACTAAATAAGTATATAATCAATCTGTGAGATAATTATGTGGAGAATCAGCAATGGAGAGCAAAATAAAACATTTCTAAACCATTTACTTAGACAAATGATAAAGTATTTAATAATTACATTTTTAACCTTACACACACAGACCTCTTCACACACATACTCCTCCCCAGTACCACTGGTCATGCATACTTCCAGGTATCCTTTTAGGGAGACTCATTTAAAATTTGGTTTTTATAATTTGTTAAAATTGGTAAATATTCCACTGTTGAAAAGATTCCTTTTTTTTTTTGTATTTTACATGGCATAATCAACTTTTATGATAATAATCCCACTTAAAATCTCTTAGTCTACTTTAAAAAAATTAAATGCAGTAGTTTAGCACAGTTACTATCTTCCTTCCCCTGGAACTACTGCCCTTGTGAGTTTTATAAGAAAACTCAGTCCTTCACCACGCCCCACAGCATTTTGCCAGTAATTTACTAAGAAAGAGAAAAACTTTATGAGGAAGCAAAGTTGAATCCACTGATGGGGAGCATTAAAATGATTACTAAAGAAGATTTCCTTTGAATTTCTAATAAGGAATTCATCTTGAAATGTATCCAAAAGCTGAAAAGGCAATTTACACTGCCAGATATTCCCTAGGGGTCACCAATGAAAAAATATTATATCATACAGTGTTTAGTGTCTTAGCGTCCTAGAATAATTTCCTTTACTCCCCATTCAAGTTCACAATCCCACACTGACAGTTTTTAACATCTTTTGATTTAGTAATTTTACTGCATTTATATTTGCCATGATTATATGCAGACCTGAGAGTTAAGTGGGTGGATCTGTCTAACGGTAAGGACAATAGAATAAGATTTAAAATCTTTAACTCAGTAGGGTGTCTATGTTTTATTCTAATGCCTAACTTTATTTCAAGATGTAATGTAAATGTATGATAATGTGTAAAGAAAGGAGCACGATGTTTAAAAAATCAAAGCCATCAAGTACTTAGAAAGCCACAGATTCAGGATGCTAGAGCCAGAACACATCTGCATGTACTACAATCCTTAATTTTAGATGTCCATATTCCCCTTTGTAGTTCTTTGAACACTCGGTGTGCCAACATAGCATAAAGTCAATGGTTTAAACATCAAAATCTGTACTTGCACATAGTATGCTCTCTAAAGGCTGCACAGTCAAGACCCCTGGGCCCAGAAACTTAAAATGATTACTAGAACACAGGTATAAAACACAATCTGTGGCACTTAGCAGGGTGTGCTTTTTCAGTCATTATTTTGTGCAAATTAAGCTCCCTGTGACCAGTTAGTTCATCAAGAAGCAAGGGCAAGACACGAGGGACAAGCTCTTCTGCACAAACAAGTTATGAAATCATCTTTCTGATAAAATGGTTAAAATTAATTATGTATCTCTGTGTATCTTACATCCAGGAAGCTGTCCAAGCCCTGGTAAACTCAGCGATTCTAAGAGACAGAAGCAACTATTATATGATCAAGTTTCCATCATGCAAATGCCAGCAGGACAAGCGTATAACACTGGGTAAACAGCATGTGCGATTTGGAGAAAAACCAAGGGAGCCTCTCCCTACTCATTCATTCTCTTTCTCTCCTTTATCTTTAGAGAATACCAAAACTATTCCTCAACTCCATTTTGCATGTTCATGTGAACAATAAATATTTAGAAGTTTCTCATTCATGTATAAAAATGGGTCTTATGGTTAAATAACACAAACAAAAGCTGCAAGTGTGCTATTGTTTTATGAGAGAAAGAGCTTTTTGCAGTTGAAAATGGATTACTTACAAAATCTGTATGGGCTGTCATATTCTGCTCTAAAGATGTTACTGTTCTAAACCATTTCTGGGGACTAATTATTATATGATTTGCTATGATTAGGAACCTATGGAAACTGAAGCAAAGTGAAAATGATAAAACCTAAAGTTTGAAAGGCTCTCATCAAAATTGATAGAAACAAGGGTACAACTAAGTAAATCAGTGATGATCTCTTATGAAAAATCAACCTAAGGTTTAGTGAGGCCTGCCTATTTCTTATGCATTTTATCAGAGCATTTCAAAACGGATAGGGAAGCAATGCGACCAATCATCACACTGAGGAAAAAAAAAACCTGCTTCTCTGGCCACATATGTTAAGTGATATATTTAGTTTTTCTATTTTATATATAAGTGAGTCTTCATAGAAGGCAAATGTGTTATTTATAACATTCATTTAAAAATCATAGCACGTTGTATGTTTACCCTTGAGGGACAGGAGGACTTGTATTTTTCTTCCTATTAATAGTGTTCTACATGTGCTCAGAATCCTACTTTTTATCTCTAAGCAACTTGTATAAATACCATCAGATGGCAAAGTTGTTTACCTATAGTATGAAAATGAAGAAAGAACGGGGAACAGAAATCAGTGGAAACCTCAGACGCTTTCTCACTTAATATGTGGTGTTTATTTAACCTTTACCATACTGTTAGAAAGAAAAAGAGAGGATGGTATTTATGCCCATTATGCGGGAAAACAAGCTATGTAAAATTTAAATACGTTATTTTAGGAAGCTATTAACAAAGAAATTAGAGAACAGAAGTTTCTTCCAGCCTTAACCCCACATACTATATTGAAAAAAATCAACTGAGTAGCTATTCTATTCACATTAACAAAATGCTATCTAGCATCTGACTTGATAATTTCCTGACAACTGAGAAGCTTTTCCTGTTACTTCAACAAATCTTAATAATACGTGTTGTGTTAGAAACACATTATATGTTAGGAACTTTTCTGTATCATTCATCACTGTTAATATTAAGCCAGAGGTAACAAATGGCAAATGTAGTTACATTTTATTCACAATAAGGGCTGATGTGATGATAAATGGCATCATTCATAGAGTTTTCACCTTTAAGTCAGATGTCAGAACAAAATGACACAAATTCAATTGTTTGAAAAGAACTAGGGAATTTTATGAAGAGAACTGTCTTCTTAGAAATAAGAAAAACTGATAAATCAATATCCTAGACAGGTAAAATCAATGCCGGACATGGACATGCTATCTATGCCAAAACATAACTTTAAAAATATAAACTTATTTTTTTTTAAGTTTAAAATTCTAAAGAGCTGAAAATGTTCTGGGTATGTTTAAACAGCATGATTACCATATCAATCTACTTATCTTCCTCAATATAGACTTAGTGTTCTAAAACTGTTATGCTTGTTAGCAATATCATAAAGTTAAGGAGTGCAAAAATGTGATTGATTACTGCAATACAAAATATCCTATCTGATTTTGTTTTTAAATGTTGGTCATCCTGGTGTATAGGTACTGAAACAATAATTTATTTAGGCATGGAGATCTTACACATGAAACATTAGCAAAGTGATCTTTTCAGCTCAGTAAGAAGCCATTAATTCATTATTGATAACATTGTTACTGTCCAAGTGGAAAATACAGTGCTTTTCAGACATGAGCAGGAATAGTACTTAATTTAGACAGTTAACCCACATAGGACAACCTTAGTGTTACAAGACTCATTATCTCCATAATGTCTTTGGTAGCAGTCCAAAATTACCACCAAAGTTGTGGACCTTGTCCCAAAGGACCACCAGAAAATGTGCTTATGTTACCCTGAAGGGAGAGAGCATGATAGCTCGGGGGAGTGGAGTGAGTGACAGAGGAGAAGGTAGTCAAGCTTTCTGACATTCACATATTGGCTCAGATCTGGACATTAGATTATCCAGGGGTACCCTCTGGAAGAACAAGAGTTTGGCATCAAGCAGACAGAAGAAAACAAGTTAGATTTCCCTTATTTTGGGTGTGAGGGTTTAGGCAGTACCAACAATGCACCTGGATGGTCAGACACATGGAAGAAAAATATCAGGAAATAAGGAGGTTTCTGAGCAACCAGAAAGCAGTATGAAGTTCTGGGGGAGAGGGAAGGCCCCACAGCAATGGCTGTAAGGCCAAGAGAAACACGCCACACATAAGCATCCTGTTTTGAGTTTTGCATTGGAAGTTAGAGAGAAGGGCTTACAATGTGTTATTGAATGAGGCAGTGGTGTGGATTCAATGCACTTCTGTGGAACATTTTAACCAGTCCACTGATTGGTCAAGTAGAATCAAAGTATACCTATTATTTGGATAAAACCATACCACTATGAAAGTGAGGGAGAGCTTTAAGATTTAGTTTTTAACACAAAGAACTAAGCAACTCACTCCCGCAAGATTGGCTCTGTGCCATTCAGATCTCAGTTTAAACATTAAATCTGCATAGGTGCCCTCCCTGACCACCCAACATTTCTCTCCTGCCACTCTAACTCCCGGAAAAACATTTTATACTATCTGATCAGTTTCTTATTCACCTACCCACAAATCCTTAAAAAAAGCTTCATGAAAGCAAGGAACTTGCCTATCTTATTCACCGCTGGATCTCTTACACACTTAGTAAACTCTTACTAGGAACTAATAAATATTGGTTGAATGAGCACATGCACAAGTGCATGGTCAGATGAATGAGCACATCTTCAGCATATCTTCAATAAATATTTGATGATTGATTGTACTCTTTAAGGACCAGAAATTTCATCTAGACTGCCAGGTACTATAGACATTTTTAATACCTGTTTATAAAAATCCACAGTGAGGGGCGCCTGGGTGGCTCAGTCAGTTAAGCGTCTGACTTCAGCTCAGGTCATGATCTCACTGTTCATGAGTTCTATCCCCACATCAGGCTCTGAGCCTGGAGCCTGCTTCAGATTTTGTGTCTCCCTCTCTCTCCTCCCCTCCTCTGCTTATGCTCTGTCTCTCTCTCAAAAGTAAATAAACATTAGAAAAATTAAAGAAAAAGTCCACAGTGGTATCACAGATGCATTTAAAAAAAATCAAGGCTTCAATCTGAGAGCATTTGCCTCCTGTTCATTTTAATTTGGAGTTAACTTGCCCCAGAAACTACTATTTTTTTTTAAATCCCTCTTGAACAGAATGTTACCAAACATTCCAAACTGAAAAAAATAATAACATATTTAAAAAATTTTTTAATTTATTTTTTATTTTTTAACATGTGTTTATTCTTGAGACAGACCAAGACAGAGCATGAGCTGGGGAGGAACAGAAAGAGGAGGAGACATAGAATCTGAAGCAGGCTCCATGCTCTGAGCTGTCAGCACACAGTCCAACGTGGGGCTTGAACCCACAAACCATGAGATCATGACCTGAGCCAAAGGTGGATGTTTAAATGAATGAGCCACCCAGGCGCCTCCAAGATAATAACTTATTTTAATAAAGAGGAAATAAAAGATTGTAAATATGAATACATGAAGGATGTAGCATTATTCAGAGTTTAGAGAACAGAGGACCAGTTACCTAGACTCTTAAAATACTTTACTCAAGCAAATATGAAGAGGAGCACCATAGCAAAAAAGTCATCAAAGACAAATCATGCTTACTTGAGTCATCGGCATCTACCTGATGTTTGCTTTGCCTCTGACACCAAAATTAACAGCCTCATTGGATTAAAGCTTTCCCACTGGGAATTCACCAAGTAGACAATACTATATACATAGGATATTTTTTAATGTTTATTTTTGAGAGAGAGAGCATGAGCCCGCACGTGCAAACGAGGAAGACATAGAAAAAGAGGGGGACAGAGGATCCCAAGTGGACTCCTCCACAGACAGCAGAGAACCCCATGCAGGGCGTGAACTCACAAACCTTGAGATCATGACCTGAGCTTAAGTCAGACGCCTATCCGACTGAGCCACTCAGGTGCCCCTATAAACAGTTTTAAAAACTGAACTATAATGTAGTTGATTAGTGGTTAAACTAAGCCAAAGAAAAATGAAGTATAAAATAGTTTATTATATGACATAAATAGACATTAACATACTTATCAATTACCTTTGGTACACAGAACATCTTTCATTCTGTTAGCTGAGACTCTATTAACCAAAACTTTTCCATGTCCACAACAGTATGGTAAGTCTTAACCATAAAAATGTACCATTTTCTTAATTACTTTATGGAGAGTAGATTATGCCTGGTATGAGCTTACTGCTTGTATTACAATATAGCAGGGTTTTAGAAGATTATTCATCTGTTTATAACCTATATTAGAGACAAATTAAACTATTCTAATTATGTCAAGGACCTTTGCATTTCAGTTAAGATACTATTTATAGTATGATTTTTATATCTATATCTACCATTAGCATTCTAAAAACAGTCACTGAAGGAAAAGTTATTTATGTATCATAGGGTTATTTGAATATCACAAAAATTTTTAAAGTTTTTAAAGGTATTTTACATTTTGAATTTCTTTACCAAGAGGACATTTCATTCCATGAAACCATTCTGAACCACAAGAAATTATTGTTTAACTTTTTATTATGAAAAATTTCAACCATGTAAAAAAGTAGAGGAAATAGTATCGTGAACATTCATGTATGTACTGCCCCCGGTCAACAATGACCAACTCATAGCCGATCTGAAGTCATTTATACACTGACCTAACTTGTCCCCAACTTCCGTGTCCACTTCAAATTGTTTTTTAAGCACATCTGAGAAATTGTTATTATATTTGTAAGTATTTCAAAATATATATGTTTTAAAATTTTTTAATGTTTATTTTTTTGAGAAAGAGACAGAGTGTGAGCAGGGGAGGGACAGAGAGAAAGGGAGACACAGAATCTGAAGCAGGCTCCAGGCTTTGAGCTGTCAGCACAGAGCCCAATGCGGGGCTCGAACCCACGAACCACAAGATCATGACCTGAGCTGAAGTCAGACGCTTAACCGACTGAGCCAGCCAGGTGCCCCTCAAAATATATTTCTAATAGATGCTCAGATTTTTAATATTTATATACCACAGCTTTTTGATGGTTTCATTTAGCTATTTACACCATACTAGGAGCCTGGTTTTATAACCCAGAACTAAAAGATGCTTTAAAAGGGCTTGTTAGGAGACTCTCCTCAATAATTTAGAAAATCCGAACCAGTTTTAAAACAGCTAAAATAAGTTTCTATTCTGGCTTCTTCAGGTACTTTCTGGCAGGCTCTGATTACAGAATTTTTGTTCTGTTTTTAAGAATAAAAATTAGAAAGGAAAAGCAAGTTATAAGGTCATAGTTTTAACCAATCACTAGGGCTTAATTTTTCTTCCTTTCTTTGCTTTCAAGGCGAAAATACTCAGAAGAAGATCAATTCATTCTTAGAATTTAGATGTACTGAGACAAATTTAGACATTTCAGTACAAATACAGATGGAGCTGTAAACATAAAAGATCAGAACATCAGAAATTCCATAGCAAAAATCTGTGGTAAATTACCCCAGCTTTAAGAGGGAAGACATTTTATGGAAGAGAAAACAGTGAATGTCCACACTGCTCTCTAGTTTAAAGAGTTTGTTCTTCAGGTCTTTGATGTGAATTTCGGAGAGCTATCAAATAAAAGGGTTGGGCTATGTCATTTTTACATCAGCCACTTGTTTCTGGGCATGCTAGGAGGAGAGGCATTCAAGAACCTCTTCAGAACTTCTCTTTCAAAGTTTAATTATGAATGGAATAGCATAGCAGGAAGACAGAAATTCAATGTGTGTACATAGACCTCTGTCCACAGGCCAAGATTTTATTTCCAAAGGACACAAGGCCTTCTCATTGAACAATGCAATGGTTAGCTCATCATACTGACACAGGGCCTGTGCCAGGACATTTAAGCCTTTCGATGTTCCACTATTCATTACTCTCTGATGCTTGCCAAGGACCAGACTGAGCCCATTCAGTATAAACTTAGTGCTGGGCCTAATCAAAGGGGTTCAAGGAAAACATGAACAAGTGTTTTGTATGCAGAATCCAGCCGCTGGCAGTGTCTATTAATGTAACACTGTTCCCAGCTAATTCTCATTTAGAAAATGGCTTTTGAACTAAATTGAGTTACCTCTCTCCTGTATTTTAACATTAACTGACACAAAAAGGAGAAAATGTTTATGATTAGTCATTTTAAAATGTACTTTATAATAGTGATTTCCCAACCTATCATCTCCTACGCTTTCAACAGCACTTGGGCAGGGAAACCAGACAACAAGTAGCAACTTTTAATCATCACCTACACTAATCTGTTGCTTTTATTTTAACTAACAAAATTATTCAAAGCCACTAAAAATATAAAACGGAATGTATAAAGGATGCCACTTCAGTTGGGAGAAATGCTAAAGATATACTTGCAAAATTTTCAAAATAGACATCACAGAAGCAAAAAGCTCTTGAGAAAATGGTGTATGTGACAGAGACCTGTGTGAAGGGGTTCACCAGTTCCCAGGGTAGCTGAGCTCCTGAGCAGCTGGGACTCAAATGAGATGAAGTGAATCAGTTTGGGCAGCCTGTCCTCAAGGAACAAGGATTAAATACAGTCTACCATACCACTAGCCCTACCGCCCATGAAGAGGTGGCCATTACAGACTTAAAGGGTTTTTGTCTCTAGAGAATGAGATTCATGAAAATGGGATATGGAGAGATTCGGGGACATCAGAGATTCTCACCCGAAAAAGGAAACAAACTTGTAACATGTACTATTTTTAAATAGTAAAAGTTTTAGTCCTAAACTAGTTTTCAGTCTCAGATTAGGAAAATAATTTATTACAAGTTTCGATCCCCTCTGACTGAAAGTGGCTTTTTTTTCTACCAAACTTTTAGAATTGAGGAAACAAAATCCTAAGTGTGATGATAAAAGGGACAGAATTTTGCATCAGACATACCTGAGCTCTATTCCTGATTTCAACACTAATTGGGACCTTGGGCAAATTATTTAATCTTTCCGAGCCACAGATTCCTTATGTGTAAAATGGAAATAATGCCTACATTGTTACTTGGAATTTGGAGTGTGTGACGGTGGGACTCTTTCCTTTTCAGCTAAGTCCGCCCTTGATCAGGAATGCTCCAGTCCAAAAGCAACTGTCGCACTGTTGGCCCTGTCTTTGGTTTTGCTCTCATTTAAGTTCACCGGTGTACATGTGGCTCAACAACAAAAAACGGAAGACAAAAAACCTTCCTGACAAAACATTTCTGCAAACAGGACACAGGCATAGTTTTTCCTGTGTTTCACCAACGCTTAATTGTCTAAACGGTTCCTGGGAGAAGAAATATTTAAATCATACCTTTTACAAGACTGAGGCTCTTATGACAAAGCAATTCTCTCGTGAAATTTTTTTCTGCCAATAACATTTACTATTCCAAACAATGTAAAGTCAGAGTTGAGAGACTAAATAAAAGAGGTGATATTGACTAATAGGAAAAGGTAAATATGCTATAAGCACTACAGTGAAGCCAATCAGAGGGGGAGAAAAAGATATTTGCCATCAGAATTACTGGGTGCTTTGCAAATATGTATAACACCTTGTGAAGCTGTGGGACTATTTAATTTTTCTGTCTTTAAAGGTTTTATTTTATGTGAGCCAGTTAATCTGTCCTTACTTTGCTTAAAACCAGCAGCTGTGAATTCACTTGGCTAGAATTTAGAAAGCAGTCTGAGCAAAAGACACCCATTTCATCAGCTTTATACAATTATGGAGAAGGTAACCTGTATTCAGTAATCCAACTTCTAAAACTTCAGAAAAGTTGCTCCAGCATAGGGTTTTAGGCTGCAGCCACTTCGCTTTCCAGTGGCATGAAGAATTTTCAAATTCAAGAAGAGTTCATTAGAAAAAAGCATAAGGCTGGGCTATTGCCTCTGCCTCAAAAACAGTACACTAGTTATCTTTGTTGTTGTTTAAATGGTCCCTTGGTCAGCGATCCCATCACTGGTACCTTCAATGTAAACCTTTAGTATAAAACACTACTCATCTACTTTAAGAAAAAAATAAAATATAACACTAGTCAACAGATGATTATGAGCATCAAAAGTAAAGGAAAAAGCTGTGAGAAGATTAACTTTGATTTTTTTATGTCATGTCATGTATTTTATTAAGCAATCTCATACACTTCTGCAGTAAAGTATTTTATTTTTCAAATGTTTCCAGCCAATAAGGTATTTGCTCTTTCATTTACTGCAAAGCTTATACCTTTTTATTTTGATGGAATACGTATTTTGGGAGGCAGTAGGGTGGTCTCTTCCACAGTGTTTGTATTGACTATTTTACTTCTCAAGAAGTCTCCCTCTATTCACCTTTTTTTGTCAGTCTACAACAAGTTATTCTTTGGGTTTTTGTCGATTTTCCCTTTCTATTCCCCTCCAGCTGCTATCCTTTTCCTTCTTCCACAAAGCAAACTGTGCCAGACACCAGCCTGTGCTGGACTTTCTCAAATTCCCTTCATAAATTTTATTGTCTTCCATCACCCAAATATTAATTTCACTGCATTTCTAAGTGTTGTTTTCGTTAGAAAGATTATCTACAATGAAAATAAAGAAATTAATCAATCCTCTAAGGATTCTCCTGAATTTACAGAAGATCACACTGAGATACAGGCTCAAACGTCCAACTCAACCTACAATCTTTAGTATCTCCTAGAAGACAGACCTCTGTGCATGATGGGGAAGAACAAAAGCTGAAAATACAGCCTCTGTCCTCCAAGAAGCTTCTTATTTTAGTTGGAAGAGTAAGGCTAACACACATGCGAAAATTAAATAAAAACAGATGAAAGAGTAAAAGATTCATTCAATGAATGTAATAAATGATTCATAGTTTTATGACAGAACAAGTGTGACAAAACAAAATGAATAGGATGTTTCCACTTCTGTTAAAAATGTATTTGGCTGTATATTAAAAATGATCAGGAGTATACATACAAAGAACTCTGGGAGTAGAAAGGACTTCACCTTTTTCTTCACATAGTTTGGATATGCCAGATTTTTTAAAGTATGAATTGCTATTTGTATTAACAAAGAACTGACAATAAATAAAATGGTCCATATAAGTAAAGAGAAGAGAAGGCTTCTTGAAAAAGGCAGAACACGAGTGAACCTTGAACAGGCAGGGAGTGATGGGCCAGGCTGGTGGCAGAGAAAGCTCAAAGCACTGTGGGAGCAAAGTTTTGGCACTCGCAAAAGATGATAATTATGCCAATGTGGTTTCAGAAGATGATTCAGGTAAAACTTCAGGAGAAAAGTCGGGCTGTTGGGGTGCCTGCGTGGCTCAGTCTGTTAAGCGTCTGACTCTTGATTTTGGCTCAGGTCCTGATCTGAGGGTTGTGGGATCGAGCCCCACACTGGGCTCTGGGCTGATAGTGTGGAGCCTGCTTGGGATTCTCTCACTCCCTCTCTCTCTACTCCTCCTCCTCTCGCACACACTCTCTCTCTCTCTCTCTCTCTCTCTCTCTCAAAATAAATAAATAAACTTAAAAAAAAAAAGTCAGGCTGTTGTCAAAGGCTTTGACCTGATGTTGTTATTAAGCCACTAACTAGATCTTACATGTGTTTCTGAAAGTTGCCTTTAACTACAAAAAGGGTAAAGGAGAAAACATAGCTTTCTTTGGATACATATCCAAGTTACAAACATAAATAGAGCAATTGTGGGAAAAAGCTTAAAATGTTAGAGAGAAAGCTACTTCAACTCTTAATTTTTGAGTATGTTATCGATTATGTGCTTCATTTCTTATCCTCGGCAAGTTATAAAATTCTTCCCAAAATGAATAGGACAGAGACAAACTTTGCTTTCAACATGTGTGCTAATACAACTACTTCTGAAGTTAATCAACAATAACGATGGGAGGAAAGAAACTTATTTTTAGAGTTTATACTGTATTAGAAAAAGGTATTTAAAGCAAAAATACTTAATATCTCCCTCTATTTACTTAAGAAACAAGTATCAAGCAGAGAGTAAAAGAGATGGTGACAAGAAGGAACAGCAAGAAGAATCTGATGCTCTATAATTTGCAAATTATTTCTACATATTATTTTATTAGACCATTGTTGGAAAGTGGGGAATTAATCCTACTTGAAACAGTGGAAGACTGAGGCTCTCAGGAGTGAACTGATTGACCTACTCAAGGTCACTCAGGCTGGGTAAGAAGTAATCAACTGGATCTAGAAGCCAATTTGTCTAAGTTTAGTGTTCTTTTTACACCACAGCTAACAACTGCACCATAGTATGTGGCAGGAGAACTAAGTATAAAACAACGAAGCAGGACAGGAATCTAGTTCGTCTAAATATGAAAATTAAAGGAAATGAAAGTTAAAAGACAGATAACAAGTATTGGCCAAAACACAGAAAAATTAGAACCCTTATATAGTGCTAGTAAAATGGTGTAGCCACTTTGTAAATGAGTCTGGAGTTCCTTGAAAATATTATACATAAAGTACCATATGACCCAGCCCTTCTACTCCTAGGTGGACAGATATATATATATATATATATATATATATATATATATATATATATAAAATCTCCAAGGGATGAAAATATATGCCCACATAAAAACTTGTACACAAATGTTCATAATAGCATTACTCATAAGAGCCCCGCCCCAAAAAATAGAACTCAAATGTCCATCAACTAATGAACGGATGGACAAAATATGGCATATCCATACAACGGAATAATATTTCCAATAAATAGGAATGAAGTACAGATAAATGCCAAAACCTGGAAGAACACTGAAAAACATGTGTTAAGTTACAGACACCAGATGCAAAGGGCACATGTTATATAGTATTCCACTGATATGAAATATCCAGGTAAATCTATAGCAACAGAAAGTAGACTGGTTGCCAAGGGCTGGAAGAAGGGGATAATGGGGAGTGACTGCTACTGGTAACAGCGTTTCTTTTTAGGTTGATTAAAATATCCTAAAATTAGATTTGGTGATGGTTGCACAACCTGTGAATATAGCAAACACCACTGGATTGCATACTTTAAGATGCTGGATTTTACAGTATGTGAAATACATCTATGTAAAGCTGTTATTTTAAAAAGAGGTGAAAAATTAGGGGTGCCTGGGTGGCTCAGTCGGTTGGGTGTCTCAGTCGGTTGGGTGTCTGACTTCAGCTCAGGTCATGATCTTGCGGTTCTTGAGTTTGAGCCCCGCATCAGGCTCTGTGCTGACAGCATGGAGCCTGGTGCCTGCTTCGGATTCTGTGTCTCCCTCTCTCTCTGCCCTTACCCCACTCATGGTCTGTCTGTCTTTCTCTCAAAAATAAATAAACCTTAAAAAATTTTTTTAAAGAGGTGAAAAATTGAAAGAAATAGAAAAATATACATATATATACATACACACACACAGTATCTTTCTTAACAATGTCTGACTTTTAAACACAACTGTGGGTTTTTTGTTGTTGTTAATTGACATAGCGAAATGAAGGATTTCCAACTCTGATTAGGCAGTATTTTATTTTATAATTCAGCTTCCTTTATAGTTGGAAAACATCATTTCAACAGCCTCCTATAAGGGAAACCTCACTCTTGTCATTCGCCAGTCTTAAAGACACGAGGAAGGTGAATTACAGAATCAAACTATCTTTGGAAAATACTTCATTTGAATGGAATACGGAGAGAGAGATAAAGTGAAAAATATTTTTAAAGGGAGGGAGGACACATACATAAAGTAAATATGCCTCGGGAGCCATGAGGACTTTGACAGGTCAGGATGGGCACCCATTTTCTTTTTTTTTTTAATTTTTTTTCAACGTTTTTTTTTTTTTTTTATTTATTTTTGGGACAGAGAGAGACAGAGCATGAACGGGGGAGGGGCAGAGAGAGAGGGAGACACAGAAGCGGAAACAGGCTCCAGGCTCCGAGCCATCAGCCCAGAGCCTGACGCGGGGCTCGAACTCACGGACCGCGAGATCGTGACCTGGCTGAAGTCGGACGCTCAACCGACTGCGCCACCCAGGCGCCCCTGGGCACCCATTTTCTTAGGACTGACTCATGTAAGTCCTTCCCACCTTTTTATTCAGCTCATCTCTCTTCAATGACATGTATCCTTCTAATGGATGTCTGCCCCCAAAGCCTCTTATTTTGATACTGTTTTTATTGAAACTGATTAATTATACCCTAGGCAACATTTTTTTCCTAAGCTTACATCCCTTTTTGTTTTTCTAAAACTTGAAAATCTGTACTATGAAATGTAAGGAACATTTTCCCGTTTCATTTGAGCCAACACATGTACTTATTCCTTGTGAGATGTATGGTGTAAAGAGTAAGAGCAGAGCAGCAGAGCCAGACTTCCTGGGTTCTAATCCTGGCTGTGCTATTCATTAGCTCTAATTCTATAAACCCAAGGTAAGTCACTTGACCTCCCTCGGGGGTCAGGTTCCTCATCTTAAAATGGTAAAATAATAGTAACTTCCTTGCAAACTGTTGAGGATTAAAATGAATTAATAGACATAAAGCACTTTGATCAGTACCATGTACATAATACAACATAAGCACAGCCTAAGAGTTAACTAATTCCTTAATAATGAAAACAGGAAAAATCTGCAGTCCCTTAATTTATTTACAGCTTGCACCAGGGTCAGCCTTATCCCAGCTGAGCATCTGGGCTGACAGAGCACAGGGCAAGGAGCTGGACTATTACCTGTGTTCCCTATTTCACCTACTCAACTGAAACCACTGAGTCACCTTTTGCTCTGTGGGTCCATATCAGAGAGAACAGATGTTGGGTCCATCACTAGAGAGAGAAGAGTATGCAGCAAAGAAAGTCTGCACAGAAACTCATTTTAAATTCCCAATGTTCCTTTTCGCTATCCATTTATTGCCTCTATTTTCTATTCTGTCTCTGCTCTGTAACAGTCCTTTCTAAGTATTCCTCTAAAATTGTACATGGCTGTTAGTCACTCATTGCTATACTACTTGGGAATGGTTGCATGTAATAGAAGGGAGGAAACAATCTTAAAGAAATTGATCTAAAATCTTGAGTGTGTTTCAAAAAAAATGAAAATTTCTGTAATCTTCACAGTGATAAAATAATGTGTTCATTATATTTGTAATGTTGATATCCACAATATTACCTCCTTATTTAAATGCAGAACGGTCTTAGTTTCCTGAACAGGAGGAAATGGAAAAAACGATGGATTAGAAAAAGAGTTCAACATTTTTTTTTTTCTGAGCTAGCCTAGGGTCTGAAACAGAAGAAGGCTTGGGAAAGTACATTTGACCCTGGAACAACACAGGTTTGAACTCTGCAGGCCCACTTGTACACAGATTTTTTTTCCCACAGTACTATAAGTGTATTTTCTCTTCCTTATGACTTTCTTAATAACATTTCCTTTTCTCTAGCTTACTTTATTGTAAGAGTACAATATATAATACACCTAGCATACAAAATATATGTGAATCGACTAATCAACTGTTAATGTTATCAGTAAAACTTCCAGTTGACAGTAGGCTATTAGTTATATGCATATTTTTGACTGTGCAGGAGACTGGTACCCTTAATCTGGAGTTACTTAAGGGTTAACTATAAATAGCACCTTGGAAACTCCATTCCTTAGCTGCAGTGTGGACCAGCTGCATAGGGTTGGTGTAGGTACCAAGAGAGGTCAAGAGAAGCCATTCTCTACTCTTTAGTTCCCAAGACAGGCTGTAGCCTTAGAATGCACACTCTATCGGACCACTTGCCACAATCTCCACTGCTATCATCCAGGCCCCCACCACCATCAGATCTCATGTAAGCTAATACTGCGTAACTAATTTCCCTGCTTCCATCCTTTCCTTGCTTTGTATTCTCAACTCATCAGCCAGCATGATTCTTTTACACCATAAATGAGGGGCACTGGGTGGCTCAACTTTGGCTCAGGTCATGATCTCAAGGTCCATGAGTTTGAGCCCCACATTGGGCTCTGTGCTGACAGCTTGGAGACTGGAGCCTGCATTGGATTCTGTATCTCCCTCTCTCTCTGCCCCTCCCCTACCTATGCTCTCTCTCGGTCTCTCAAAAATAAATAAATGTTAAAAAAAATTAAAACATAAATGAGATCATGCCATTCTCTCATTCAAACCTTCCAACAACTTTCCATCATATCTAAAAATTCAGACCCCTTCACATGACCTATGTGGCCCAACACAATCTGCCTGCCGGCTAGTACTCCAATCTTATTTCCTACCACCCCTCCTTCCTTTACTGAGTTTGCTCTGGCTACACTGCCCTCCTCTCTGTTTCTCAAACATACAAATGTGGTCCTGGTTCAAGTCTCTGCTCCAGTGCCAGCTCCTTGATGAGGCACATCCTCACCACCACAAACAATAACAGGCACATCCACTGAAACTCTTACACTTGTCTTATCACTATCTGATGTAAAGAGCATTTTGACTTGTTCATTTTCCATCCCTCCTACTAGAATGTAACTCCACAAAGGCAGGGTCTGTTATGTTCACTGTTGTAACTCCAGTGCGAAGAATAGGGAGCTCAGCAAGTATTTGTTGAATAAATGAATAAACAATCAGATGAGTCTCAGTGAAAGTGCTTAGAAAACTATGAAATATCATCAGCTCTTCAGATACAGCAATCATCTTAGTGCCCTTAGGGCTGAGCATCTAGTAATTCTGAAGGATGGATAGATGGATTTATGAATGAATGAAGTTATTGTGTTTAAATATAATCAGGTTAGGATTGAGCTATATATTTGAATAAAGACATGAGTAGCTATTACTAAAGGGTTTTAAAATTTCCTTTGGCTTTCCTATTATATATAAAAAAATTGTTCATCTCCATTTTTTTCAGCACTAAGTAGAACACACCTTACATAACCAGTGTCCTTACTTAAAACAAGACAAATTGGGGGAAAGCACACCCATTAGATCTCATTCCCCAGTGGGCCAAAAGACTCACACCCTCAGATAAAGACCTATTAGGAAAGCAGAAAGGAGAGCAGACAGAGAAACACACGAGGTTTGCAAAAGATAGGACAAAGGGTAATAGAATATAATACTTGCCAGAGCTCCAATTCCCAGGATTCCCAAACATGTCGTTTTATGATCCATATTCTTTTATTGCATATTCTTAATATAAGCAATATATACCAATAGAAGGGCAATATATGATTAAAACACTGTATGATATTAGGAATACTACCTAATACACTGCCCCCCCTTCCCCTACCATAGAAGATGGGGTAAGATGGACTTCAAGCTGTACTACAAAGCTGTAATCATCAAGAAAGTATGGTACTGGCACAACAAACAGACACTCAGATCAATGGAATAGAATAGAGAACCCAGAAATGGACCCACAAATGTATGGCCAACTAGTCTTTGACAAAGCAGGAAATAATATCCAATGGAATAAAGACAGGTCTTTTCAGCAAGTGGTGCTGGGAAAACTGGACAGCAACAAGAAGAAAAATGAACCTGGACCACTTTCTTACACCATACACAAAAATAAACTCAAAATGGATGAAAGACCTAAATGTAAGACAGGAAGCCATCAAAATCCTCGAGGAGAAAACAGGCAGCAACCTTTGTGACCTTGGCCGCAGCAACTTCTTACTCAACACATCTCCGGAGGCAAGATGAACAAAAGCAAAAATGAACTATTGGGACCTCATCAAAATAAAAAGCTTCTGCACAGCGGAGGAAACAATCAGCAAAACTAAAAGGCAACCAATGGAATGGGAAAAGATATCTGCAAACGACATACCAGATAAAGGCTTGGTATCCAAAATCTATAAAGAACTTATCAAACTCAACACCCAAAAAACAAATAATCCAGTGGAGAAATGGGCAAAAGACATGAATAGAACTTCTCCAAAGAAGACATCCAGATGGCCAACCAACACATCAAAAAATGCTCAACGTCACTCACCATCAGGGAAATCCAAATCAAAACCACCATGAGATACCACCTCACAGCTGTCAGAATGGCTAACACTAACAACTCAGGCAACAACAGATGTTGGTGAGATATGGAGAAAGAGGATCTCTTTTGCACTGCTGGTGGGAATGCAAACTGATGCAGCCACTCCAGAAAACAATATGGAGATTCCTCAAAAAATTAAAAATAGAGCTACCCTATGACTCAGCAATTGCACTACTAGGTATTTATCCAAGGGTACAGGTATGCTATTTTGAAGGGGCACATGCACCCCAATGTTTACAGCAGCACTATCAACAATAGCCAAAGCAGGGAAAGAGCCCAAATGTCCATTAATGGACAAATGGATAAAGAAGATGTGGTATACACACACACACACACACACACACACACACACAAAATGGAGTATTACTCAGAAATCAAAAAGAGTGAAATCTTGCCATTTCCAACTACATGGATGGAACTAGAGGATATTATGCTAAGCGAAATTAGTCAGAGAGAGACAAATACCATATGACTTCACTCATATGAGGACTTTAAGATACAAAATAGATGAACATAAGGGAAGGGAAGCAAAAATAATATAAAAACAGGGAGGGGGACATATTAAGAGAGTCTCATTAAGAGACTCTTAAATATGGAGAACAAACAGAGGTTTACTGGAGGAGTTGTGGGAGGGGGAAAGGCTAAATGGGTAAGAGGCATTAAGGAATCTACTCCTGAAATCATTGTTGCACTATATGCTAACTAATTTGGATGCAAATTAAAAAAAAATAAATTTAAAAAGAAATGGAAGAAGAACTGAATGGAACTGATAACAAGTTAAAATATAGTAACATAAAATTTCTCAATGTGAATGTATGAGTGTATCATGCACATATATATATTTTAATTAATTTACCCGAAAAATAATATTAGGCTCTAATAAGAATTTTACTTTAAAAGTTGACATTATGTACCTCCAAACTTAAAGGTAAAGTATAAAATAAAACTAAGTATGTTTTCATTATATTTTCCTATTTAGATCAATATTAACCACTCAATTATTTAAAAAAAAATTCCACATGAGCATATATGCTCTTTGAGGAGTATTAAGCATTATGTGAGGTCCAAAGATTAATAAGGCATTGTCCTTGCCCTAAACTGATTCAAAAATTGTTAAATATAATGTTGCTTAAGCATTCTCACCATACACACATACATAAAACATTATTTATGTTAGGGGATAGATGTGTTAATTATCTTGATCTTGGTAATCATTCCTCAGTGAATATGTCTATCAAATTATCACATTGTATACTTTGTATCACATTATATACTTTGTCAATTATCCCTCAATAAAGTTGAGGGAAAATAGATGTAACCTTCAGGATGTATCCTAATATGTTTATACTATTGTTATAATTTACAACTATGTTGGAGCCATAATTATTATTTAGAGTGATTTTTCATTTCTAATTTTTATTATTTTTAAAGCATAATCTTCTTCTACTGAGGTAATATTTACCACAAAGATTTCAAAATTCAAACTGGTTTTACAAAGATTTATATTTCCTTTCATTTAAAAAAAAAGTTGGGGGAAGAGGGGCACGAGATACATCCATTCTGTCAAAGTCAGAGAAACAATTCTTTTCTGCATAATAAAGATTTTCTTTTAAAAGTCTGTTATATGCATAACATAAGGTATAGAGAAGTTGAATCACTATGTTGTACACCTGAAACCAACAGAACATGGTGTGTCAACTATAAAAAAGTTTTAAGTCTGTCATATGACAGAGTCAAATGCTGTTACTCTCTTCTAGATTACAGACCAATAAAGCAATTAACATCATAATTTACAGACGCTAAAGTGTGACCCCTGTTCGTCTCACAGCTCCTGGATGGGATGGGTGTGCCCCCATCTCACCCTGGCTCCCGGGCCTGCCTTGCCAGCCTCTCACTGTTCTGTGAGCTCTTGTTCTCACTCACCTTAAAATGGATACGAAAAAGATCCGTGGATTCAAGAACACCCCAGAAGAACCTGAAGTATAATTTTGAATTAATCTCTTACAAGATTGTCTCTTTGAGTTTAATTTGAAACAAATTCTTCAGGAATGCCAGATATTTATTTATATTAGCAACAGAAATGGACTAAGATATATATTTCCAAA
The DNA here is from genome assembly GCF_023721935.1 of Panthera uncia. Taxonomy (NCBI): domain Eukaryota; kingdom Metazoa; phylum Chordata; class Mammalia; order Carnivora; family Felidae; genus Panthera; species Panthera uncia. Next base: position 83,005,390 of record NW_026057577.1, read on the forward strand.
TATAGGATTCCTGAGATTTCTTAACTGGACATTAATAGAAATAACCACAGTCTATTATAATCAGCTATGCCATTAAAAAAAGAAGAAATTAGGGGCGCCTGGGTGGCTCAGTCAGTTAAGTGTCCGACTTCGGCTCAGGTCATGATCTCGCGGTCCGTGAGTTCGAGACCCGCGTCGGGCTCTGTGCTGACAGCTCAGAGCCTGGAGCCCGTTTCAGATTCTGTGTCTCCCTCTCTCTCGGCCCCTCCCCTGTTCATGCTCTGTCTTTCTCTGTCTCAAAAATAAGTAAACGTTAAAAAAAAATTAAAAAAAAAGAAGAAATTAATGAATTCATACATGTATCATAAGCAAAAATGCTATCTGACTGTAGGAATTAGATTTTGATTAATGGACCCTTTATCAAGTTTGTAAATAAAGTTGACTTCTTAAAAATAGTTTCCTGTTTAGAGTCCTACTTTCCACACAGAGGAAAAGAAGGCTTAGAATGATTTCAATTTTCAAATGCTGAGTAATGTGGAATATTTTGTAAGTATTCTTTATTTTACTATTTAAGAATTTGTTATTTTTGATGAGAATCATCACTTGCCAATCCTACTGCGGCTTTCTTTCTTTCTTTTTAGTACACTGGCATGCTTTGAGAAAGGGGAAAAAAAGCAATTCTGTGCCTGAAAAATATCACACAGCCATTTGCTGTACCTTAATTTTTTTAACACAAAAAAGCCCCACACATTTTAATTAGGATGGCATTTTATGCATTTCCTTGATCCTAATTAGTGGTTCAAATAAAATATCATAATAGTTACTAAACCTGGGATCTAAGCCTCCTTACCCCTCTCAGCCAGTACTGAAGAGTCCGTATTCACCAGCATCAAGCCTCTTTCATGAGGACAATGGCAACAAGAAATCTTCAACAAGTGCTGGCCTGACCCCCTTTCTTTTTCTACGATCCAGCTGAGCAGCAAAAACTGCTTGAAATTCAGCAATCACATTTCTCACTGTTCCAGAATGACCTATTTCGCACTAGAATGAACCAGTGAATTCATACATATAAATAACTATCTGCAGACACTGCTTTTCAAAATACGAACAGGAATAGCCAAAAAAGGGGGAGCAGCAGTTAAAAACGAAGGTTTGACTGAATGGGTACTTTTCGACTATTTGATATGACAATTAGAAACAAAGCAGGTCTGCAGAACTTAGATGTCAATGTTGTATTTAAAGTCTTTGAAATTATCAATACATAATATCCATGACAGTACTAGCTAAACCAAGTTAGATTTTTTTTTCTTAAAACATGTATTATCATATTCCTAGTGTGTATTTATTTAAACTGTCTTTTCTAGAGAACTAAGAAATAAACAAGTTAACATTTCTGAGCAGAATATGCTTCTGAAGGATCTGCAGCATCCTTCATCCACAAGCATTTATTGAGTGCTACTCTGTGCAAGATCTAATTATATGTTACATCCAGCAATCACAAAGTGTTCTAAGACCTTCTGATCTCTCAGGAAGAGTCTTCCCCATTCTCATAATCATTCAGTCAATGTATAAAATCGTACACGCCAGCTTTCTCCACTAGGCTATGGGATCATGCTTTATTCATTTCTGCATTCACCGTGACTGACAAAATCCGATCACATAATTAACTCTCAATGAATATTTGCCAAATGGATTGATTACTTAGTCCCAGCTCTTCAGTTTACAGAAGGTCAGGCATTGTTCATGGAGAAACCACTGAATGACTCATGTTACAATTCTGTGTCACAAATTCATAAGGTCCTAAAACCTATCTTGAACTGACTAAAAATTCTGACTTCAGGCTTCTTATCAGATGATCAAAAATCTTAAATAAATTAAATTCACGTTAAATATTTTTAAATGTTATAACAATAAAGTTTCAGTGGATTCTGTAACTTCTGCTTCTAGCCATGATGAGAAAAGAAACCAGATTTACCCTCCCACCTCAGAAAACCACTACGCTAGACAACATATATAAACAAACAAACAAACAAACAAAACTGGTATTCATACATTAAACAGGCAATGCAGGACAGTGATCTCTGAGAGAAGGGAAAGAAAACAGGTGAGCCCTACACGTAAAACATTCCTGCCTAGAGAGTTTCCAGCTTGATTCATGGGGCAGGAGATCCCACACAGAGCACAACAGCAGTGCTCAGTTCAGGAGACAGAGTTCAGAGTTGTGAAACACCAAGGTGGCCAGAGTCTGCTGGACAGAGTGCCAGAAAGGACGGAGCTGCGTAAAAAGAGCAAATGAGCAAGCTTTGGAAATATACACAGAAGTCTGGTCAAGTATTTGTATGAGTACTGGTCTGACTGTGCATAAAAGAAAGCTACTGAGGCTAGAGAAAGAATCATCATTAAGAAGCAACTGGGACAATCTCTGGAGCACACAAAGGCCTGGAAATATTTGAGTTTTCCAAGAGCCAGGATAGAAAGAGCTCCTAATCTATAGGGCATCAAGTCAAGGCCTCAGAAGGGCAATGCCTCACTGCTGTAGCCAAAATTTCCCTTGGCTAACGGTTGTTCTGGATGCACCTAACAAAGCTTAAAAGCAAGCCACAAATGATCAAACTGTGTCCAAGTAACTTAATTGCATCCCAGGACAAAATCCAGAAATATTTAAAGGAATACAAAAAACCAGTGCTCGACAAATTCATATTCACGATGTCCGGCATCCAATCAAAATTACTAGTCATGAAAAGAAACAACAAAATATATCCCATAACCCAAGAGAACAATCAATCAACAGAAATAGACAAAGAAATGACATAGATGATGCCCTTAGTGAAGAAGGATATTTAACCAGTGTTATAAATGTATCATTGCTCGGAAAGGAGAAGAGAAGCATCAGCATGAAAGAACTGAAAGATGTAAAAAAAAGATCCAAATTGAACTTCTGGAGATAAAATAATATGCTGATATGCTTTAAGGTCAAAATATTCTACATTTAAAAAATATCATATTTTCATAAATCTTTCTTTAACTTCTTCCTCTGATTTCCTCTGATATTTGAACTCTAAAATAAGGGTAAAGTAGGGGTATGTCACAGCCTATTGGTTCCAAACGTTCTCTTAATCTGATATTCATAGTCTTAATCATTCTTTCTAATATTTCTCATCATTGCACCCCCATTTGCAAGTAAATAGTTACTCTTCTAAAATTACATAGCATACAGTAATCCAGTTGAACGTGATCTAGATTTTCTTAATACCTCACCCTCTCTTTCTCATACTTTCACTCTAATCTAGATCTCTATCCTCCAGATGTGTTGGTGTTATAGAGGAGGTGTGGGTAGGACATCAGGAGACATGTACTCCCATCTGGTCTCTGCCTCTGTCTGAAGACCTCAAGAGCATATGCCTAATGTGGCCGGATCTCAGTCTCTTTACCTGAGAAGATAATCTTTGATTTTAAGATTAAGACCTTAATATTGCCTGGTGCGCCTGGGTGGCTCAGTTGGTTGAATGTCTAGACTCTTGTTTTCCGCTCAGGTCGTGACCCCAGGGTCATGGAATCAAGCCCCACAATGGGCTCTGCACTAAGTGTGGATCTCATTTAAGATTCTCTCTCCCTCTGCCCCTCTACCCTGCTCACGTACACTCTCTCTCTCTCTCTCTCTATATATATATATATATAAAGAAAAAAAACTTAATATTGTTTTCATCAGCAATTTTAAATACTTTCCAGTCACTGAGTCCCTTAGGCTAAATAAGCAAGACACACATATGCCATCCTACTCTTGGAATGGGTATATTGGAGAAGAAGCACAGGAGAAGGGATGAGACAAATCCCTTCTCACATATTCCATCCCTTCTAGTTCTGGTTATCTATTTTTAAAACTTTTCATTATCTCCACTAGTCACCTCCAGTGTCAGACTTATTCACTCATTCATTTACACGCACTTACTGAGTATCTGCTATATGTCAGCTATTGGGTGAGGCAATGGGATATAATGGTGTGTATGATAGCATGACTGTCCTTTACAAGGCTGTAGATGAAGGAGGAAAGATGGGAAGGATGGAGAGGAACAACATACCATCTTTTATTAGAGTAGGGTGATCGAGTGTTTATTAGTATCAAATTACTATGCTATATCACTCTGATAATCAGAAAAACATTGCTGGATTGCCCTAATCTAGGTCCCATATATAGGCCAGTTTATTCCTAATATAGTCAAAATTTAAACAATGAGTATTTGTTACTAATAGTCCTGGTAGTTTTAAAATGACTAAAGCTGGTATCTGTGAATATAGAACGAAGTCATTTAACTATTGCAGATAATATAAAATCATGTGTTGGAAAAATTCTACCTTCTTAAATTTGGCTTTGAATACATAAAGAATGAGAGGAATTATGAACAGGGGTAATACATATGAATCAATCCAATAAGTAATAAATATTGGCACATAAAAGAAAGAAAAAAATACTTCTGCGATGTCTTTCTCAGGGGCAGGAAAACTACTAAGGGACTCTCAAGCAGACACCAAAACACCATCAAAAATGGATGAGTCTCTGAGAAATATCCCCTTACAAGTGAACACACCTCACATTAAAATAATCCAATTTTAGGGATGCCTATTTTAAAATCATCATTTCACTGTTAAAAACTGAGAACAAACTGAGGGTTGATGGGGGGTGGGAGGGAGGGGAGGGGGGGTGATGGGTATTGAGGAGGGCACCTTTTGGGATGAGCACTGGGTGTTGTATGGAAACCAATTTGACAATAAATTTCATATATTAAAAAAATAAATAAATAAATAATCTAAAAAAAAAAATCATCCTTTCTTGTTTGTTAAAAAGAAAAACACAGGCCCTAAGACATCACTTAGGTTAAGGTCCCAAGTCAGTAAACCAAGACTTAATTTCCTGGTCAGCACCAGGAAATTTACTGATAAACCGCCTCTGTTCCCCTTAGGAGGGCGACCTTGTCTAAAACAATGGATGCTTTGCTCATAATTTCCTATTCTCTGCTCCCTCTCTACCTTTAAAAACCTTTCCTTTTCTGTAGCCCTTTGGAATTCTCCTCTGCTTGCTAGATGGTATACTGCCGCATTCATGAATCAATTAGTAAAGCTGATTTGATCTTTAAAACTTACTCAGTTGAATTTTTGTTATTTAACATTGAGAAACTGGAAAGTCTGTCCCCAGAATCTCTCTACACACTATGTCCTTCTGCCTTGAGATAACTCCTGAAGACTACACCTGAAATAAGCAAGCTAGGGATGTAGCTGTGTAAGCTATTCTTCAGAAAACTGGTTTTTCAAAAGAAAAAGTAAACTGAATTAAGGCACAAATAATTATGAAACATCGTTTAAATTTCTTCCATTTCTTTTAGAACTTGTGCATAGGAAAGAACCTTCTAATACTTTTGTAAATTATTTAAACAATAATCCTTTACATTCTTTCAGTTATAGAAAAAGAATTGTGGCAACAACTCTTTGGATTACACAATAGTGTTATACATGAAGGTCATAAAGCTGACCTTGATCATCATTATCCATAATAAAAAAACTAGAAAACACCCTCCCCCCAAACAGTTTATATGCCACTTTGTGATTATAACATGTATAGATTGTATATACTCCAACTCCTAGAACTTCCCAATTGTTTATAGATTTATTGTGCATGGTAACGATGTGTTTACTCTTAAAATACTTTTGATTTGTTAGTGTCTTAGTGAATTCATTTCTTCAATTCCCTATAAGTTGTTGTCTCTGGCTTCCAAATTACTATAAATTCAGTATGACATCAAGCATAAATCATCATTTATATTAATTGAGTGTTATTATTATTGAAAGACAATTAGGTACACATCACTAAATGTCTGATTGAAACAAATTAGGCAAGAAAATAATTTTATAGACAATAATGAGGAATAAAGTTGTTGTATGTTCAGTAGCCCCACATTCTTTGTTTGTGATGCTGTAGGATATCAAGTGACTTTTATATTCGTATCTGTGGACATTTGTTTTTCAAACTATGTATATCAGAAAGACATTCAAATGGGCAAATTTTACCCTGATACTGAATGGAGCACACAAATGCTTGGCACATTGCAAAATGTTTCAAGCTTGGTTGACTTTTAAATGCCTGAAAAGGGAATTAGAGATAGGCCACTGAATGCTAATCACACTGCTGCATCTACTCAGCACAATTTAAATTCTTAGGGTGAACATATTTATCATTGACTTGTGATGCTACATCATTTTTTAATATTGCTCTCAAGCTGCTGGATAGAATTTCATGTCCTAAGTCCAGAGAACCAAGGTAAATGACAAACATGTTGCAGATTTCTTTTCTTATCTGGAATATTAATAGAGTGCCTCTAATCCTATATAAAAATGCAGTCTGAAAAACGCAGCCATTTCAATATGGTATGCACTCTTTTCAGTGTATACAGGATCACAGTCCCCAAGCAATTTTCTAAAAGAATGCATCAATCACACGACAATTGGGCAAATTCAAGACATATTAGAGAAAACTGAGGAATAATCATTAGGAAATATACGTGCAGGTGCAATAATCTGATAGAACAGTAAGTATTCAAGTTATGCAAACAAAACTATTTGCCCCTTCCAAGAACCCATGGTAAAATCAGAAAGTTCTTACTAGTGGGGAAACAAAACAAAAACAGGAAAAACATGGGCTTTTATTCATTGGATTTTTTAACGTTTATTTATTTTTGAGAGAGAGTGAAAGAGAGACAGAGACAGAGCGCACAAGCGGGGGAGGGGCAGAGAGAGAGACAGACAGAGAGACAGACAGAATCTGAAGGAGGCTCCAGCCTCTGAGCTGTCAGCACAGAGCCCGACGCAGGGCTCAAACCCACAAACCGTGATATCATGACCTGAGCCAATGTCGGATACTTAACCAGACTGAGCCACCCAGGCACCCCTCATTGATTTTTAAACTTAAGTTTTTTACATGTGAAAATTTAATATATATTCATGCTGATTCTGGTATATAAAATGTCTTTATAGTAAATTAAATTTTTTTCTTTAAAATGCACATACCATCACATACATAAACATTAACCCTTAACTTCTACACTGCCTCATTTTTTAGACTTGTTTTTTGGTATAGCTCATAGGCTCACTTCATTACAAGAAGAGTGTGGTGGGGACTAGGGCAAACTGGAAAGCACAGGCCCATCCATCCAGAGGCGGTAATGAATATTCAGCTCAAGTTGCCTGGGGAGAAGTGGGAATGCAGATATGGTATTTCCACATCTTCCAATTTTTAGGAAAAAAGAAAAGAATTTAAATCTCTCAATTTTTAAATTATTGAAACTATTTCAAAATTGAAAAAGTTATTTCTCTGAGTAGTTTTAGAAAATGACCACATATATAGACCACGTCAGTAGTAAGCAACTGAGCAAGAAGAAAAGGAACAAGAATTGGAGCCATCAGAAATGAAAGAGAAGGTGGGGTGCCTAGTTGGCGCAGTGGGTTAAGCATCCGACTTCCACCCACATCGTGGTCTTGCAGTTTGTGGGTTTGAGACCTTACATTGGGCTCAATGCTGTCAGCACAGAGCCCACTTCGGATCGTCTGTCCCCCTTTCTCTCTCTGCCCCCTCTCTCTCTCTCTCTCAAAAAAAAAAATTAAAAAAAGGAAATGAAAGAAAAAAAATCCAAAATACTGCCTCATTTGGACCCTGTGCTCAGTCAGGTAAGACTAAGTTTAAAAAGTTTAAAAAGCTGACATGAGGGGCACCTGGGTGGCTCAGTGGGTTGAGGGTCTGACTTTGGTTCAGGTCATGATCTCACAGTTGACGAGTTTGAGCCCTGCATTGGGCTCTGTGCCAACAGCTCAGAGCCTGGAGCCTGCTTCGGATTCTGTCTCCCTCACTCTCTCTCTGCCCCTCCGCTGCTCATGCTTTGTCTCTGTCTCAAAAATAAACATTAAAAAAAAAAAAAAAAGCTGACATGACCAAGGCTCAAAGGGATTAAAATAAACACAATCACACTGAAATTAAATAACATAACACAGTTTGGCCACTTTCCATGACTGTTTTTTGTTTGTTTTTGAGCTATATAAACACAGGTTTACAAATATCTTTTCCCATTCCATTGGTTGCCTTTTAGTTTTGTTGATTGTTTCCTTTACAGTAAAGAAGCTTTTATCTTGATAAGGTGTCAATAGTTCATTTTTGCTTTTTAATTCCCTTGCCTTTAGAGATGTGTCGAGTAAGAAATTGCCATGGCTGAGGTCAGAAGGTTTTTTCCTGCTTTCTCCTCTAGGGTTTTGATGGTTTTGTGTCTCACATTCAGATCCTTCATCCATTTTGAGTTTATTTTTATGAATGGTGTAAGAAAGTGGTCTAGTTTCAACCTTCTCCATGTTGCTGTCCAGCACCATTTGTTAAAGAGACTGTCTTTTTTCCATTGGATATTCTTTCCTGCTTTGTCAAAGATTAGTTGGCCATCCATTTGTGGGTCCAATTCTAGAGTCTCTATTCTATTCCATTGGTCTATGTATCTGTTTTTGTGCCACTACCACACTGCACTGATGATTACAGCTTTGTAGTAGAGGCTAAAGTCTGGGATTGTGATGACTCCCGCTTTGGTTTTCTCCTTTAATATTACTTTGGCTGTTCGGGGTCTTTTGTGGTTCCATACAAATTTTAGGATTGCTTGTTCTAGCTTTGAGAAGAATGCTGGTGCAATTTTGATTTGGATTGCACTGAATGTGTAGATTGCTTTGGGTAGTGACATTTTAACAATATTTATTCTTCCAATCCATGAACATGGAATGTTTTTCCATTTCTTTGTATCTTCTTCAATTTCCTTCATAAGCTTTCTATAGTTTGCAGCATACAGATCTTTTACATCTTTGGTTAGATTTATTCCTAGGTATTTTATGATTCTTGGTGCAATTGTGAATGGGATCAGTTTTTTTATTTCTCTTTCTGTTGCTTCATTATTGGTGTATAAAAATGCAACTGACAAATGACATATCGAATAAAGGGCTAGTATCCAAAATCTATAAAGAACTCACCAAACTCCACACCCAAAAAACAAATAATCCAGTGAAGAAATGGGCAGAAAACATTTCTCTAAAGAAGACATCCAGATGGCCCACAGGCACATGAAAAGATGCTCAATGTCACTCCTCATCATGGAAATACAAATCAAAACCACACCGAGATACCACCTCATGCTGGTCAGAGTGGCTAAAATGAACAAATCAGGGGACTATAGATGCTGGCGAGGATGTGAAGAAATGGGAACCCTCTTGCACTGTTGGTGGGAATGCAAACTGGTGGAATCGCTCTGGAAAACAGTGTGGAGGTTCCTCAAAAAACTAAAAATAGATCCGCCCTATGACCCAGCAATAGCACTGCTAGGAATTTACTCAAGGGATACAGGAGTGCTGATGCATAGGGGCACTTGTACCCCAATGTTTATAGCAGCACTTTCAATAATAGCCAAATTATGGAAAGAGCCTACATGTCTACCAACTGACAAATGGATAAAGAAGATGTGGTTTATATATACAGTGGAATACTACTTGGCAATGAGAAAAAATGAAATCTAGCCATTTGTAGCAACGTGGATGGAACTGGAGAGTATTATGCTAAGTGAAATAAATAAGTCAGACAGAGAAACACAGATACCATATGTTTTCACTCATGTCTGGACCCTGAGAAACTTAACAGACGACCACGGGGGCGGGGGGGGGGGGGAGTTACAGAGGGGGAAAAAAAGTTACAGAGAGGGAAGGAGGCAAACCATAAGAGACTCTTAAATACTGAGAACAAACTGAGGGTTGATGGGGGATGGGAGAGAGGGGAAAGTGGATGATGGGCATTGAGGAGGGCACCTGTTGGGATGAGCACTGGGTGTTGTATGGAAACCAATTTGACAATAAATTATATTTTAAAAATAAACAAACAAACAAACATCGGTTTGTTTAGAAATTTTACTAAAATGGTCCTGGCTTGAAAAAAGATAGAACAAAAATTTTGAAATAAAGAGGACTGTGAATAAAATCTCCTTTGAAGGAATGTAGTGAACCAGAAAGAAAACAGAGAGAAGAAAGAGAAGTCCTAAAGTCAAGGAAGCACACAGTGTGGGAGGTGGGAAGGCCTGCAGCCGGAGAGCAATAAAATGACTCCAGAAGGCAGCTCTATGAGAAAGACGGGGAAGCAAAATAGGAAGTAAGTGAGAACTAAGCCAGATCATGAGAGACTACCAGCAAGCCACAAGGGGGTAAAGAATATCAGCAATTCAACTAGGTAATTAACAACAGTAGAAGAGGTTAAAATAAAGAATAAGGGATGAAGGATGCATAACGCCATTTTACAGAAGAAGTTATGGGCACAAAAAAATCTCATCACTCTGTTCAAGCAGCTTAGAGAGATCCATCCTGCAATGAACACCCAGGTTTTTCATTTCCAGTTAGGCCAACAACCCTGAATCCTTAGCTTCAGCAAGGCTGGGACACTTACCCTTTCACATATTTCATCATGTATGTGACTCTACAACCCCAAAAAGAGAAAGGACACATACAAAAATCATGAGGTAGATCAAAACAATTTTAAAAATCATACTTTTGTTAGGGTTAGGAATGTTTTGTTTGATAGGGTGTCTGAAACATTTAAGGGATTCTGACATCTTAGGAAAGCTGTCATTTTAGGCTTGCGACTTTTATTTAAAATACTTAAGAGAAGTTGACTAATGGTAAACTTGAGATTTTCATTAGAGATATTTAAGGATAGTTTGACTAAGCTTATACACAGTGTTTGAAAAACTAATTGACTGACATATATGTTAAGCTTTCAATTTGTAAATTGTATTTAAGGGCTCAGGAAGATTTCTGGAAGATCTCTAAGGCTATCTTGCTAGAAGTTTAAAATGCTTGAGAAAATTAAGTATATTAGAGGTTAAAGTTTGAAATGTTTACAGGAATTTAATTAATCAAGTTTAAAAATGGTGTAAAGTGTTTAGAATTTGTCAAACTTACAAGCTAATTAATTGATCATTAATCAAGGAACACATGAAAGTATTTAAATCTAAACTAAAATTACTTTTATTTTTTTTTAGTAAGTCTTATTTATTTAAGTAGCTCTATACCCAACGTGGGGTTTGAACTCATGACCCCGAGATCAAGAGTCATAAGCTCTTCCAAGTGAGCCAGGTAGGCACCCCTAAAATTACTAAATTTTAAAATGACAAGATTAAAAAAAATTTTAATGTTTATTTATTTTTGAGAGACAGAGACAGAGAGACAGAGTGTGAGTGGGGGAAGGGGCAGAGAGAGAGGGAGACACAGAATCCGAAGCAGGCTCCAGCCTCTGAGCTATCAGCACAGAGACCGACACAGGGGCTTGAACTCATGGACCACGGAGATCATGACCTGAGCCAAAGTCAGACGCTTAACTGACTGAGCCACCCAGGCACCCCTAAAATGACAAGATGTTTAAATTGAGCTTAAAGGCTTATAAAACTTAGGTTTAAGATTTCAAACTTTAAAAAAATGAATAATAATTAAAAATGCAAGGAATATGAGTTTTCCTTTCAAATATAAGAGACTCTCAAAGATTAAAAGCCCAAATGACTGTATGAATGACATTAATTTCCCCAATCAAGCGATAAGCATTTTTTTCAATACCTTGAGATATCAATACTTAATGCATGAGGAGAAAGGCCTGTTGCTTAAAATGAGAAAAGCTCAGGGGGCACCTGAGTGGCTCAGTTGGTTAAGTGTCTGCAGCTCAGGTCATGATCTCACAGTTTGTGGGTTCAAGCCCCGTGTTAGTCTCTGTGCTGACAGCTCAGAGCCTAGAGCCTGCTTCAAATTCTGTGTCTCCCTCTCTCTGTGCCCCCTCCCCCACTCACGCTCTATCTCTCTCTCAAAAATAAACATTTTTTAAAAAAAGAAAGAGAAGCTCAGGAAGAAGCTATCAACTGCCTCCCTTCCCCTAGAAATTTCTAGTGTACATTCTTAAAGGTTTTAAGAAGTCCTGGAATAAAGTAATGTTTCACTTTTGCTTTTTTCAACGTGAAAGTTCATTTAATGCATTTTACATCTTGCAGAATTGCAGAAGGTGCTCCACGGAACAGAGTTTGGGAAACCCTATACTAGATAGTGTGAAAAACTCCTTCAAGGATTCTTCTTTGTCAGAATACTGGAACCATAAGGAATCAAAGAGCAGTTATAGGAGATCAAGGTTTCCATTATTTGGTACTATCACACAACAGTTGGCAGGTAGGTTGCCTTAATGAAATGGGATAATGTTCATATATTTATTGTCAGGGTCCACAACCAGTGTTTGTGCTTTCCTGAGTATTATACACGAGCCTTCTCTTTTCTTTAAGCCCCATCCATATGCATGATTTTCACTATCATCTACATCCTGGTGGCTTCAAAATCTTTATCTTCAGTTTGACTTCCATCTTTGGATTGGGATGAAACTTTTTAGGTATTCCTAAGGGACATCTCTAGTCCCTCAAGCCTTCATATCACTAAGACTTGGAACACTCGTAATGACTCTCAAATTTATCCTTTCCTTTCCATTCTGCTTTTTACTACTGATGTTCAGGATGTCTACAATTTCTCCTGGACCTCAGCGATAGTCTTCTATCACGTCTCCCTGCTTCTGACTGCCCTCTAATCTACTTTATATAACTCTTTGGCTTTTTGGTACAAAACATTCAATGCCTCCCCATAATCTATACACAATAATCTTTTAAATTCTCAGTATGATACCACTATCCCTCATGCTCTGTCTCCTGTTTACCTACTTAGACTTCCCTCTCATTATGACCGCCACACGTAACCCTGTGTTCTAGACACTTGCAACTTCTTACACTCCCTAGTATCTGCCATGTCCCTCCAAATCTCTAAATGTTTTCACATGAGGCTTTCTCTGTTTGGAGTGCCCTTACTATTATTCCTTCTTCCAAAAAACTCCTACCTCATTCATTAAGACTCAAGTGAAATGTCTCCTCCTCAGGGAGCCTCCCCTGCCCTTTGCATACTTCCCAGTCTGGGCAATTCACTGCACTTTATTCAAATATGTAAAAGGCACTCATTTCAAACTGCTGCAATTATTTGCTTTACATCGCTGCCTTGCCCACTAAGACTGAGGTGGCATGGATTACTTTCTAGGTATTTAAAATATGTTTTTAATTATCTAGTACATTACCTACATTGAGTCAGTATCTCTAAAATAAGTTTTTAAAATCCTAAGTTTGCAATGTGATCATTTCCTTCTTTGCCTTGTTCTAATAACCCTCTTCAAAACTCGAGCAGAAATCCTTATCTCCCATCCTCCATCTATTCCCTCAACTGATTTTCTTTCCTTCCCTTCTAGTCCTTTCCCCTCCCTTCTCTTTTCTTTTCTTTCCCTGGCCAATAATAAATTGTAAATGTCTCCTTCTGTCTTCTACAACTAAAGCACAAAATATCCTAAAGTTTCAAATACCTTAGTTTTCATGTGGGTCTCTCTTGGTCAGAAATCCTTATGCCTGAAGGATATGAGAATCTGGAGGTCCTGTGCTGACTCTGCTGACAGTGTCAGAGACCTCAGTCTCTCTTCCCTTAAGGAGAAAACTGATTCAATTCAACAAATGTTTACTGAACAACCACTAAGTAGAAGTTACTCTTAGGAGAGATGCAGCTCCAGCTAAGAAGACACAATTTACCCTACCGGCCAAAAACTACTCATGACAGCTAGCCTTCCATTCTTTTGGACCCTACTGAAATATTCTAGGACTTCTAGTACAATTTACTATCTATAAGAAACCTTTCCTAGCCACCTTCTCTCTGTGATGTGTCCTTTGTGTTTAAATATAACTTAGGTATTTGGTTAGATCACAGTATGTACGATTTGATTCATTCATATGTTTTCTTCCATTCATTTCTCAATTTCTCCGTATCTCTAGGTTTTTCTTGCCTCAGGAACAGAAACATTGTTTCCTGTTATATTTTTGTTGTCGCAGATAGAACCTAGTATAGTGCTCTGCATACATTATAAACTCAAAGAACACATGTGTTCTAAAAGGCAATATTCCAGAATTATGATTTTCATGTATTAATATTGTTCATCTAACAACTCACTGGGTTAACATCCCTTTTGTTGATAATCAAGTTACTATAAAGTCAGGCTCAGATAAAAGCAAAAGATGTCCGTATCTTATTAAAAACACAAATAAATGTGAAAGAATGTGACATTCCCATAGCCTCTTATCACTCTTGTTAAGTGCTCAGGGTGAGGACTGCGCAGGGTCAGATGGGAAGCTCCCACCTGACCCTGGCATGGATAATCATGTCCTGAGGTTGTGCAAGGGGAATGTCACTAGTCCCAAATCAACAAGCTCATTCTATTCATAGCCTGGAATAAATTAGGCACTTCAGGGAATGGAAACTGCTATTCTCCCCAGGAGGAACCAGGGCTATATGAGCAGGTCAGAGTACCTGCCTTGGGCATGTCAGGTGCCCAGCCAGCTGTGAAGTTCTTCCTAGCCTTGCTCAGTTGGAAGCAGCATAATAGGGCCCATTGTTAACACTGTGAAAATCAGGAGCCTCAACTTTGGAAAGAATGTGTTTTCCATCTCTCCAAAACTCAATGAAGAAAGTTCTGGAATGTAGACCTTAAGGATTAATAAAATTGTAGCATTCATATTTTTGCCAGAAAATTAAATAAGTACATCTAGTACTCTAATGAGGAGTTGGCTGTATAGTAACTTGTTAACACGCATTAGATATTTTGCAGAAGTTTCTATGTAATGAGAATACAGGCCAGCATGGTCGACTCATTTTGATATTTATTTGTCCCCTTACATCATAACAAGAACAGCAATTCCTGATCATTTCTCTACATTTTCAAATAATTCCAGAGAACCAGATTTTAAAAAGATTACCCTGTGTAGATTTCCGTGGTATAGAACTTTACAAAATAGAGAAGGTGGCCGTGGAAATAGTGGTATCTGATGAGCCATCCACTGGCTCCAGGGCACTGCCTGATCAGGCCCTGGCATTAGCCTTGCTCCATATGGTGCATTCACCATTGAAATGCTATAGTGTTAACACATGCTGCATTTGTGCTATTCGTGTTGCCTTTACAATTAACATTCATCTACCCTTCATCCCATTCCAAAAGCAAGGTGCTAAAGAGAATTTGACTTGAGAGAAGTAACTTATCTTTACTAGGAGGAACACAAATTCCCTGTGGGGCCAAAAATTCCCCAATCCCAGCTCCTGGGCCTACTGGAACAAAGAGGATGGTCCACGGGCTAAATAAAACTATTTTAAATCAGGTAGCAGGGACCACTTATTCAAACTTGATGAAAACAGTGGCTCATGTCAAGATGGAAGTTCTATGAACAATCCCATTGTGGTTAATCTCCCCTTTGTAAGAGATACTGTATACAATATCTAAGGTATTTTATGGAAGAGAATAAAAAATCATTTGAACTACATAACACAGGTAAAGAAGAACTCAGTGACCTGAATATGTATCTGGATGTTATCAATAATTATGACCATGAGAAAAAAAATGTGTTAGTTTAATTCTGACCCAAAACTTTCACTGATGTATCCTACAGCCTAGAATAGTTCAAATTTTAACTTGTTGATTGATTGAATGAATGGGTCTATCCTTACCACCATGATTATTATGTTCTTTATATTAGTCAAAAGCTCAAAAGGATAAAGGGGTTTCAGATTTAGTCTGTCACTTTACATACTTTCCAAATAAATAGGCTACAACATTAATAAAATTTTAATGTTTTTTGGCAATGGAATATATAAAGTGATAATAGATAGACACACATGTATACTCCCCACATAAACAAAGCCTTGACAAAAACAGAAAAGAAGAAAAGAAATATTTCTAACTCATATGAATGGGGCTATGCATATTTTAATGTATAACTGTTCATTATACAAAAGGAAAAGGCTACATAAATCTAATGCATACAAAAATGTGGTTACAATTTAAATGTTTTCTTCATGTTATTTTTAAAGTCCCTGAAAAGTAACACTTTATTACTACTACACTTGGTATTATGATAATTCAGCCTAAACATTTTAAATTATTTTGGATAAGTAATACTTTAATTCCATGCACTGGAAGAGAGTGGAATCAAATTAATAAATAGTAAAAACATCTGTGAAAGTATTAAAATACTATTTTCTAAATTACAAGCCAAATGTTGACACTATATTGGGCCTTCAGAATGAAAATACCAACAATAGCAACAGCAAACTCTTATGAAGAACTTATTATGTACCGGATAAGTAGTATCTATGCTATATATAATTTTTTATATAATTTGTATAACATAAAATAAAATACCAAGTTATATACAATACATATATATGCATATGCATATTCATACACATGTACATGCATAAATATATATATTTGGTCCTCATAAAAATCCTATGAAGTATATGCCATCATTTCCTCCATTTTAAACATGAGGAAACTGAAGCACACAGAGGTTAAGTAATTTGTTAATAAGTCACAAAGCTAATAAATAACAGAGCCGGTATTTAAGTTCAGACAGTCTGGCTCCTGAGTTCATAATATAAATCACTATGCTGTATTTCACAAAGCAATGATTTTAATTTTGGGGGAAGGTATCATAAATTAAGTACATTGTTAGAATATGTAAAGTTAAATATGTGTAATATCTTCTAATAATTCCACTAATGAATTGCCCTTAAAATGTGGACCTAACCTTTATTACCACAAACAGGAGGTACACACATACAGGAGGCAAGAAACAAATAACCTCTAAGGACAAATATCTAAAACTAAAAAATCAACATTATAGGACTTTAGAACTATATGCCAATTTTGTATTCCTACAGAAACAAGGCCTTTGAGTAACATATACTCAAAGTCAGTGAGGCAAACGCAAATGACTCTCAATAGTGTCTGCTGCATTATTTGTCAGCAAAAGGCTTTACAGAAAATGCCCACGAGGAGCTGCTCAGACAGCATTGCCCGGCTTCTTCCCGTGGTGTGTTCTCATTCCTACGGCATTTCAGAAAAGTACGTGCAAGAAGACAGCATGCTCCCACGGTTACCCCCTGATTATTGGTGGGGCTCACACATTCAATAGTCCAACATTTAGTTCACGAGAGCATCTGCTTTTGATACGGCCAACACACAACCTTAACCTGGGCTGAGGGATGCAAACATTATTATTTCTCATCTCTAGCCTGATTTTTACTCCTTATTCCTTAGCTGCATAGATTTCCTACTTTACCATGCTGGATCTTTTAGGAAAAGGGTGTTTTTGTGGTGATGCTGCTTTGTACACGTATGTACTTGGTTGAGCTTTTTGCCTTTTTCTTTTTTTAATCGCCACCACACAGTTTTGGCAAAATCTTCCACAGGAAAGTCAAGATTCTGTAGGAATTACTCAAGTATCTCTATTTTTAATATAGCTTTCTCTAAGGAGAAGTGCATTAGCCTGTTAATTTCCCTCAGCCTCACCTCTTTATTCTCCTCTCCACAGGCAAAGCTCTGAAAAGTAACATCAAGCAACTTCAAGCAACTCTTAAAGTAATCGAAGGATGCTACCTAAAGATTAGCAATTAAGCATGCACGCCAATTCCTAAAGATAAATCTTCAATATCACTGTGGGCATAGATACATTCTGCTACTATGTGTACATTTCCATTTGATAACTTTAAGGTAAACAAATTACATCCTGGTGTTTTTGTATTATTGAATTCTTAGTAGAGACATATCATGAAGTCTTTCCCTTAGAGCTTACTTTCCAGAATGAAAGAAAAAAAAAATAGCTGTCTGAGTGAAAGCAAAGCCTAGTTTTCATCCTATTTCAACACACCTCAAACTGTCGCCTCGTTGTCGCCTTTCATTAGCTGATGCTCCCTATTCCCATGTCTCTTCTATATACCAATAGAGAAAAAAAATACTGCAAAGCATGAGATTTCCTAGATTCTGCTCATGGGTAAAGGGGAAGCAAAACCAAGAAACTACACTCTGAAATGGTCAGTCAAAATCAATATCTTCATATACAAAACACATCACATTATTATTAGGAGAAGCCACTCACAAAATGAAGAATTGCAATTTCCTATGTAACCTCAGGCTGTAAGTTTCTCGCCTGAGTCCCAATGACACAGCACCTACCTGCTAGTATTCTTTTTGAGATTATATTAAAGGATGTACTAAGTTTGAGTCAGTGACTGCCAATTTATTTGGGGTGAAAAAAAAAATCACACTCCCGTTGTCGACATTACTAAACTGCCTTGACAAGGTGAGATAAACAGTGGATTTGCCTGTGCTTACTTTGTTCTATGGTTTTAAAGTTTTACCCAACTTCAAGTAAGTTCTACAAATTCATCTAAACCACTGCAAATTTCAGGTCATCTGGAGGTTAAATTAAGCTGATAAGAAGAAGAGGCATTCATATTCCTGGAATAAACATATACTAAGCATAGCAATTTCCTAAGGTAGGAAGTAGGTCGGAAAAGAACCAAAGTAAGTAATGAAAGAAAACTTAATTTTAGTTTCATTCATGCAAATTTCTAGGTCTCTGACCTTGGCATATATTCCTTAACTCCTTAGGCCTCAGTTTCTTCCTACGGAAGATAAAAAGGCTGGACCAGATAAACTCTATGGTACCTTAAATTTTTTAAACTTCAAATTTAAGCAAATTTATCAGCGTTTTAAAGAACAAACATAATTATAGGTATTTAAGCCCTGAAATGACTAAATTGGCCTATTACAAAAATATACAATACTACTGAAAACATTTCACTTTGGCTTAAAATGTTATTCTACTTTAATAAGAGTGCTACCCAGCTAGTAAGCAAATACCTGTACATCGAAAATATTTTTACAGCAAGCATAAACAGTTTGACAGTAATTTGTATCATTCTCACGGGAAAATAACTTCTCCAATCTCATCTTTCTAGTCTATGTAGCAGTGCCAATTTATAGGCATATAAAATTCGAAATCTCTTCTGTGCATCAATTATAACTTACGCAGCTCCCTGAGCAGCATTTAAAAAGCAAAGAAGTGCAAACAATATTCTGCTTGCTGACATAGTAAAAAATTTAGCTAACATAGCTTTAGAACTTCACAATTTAACTGCAATCAAATATCCTCTTTTTGAGAAAGTAAAACGACTAGGGTAATATCCAAAGTAGAAAACTCCATGTCCAACTAAACCATACCTGAAATTATCTAATTACCCAACGAAAAGGGCTATGGGTTGGATACCTGGTTAATAATATTTTTCCTTGTTATCAAGGTACTAGAAGCCACAAAATCCTGCATTTTACTTTTAAAAAGGAATGCAATTAAAATCACAGATATAGATATCTATGGAACATACAAGAAAAGAAATTAATGCAACATAAAGAAGGGATTGTAATCACCGGAGACTTTCCTGCGTTTCTGCACATACTATTCACAGAGACAACAAGATAAATGTAAATAAAAATAAACTAGACAAATTTGAAAGTTTCATGAAAGTTCCAGAAAAATCAATAAAATCAGATCAGGGTCAAAACTGAACAAAATGAGTAAGACCTAACATCAATTAGAATATAAGTTAGACAGAAGTAAGAACTTCCTGAATGAGATATTCAAAATTTATATCTATGAGTAACTATAGGAATCTTTGAGGGGGGGGGGGCGGTTAGCTAATGGAATTCTATGAAACCTTTTAAAAATGGCAGGTAGTTTATCAACAGTGATAGCTTTGGTAGGCTATGTTAATGGATATTTTGGCAGACATTTGCATTTAATTTTTATGGCGTTACTAGAACTATTTTACAGTTTGTGTAGGGGAGTGAGGGGATTCTTTCTAAGTTAGATGAATTTCTGCTATTGTCATTCAAATAATATCCAAACCCCAGAAGCAACTAGAAAACCTTTCTTTAGCTATACATGTTCTTCTATTTTCCTGAGAAATGTAACCAAGTGAAACACAACACCTGTATATTCTCATAGTCCAAAGGGCCCAAAGAGTCAACAAAAATTCTGAAAGCCCACAAGTGTAAAAATTCTATTTCTCAACTCCTTAATTTTAGATTGCTCTGATGGAATGGAGCTTTTGAGAGTTTTCTCTAGAGCAATCATGTGCAGTTATGAGAGATGCAGAGGCAAGTAGTTTCTGGTCAGCTGTCGACCAGAGATAGACCTAGGTTCCCTGCTAATAGCACATGGCTTAACTAAAATAGAGAGCATAATTTAGCCTCTAATTTGATCAGTTTAAAAATCAGGTAAGAAAAAAAAAATTGGGCCCTCGCCTAGAACCTGGCATTTGAGATATCAGCCCAAGGGCACATTTTCTTAAAAACTATTTCGAGGTTTTGTAGGTAAAATTAGCTAAGGTTTACTCACTTCTCTCTCTTTTCATTTAAGATTCAGTTTCTTTTGTTAAACCATGAAGTGTTTTTTTTCAATTTATCTGCTAAAGTACTAAACCTGAAATTTTCATAATTCAAATCAGACTATTTTTACTTCAGATTAAAAATGAGTTTATTAACATTCTAGACAGTTAAGACCCTATGAGAAACTGCCAGTTTGTATTTTTATCATAGTTATAATTTGTTTTACACACACACACACACGCATGCGCACGCGCGCACATGTGTGTGTGTATCATTGATTCTTAGAGCAAACATGCAGTATGGGTCAGCTAAAGGCCTATTTTCTCAAAGAAGGGGCAGATGAAAATACTTGCTGACTTTACAAGGCACATTTTAGATAACCAGGTTTGGTTTATTCTTTAGTTCACTGAAAGACACATTTGTGGGGGAAAGAGTCATTGAGGGTCAAAGAAGAGAAGAAAACCTCTCTGTGGTCAGTGAAGACAGTATTACAAACATCATCAGACAGATTCTATTTAAAGCCACCAGAAGCCTTTAGGTATCTAAAATCCTCAAATGAATACAATTTCAATATTGTCTTTGCTTCTCTATATTGTGCTTTGTGGTGGTGGTGGTTTGGCTTGTGCCAATAGGAATAAGAAGAAAGAGATCAATTGGAAATTTAAAAAGTCATTTTTGTCTAAATATAATTACAGATTTGGAAGATTCAGATATGTATGTCTTTGTAGAAGGAGCTTTCAAATTGCCTATCCTCACGATAGAACAAGTGAGGCAATGGTGAGACCACAGTGTCAAATTCTGATACTCAACTACAATGATGATGAATACCAAACTGCTGTCATTGTCCTGTCCAAAACATGATAGGAAGGAAAACAGTGTCGAAAAGCTGTGCAGCTCCAGGGGGTCATGCATCTTGATTCCCTTTTCAAAACTGCCATCACTGCTCCCTCCACTCATATAAGTGAGCTGCAGAGTCAGCATAACTAATAGGACTTTGAGTTTCAAAGGTTATTGACACACATTTGTTCCCCTGGAGAAAGGGAGGTGCTTTAGTGTTAGATGATGAGAAGAGGTGCTTAAAAACATAAGAAACTAGGAAGGAGGAAATTCTATAGCAGGCCATTTTTCCAACAACAACAAAAAAACCTTCAATATATTTTTAAAATTCTGCTTCAAACAACTCTATGTACTAGAACTCTATGTACTAGAACTAGAACTATGAACTAGAGATCACAGTTTTCAGCAATAAAAAAAAAAAAAACTTCTTCCCTAATACCAATTTCTTTTAATTAAATCAAACTACTAAAAAACAAGCATCAAGTAAAAGTTGATTTTTAAATACGCTATGTGGAAAATTCACTGAAACACTGAAAAATGTTTGGATAACAAGCCCACGTAAGGTTTTTTAATTAGAGTTGTGAGTTTTTATGAAACAATTTGTTTTTCTGCTTTTTCTACTTATCAAGTATTAAGAATTCCTCCATAACCTTCCATTAACCAGAAAATTCAATCATTGCCGTCATAACTCTGCTTTCCTTGGATTTCTCCTGTGATGAAGGTCAATGTTTTATGCTCTTCATTTCTGGTATTGTTTCCTCTAACATTAACAGTCAGTAGTGCTACTGGGGATACCTTAGTCATTGAGCCTGGCCCAGCTTCAATATTAAAAATGCTATTACAGTAAGAAAGAAGGCTATGAAACAGATGACAAGTGAAAGGGTTAAGATACCGACAATAACTTATCACCTTATTATGCCTTGCCCTGTGGCACACGGAAACTCGATGATAAAAACAACAGCCAAGAAAACTTCCTTTAATTCAGCACTTCTGATGTCCTGTCATGATAGCTGATTAAAATACCAAAACCAACAAGGGTCTACAAAGCACAGTTAAAAATTATGTGAAGATCCATAGCACAATTTTTTTCAAGCACTTTAAAATTTTAATGAGATATAGATCGCACAACACTAGCTAAAGAATGCAACTGGGATACGCCGGGGAGTACAGCTACCAATGTATAATTTCTGCAGATAATGCCAACTGTAAGGAAAATAAACTTTTCAATATGATATATAATTTCAGCAGGAACATCTGGATATTTAAATATCTGCAATATAAAAACAAGCTAAACCAAGTTCAATTATTACATTTATGTTCACAGTATGTAGAAATTCATTTCCCCATCTAGCTATTTAAATGGAATTTTCTGGTTGATGTGATTTTTAAGTAGATGTGATACCAATTGCTACTGAAAATTGCATTCCCAGAGAATTGCATCAAATAGATTGACTTAAAAATGCTCTCAAGTCTTGATTATTGTTAGCAGAAAATCTGAATTTAAGTATTTTCTTTCAACTGTAAGCAATCAATCTACCTATATTACCTCCTGACGGAGCACATGAGTTAAGAAAGAGAAAACCAAAAGAAAGGCTCTTTTAGCACCATCTTTTCACAAAGTAGGATTTTACCAATTTGTTCTGCAGTTGTATAGGGTGTCAGGTATTATGAAATCAATGCAATGTATTCACTAGTTGTCAGTCACAGGATGACAGTATTGTAAATTAAGGGGATGCATCTTCGAGCAGGGTTGCATACATATTTCCAAGGAATCCATTTGCAGTCTGATTTATGCTCTTAAAATAGACAACCTACCACTATCTGTTGAAAAGTCTCACAGGTATGAAATTGTCTAATTGAATATCATTTTCCTTTATAATCAAAGTAGGCTCCCATTTAGCTTCAATCACTTTGCAGTTTTAACCTTAATATTTTCTAAACAGTGAAAAGGAGTCAAAAGACTTCACGAACAGTTTTGAATAACATTACTTATTTAAATATGTCTCTACTGAGATGAAAATTACTGAGTAAAAATATGTCATGGTAGTTACGTAACTCCTGAGAATATATCAAATAGTATTCCTTAAAGCAGTAATTCATTACCATGGTAGATGGCTAAATCTATTCTAAAGCCTGACTAGAACAAGAATTTTTCAAAATAAATGAAAATAATTACTGGCTGATATACTCAGATCCTTTAAATTTAAAATAATGTTAAATTACCTTTTTTTTCAGAGAGGTTTTTTTTTTTAACAGGCTGCTTCACAGTCTGTTATCTAAATAAACTATGTCTTTTAATCACACATGCTTAATAATCTAATAAAAATAACCAGTATAAATGTAAGAATTTATACAAGTTCTGGTAAGTCTATATAAACAATTCTATATTTAATGATTTTGTTTATTAAAATAATATTTTAACAGAAGAAAACTTGTTTTAAAGGAAGGATAATTATATGTAAATTATTTGTATTTTTCATGTTCCCATCCAGACCGTGTCATACGTTTTTATATAACCATTTACATAATAATAAATATAACTGATTTTTGAAATGTAATTTTTATTATAGGTGAGAAAACAAACACTAAAAAGGTTTCATGACATCGAAAGTGAGACTTGGAATAGAAAATAAATGAGAAAAGGAAAATTTCTCTTTCTCTCATATACACATGTGAACTTGCCATTCTAACCTAAGAGTTGCAAACCTTAAAAGTGACAAAAAAATCACATATCTCACCTAGTGGGTGGGCATGGGAAAGAAAAAAAGAAAAAATAAAAAAAGTAAAAATATTCATAAATATCTGCAAGTAGTAATATAATTTGGGGAGAGGTCCTTAAAACTACACTGAAATGATTATGTGTCAATCCTATGGATAGGATACCAAGGGCTGATATTATACACGGATTCAATCTATATGGATAAAAGAAAAAAAGGCTATCTGTTCAAGATTTTACTCCAGCTGGTTAAATTTATAAAGTCTCTTTTTCTATATGCTGCAAATTTCCCAAACCAATTCTTTTCTATTGCTGCCTTTTTAAAGGCATATTTATCAACTTCTAGGGTTTAAAGGATTAAAAAAAATCCGTTTTAATATCCCACCTTGTTTTTTTTTTTAAACTTTACATTCACTGTCGGTTGTGTTCTAACTTCATAATGAAATTTATGCACTCAAAGATGGCCACGACCACACTCGCCAGGTGTGCTGAGATTAGGATGGTTCTTACAAATTCATTAATAGCTCACTATTGTTATGACCTCACCTAAAAGACTGACTTTAAGTTCCAGTTCTCATTTTTCATTTATTTCTTACTTAGATTTTGTTTCTGAGAATGAAAATAGACTAAGCAATATTTTTTATTATTCCAGATTTTGCAATCTTTCTAAACCTTCAAATTTTAGAAAAACAGCAAAACTCAAGAGACATACTATCCATATAAATCTCTATGCAATTCTTGACTCTGCTACTGAAATAAATAACGTATTTCAAGCAGGAATAGGAACAATTTTGCAGGTTTAGATCTACTCCTGTTTTATGTCTATTCTGACACAAACTTCTTGGTTCAAGTTATTCCTGACACCAGTAAATTATTACTTCCTGGTTACATTAAAAGGTTCCTTAAGCATCTAATGAATCTTAAATAATAAATGTGTTTCCTTGACTATTCACCATTGGAAGTTCTGAATTCTATTATAAATAAATCCATGACTGTTTGGTAATAATATTTTGCTCTAAGTGTGATTTGTGAAAGATTTGCAAGCAGCCCAAGAATTCAGGTACCAAAATCACAAATGAAGAGACCCCCAGAGTCCTCATTAATAGGATGACTATAAATGATTTAAAATTGTAGTGAGGCAGATGCTTCCATAGAAAGACCACTTACATGGGCACTATTGGTTTTAATAATGAGAATCCACACCTTTGAAGGAAAATCCTAATAAAACATTCCATTAGGAAAAAAAGTGGGAGAGAGAATATACTCCTCACAAGCTAATCACCACTGTGAATTCTCTTACATTCTCAGAGCAGCAAGAGACCATATTTTCATCAAAATATAAATTCTTACTACAGAGGGAATTTAGAACATGGACTGGTTAGTAAGACAGAAATAATTATTATAGTATTTATTATAATTATGAATGCTAATTATCATATAGCTATTGTAATTATGGTTCCATTATAACCTCTAGTTTTCTCTTGTAATTTCTAAAATTATCTCAATAAATGTCAAGGCTGAATTTTAGTGATTTTTTTCATAAAATCCTTTTAGTTATTTAGAGAAATTGGCACACAAATTTACATGTACAATCATACTCAAACTAGTATTCTATTAGAAGTATAATCATGTGTTTTCTCCAAAGAATTATTTTATATTAACTTTGACTGAAGGTAGTCCCCTTTAAGAAATGCAAAAATGTGAACAATTCACATGTAGCTCTGAAAACTCAAGTTATCTCTTACATACAGATAACAATGACCATATTAGACTAAAATCTCTGAGCTGTTATTAATGCTAAATACAAACTAATGGAAAACCCTAATTAGTTAATACACTAATATTTATGCCTATTAACAGATATTGGCCAAAGTGAACACTTTACCTAGGAATATTACTTGGGTGTGTGTTGTTTTTTTATGTAAACTCTACACCCAACATGGGGCTTGGACTCACAATCCAGAGATCAAGAGTCATATGCTCTATGGTCCGAGCCAGTCAGACCCCCCTATTTGGGTGTGTTTTGTATAAATGAATACACTTTTTTTTTGCTTTATATAACATGTTATGTTTATAACAAATATTCAAAACTTGTATAAATAATATTTTTTCTTTAAGAATTGCTAGAAGGATTTTCTAATTGATTTGATTGGCAAATTTAAAAGTTTACATTTCAGTAGACTTTCATTCAAGTAAACCATGATCTGCAACACACCTTTACCTTCATTATTACCTCTTCTTAACAAACATGCCATTTAACTAATAACAATCGTCTTACAGAACAAGAAGTATTCTGATTCTCAGGACAGTCTGCGTAAACATCACCACAAACCATTTAAGCTTACTTAGCCAGATCTCACCAACACTCTGTAATCCCAAATGTGAATAGAACATCTCCAATTGGATATCCTGCATTAGTTTACCTCAAACGCACCACATAAACATGGAACCAAGAGAAAGGAATGTTATATGCATAAAGGGGTTGCCTGCAGTATTATAAGCAGTGGGAAAAACTAGAAATAAGTTTAATAAATTATTCCTAGGAATACAAGCTGGTGCAGCCACTCTGGAAAACAGTTTGGAGGTTCCTCAAAAAACTAAAAATAGAACTACCCTACAACCCAGCAATTGCACTACTAGGCATTTATCCAAGGGATACAGGTGTGCTGTTTCGAAGGGACACATGCACCCCCATGTTTATAACAGCACTATCAACAACAGCCAAAGTAGGGAAAAAGCCCAAATGTCTATCGATGGATGAATGGATAAAGAAGATGTGGTATATATATACAATGGAGTATTACTTGGCAATAAAAAAGAATGAAATTTTGCCACTTGGAACTACATGGATGGAACTGGAGGGTATTATGCTAAGTGAAATTAGTCAGTCAGAGAAAGACAAAAATCATATGACTTCACTCATATGAGGACTTTAAGAGACAAAACAGATGAACATAAGGGAAGGGAAACAAAAAGAATATAAAAACAGGGAGGGGGACAAAACAGAAGAGACTCATAAATATGGAGAATAAACTGAGGGTTACGGGAGGGGTTGTGGGAGGGGGGATGGGCTAAATGGGTAAGGGGCACTAAGGAATCTACTCCTGAAATCATTGTTGCACTATATGCTAACTAATTTGGATGTAAATTTAAAAAAATAAATAAATAAAGCAAGTTAAATTACAAAAAATAAAATAAATATCTTCAAAAGAAAAAAAGAAATAAATAATAAAATAAATTATTCCTTCAAAGAGGAAAATGGAAATGGTTACATAAAATGCAGTAAGTATCTACTCAGAGGCACAACTGGTAGCAATCTAGTCATTAATATGATCACTCAGAAGATCCTGCAGTAACATGGAGGCAAACAGTGAAACTGCATAAGCACTATGATTACTATTTAAAAACCACTACCAATAAAGGGATGAAAGAAGAAAACATTAAAAATTTCTGAAAAAAATTTTAACGTTTATCTATTTTTGAGAGAGAGAGAGGAAGAAAGAGAGAGCACGAGAGAGACAGAGAAAGAGAGAATCTCAAGCAGGTTCCACACTGTCAGCACAAAGCCCGATGTGGGGTTGGAACTCACCAACCGCGAGATCATAACCTGAGCAGAAATCAAGGGTTGGATGCTTAACCCACCCCAAAAAGTCTGAAATTTTTAAGGTAAATTTTAACCTTCTCTCATAAACTATTTCCTCTCTGAACTATCCTCTTTCAGATTGCCCATACATCTAAAAATTTTTATATTAAGTTTAGCTTTTTCTTTGAGGGGTCACCAAATGATACTATGCCTGGAGGAAGTGGCCACCATTGAGATTTTAGTACAATGAATTTAAATATTTCCTAATAGGTTATGCATTTGAATTCTATCTGACAATTTAGTCTTATTTACTAATAGCAATAATAAGCTATTCGGAGTTATGAAAGAAATCTAAAGTTCTATTTTGTTTTCTCCATTCATTCATTTTTTCATTCACTCATTCAGAGTACAAATGAGCAGCCCATTCTGGAGACTGAACTTTAAACCCCCCAAGGGCAAGCCACATTGAATTCCTCGTGCCAACCACAGTGTCAGGAATCCAGACAGTATACAGAGATTTGTTGGAAGAGAAGAAGAAAAAAATGGGGGGGGGGGGTGAGAGGAAAGGAAGGAAAGAAGGGTGGCCTGTATGTAGCAAATCAAAAGAAGGAAAAGAAAAGATAGAAGAAAGGAGTTAAAAAACATTTTGGCTTTGTAGTCAAACATCTCAGCTTGGATTCTATATCTATTCTTACCAGTTGAAAATCTTGAATGTATTTAAAATGCTCTCTTTTCCTTCCCAGTTAAAATGAGAGTCAAATGAGGTGGCATCTGTAAAAGGCTTAACAGAAGTCCAAAACATAGTAGGTGCTCAGTAATACCCTACTACTACTGCCCTACTAATACCTACTAATATACTTTGAAGAATTTGTATTTTAAAATCACTTCTACTGTTCCAATACTACAAATTTAAGCACTACAAGTAAAGTGAGGCTGAACATTGGCTGTCCTTATTAGCTGTTTTGAAGATATATAATCATTACTTGGAAAAGCCCAAAGACCTAGCTTTAATTTCTTCAAAAATGGCACAAAATAATAAAGAACAAATTTTTGATCAGTCCAATAGCAAACAACTTTAGTACTTGCTATACATGACTATAATAATCCACTGAGGGAAATTATATGTAAGGAAAAAAAGCCCTCAAAATTTGAGTTGAAAGCAAATATATGAATATATATGTGGTAAGAAACATAGAAAATGTACCAGGGGATCCAAAGAGTGACTCTTCTTTTTTGTTTTAAGAAATCATTCTATAATGAAAATAATCCCATCTTAACTTTGTCTCATTTTTAAGTTTATAATTGAATATATCAAGTTTTTCTTAAACTGGGGCATACTTGTATATCTACCCGTAAGTTTTAAAATAACAGATAGATGTAATTTCAGAAAATGACAAATAAAAAATGTAACTGCTTTTTTCCTCAAACCATGTAACCAAACTGTAGCCACTCTTTCTGGGATAATAACAGAGTTCTCTTTCCAAGGAGTGTCTGGCACAGGATAGTGAAAAAAAGAAAAGCACAAAAAAAGAAAAAGAAAAAGAAAAAGAAAAGCACACGGTATATGCAGAGGCACCACAGGGGACTAACAATGTGACAACAGTAAATACTGCAAGTTCTCCATGAAGGAGTCAATTTGAAAATCATACATATGTGTAAGACATGTGAAATATGGATGTATCCACTGATTTCCAATCCTAATTCCAACAGCCTCCTAGCTCCCAAAGTCTCCCACAGGTTGGCAGTTTCTTCTGTAGAAATCCTCAGATCATGATTCCTTACCCTCCATTCTGCTGCATGTTAAACCTGCATTGCATGTCCTTTTCTTTCTCTTCCTTATTGACAAATAAAGCTGCTAGGAACTTAGTGAAGTGTTTAATGAGTTTGTATTTTAATAATCACAACAACATCTAAATGATTTTTTTTTGTCATTCCATGTTTAGGTAGAAGATATTACTGCTATTTCTTATCGTCTAAGAAAATGCTTTGCGATCAGAGAGTTAAAAAGGTTAGCAACCATCTATCTAATATAGTCTATTGTCTTTAATGGCAGCTTCAGAGTTTCATTAGAGAAGGGACCCGGGGGGTGGGGGTGGCGTCAATCAGATGGGAGAAGGAGCATCCACAGAAACCATCTTACCCGTGTGTTCACATAACTGCCCCAAAGCTTTTATCTGTTCATTCAGCATAGCTCTTAGAGGGAGAAAACTGGTGGTGGTTCTGAGAAGAGCTAAGACCCCCATAAATCACTCCTTGATATAGCTCCTTCATGTTTAAAGGGGATGGTTTCAATAAGGAGTAGGGTTGAAGGTACGAGTCAAGAGAAGCTTACTCATAGTATGCTGCTTTTGTTCCTAGTAATAGTACCCTGACATTCAAAAGGGTAAGAATTATGCAAGCATCCGGATTTTGATGAGAAAATGGCCTTGGTTAACTTCACATACCCTTGAGATTCAAACCATGTTTGTAAGAGATTCAGTCCTTCACTAATGCCTTAAATACTCATCAGTAGTGAAATGAACAAATCTAGATTCTCCACTGTCGATTCTCCTTCACAATTTTTATACTCGTAAAAATTTCTTTCTATTTAAACAGTAAGGAACTTACGTTACACATGGAATTTTGACAAAACCAGAGAAGAAAGGGGGCTAAAAGGATCTTTATCTTAATTGTGGCATCTGGGGGCACCTGGCTGCCTCAGTCGGGGGGGCACGCAACTCATGATCTCAGGGTCATGAGTTCAAGCCCCATGTTGGTTCTATAGATTGCTTAAAAATAACACCTTAAAAAATAATTAATTAATTAGATGAATATTTTATGAAGCAGCAGGAAAGGGGCAAAACATTGTAAAGTTGTAAAACATTCACCTTATCCTCTTACAGCATCTACTTGTCAATGCTTCCAACGTAGGTCTTTGTAGGCACCTTGAGAATAAAGGGTATTTGAATCATCAATGAGCAACAATGCTTTCTGTTTCAGCATAAGTAGGATTACTTTTGAAGAAAACATTTTGTTTTCACCTCAAAATATATGTATACATGTGTGTCGTATATATGAAAAAGAAAAATATTGCAGATAGGTTAAACCTCTTAAATTTACCTATTTATAAACTTAACTCCAGAACTAAGTCAAACTACTACTGAATAATGTTTCTTTTTTTTTAATTAGTCACTTTATTTATCTATTTATTTATTTATTTATTTAAATATAATTTATTGTCAAATTGGCTTGCATACAACACCCAGTGGTCATCCCAGGTTGATTAATGCTTCTTAAATCATTCATTTCCTCTGAATAAGTTTCATTCATTCTCACAAAAGGGAAAATGGGCTAATGTATTTTAAGCTTGCTGCATGTAAAAAAATTAAGTATTCAAATATCAAATTCAAAACCTAAGTTATAACCACTAAG
Organism: Panthera uncia; assembly: GCF_023721935.1. Lineage (NCBI taxonomy): Eukaryota > Metazoa > Chordata > Mammalia > Carnivora > Felidae > Panthera > Panthera uncia. The sequence continues at coordinate 83,036,293 of NW_026057577.1, forward strand.
TTATAGTGATAGCAAATTTCAGTAACATGTTTCTTGGTATGCTATAATCAAGTTTAAACAATGGTATTTCTTTGGGGCTGTGGACATAACTAGTTTTTCTTGCCCATTTGAGCAATACAGAATGAAAGACTATGGCCAAAGAAGTGGCTATAAAAAGTACTGTAGCCAATCCATGCAAACACAATTTGGTAGCACTCTGCTCACATAAAAAACACACACACACACACACACACACACTAATATATAAAATTGATCCTTCGGGGGGAAAAAAACATCGAAAATCATAATAAATTTGCAGTGTGCAGAGAGCCCAACCTAGCAAAAACTTAAGAGGGCTTGGTAATTACAGAATTTTCTAGAAGTGATTATTATTAGGTATGTGGTCTAAGCTCAGAAGGAACCTCATGTTTCTAAGTTATCCTGAAAATCTGTTTTAATTATTCTAGTTTTTTTTAATACAGCAAAAAAAGTTAATGAATCCAGGAATAATCCAGATTATTTTGAAATCCAGCTTCAATGTATTGATTACTTTAAAGCTATAACCTAAAATTTTATATATGTTACTATATAACATACATGCATATACATATACATGTACCATATGTATATATATAGTAACATATACTTTAATTTCTAAGAAACTTTTCAATAATCAGATAACATCATCCAGTTTTTTAAGCAAAGGACAAAAAGATTTAAAACCAGAACCCTCAGGGGGCGCCTGGGTGGCTCAGTCGGTTAAGCATCCGACTTCAGCTCACAGTTTGTGAGTTTGAGCCCCGCATCTGTGCTGACAGCTTGGAGCCTGCAGCCTCCTCCTGCTTCTGTGTCTCCCTCTCTCTGTTCCTCCTACACGCGCGTGCTCGCTCTCTCTCTCTCTCTCTCTCAAAAATAAAGATTAAAAAAAAAAGTAAAAAAAAAAAACCAGAGTCCTCAGAAATTAGATATTAACCTTAGAATTGTAAAAGTTGCCATCAACTGGAATCTCCTAGGAGATAAATACATTTCCTCTATGATGAACATCATAATGTTAATTGTGAAATAGGGAAAAATCCTAAAATGTAACTCAGTGTACATTCAGTATGATCTCTTTTAAGTATACTTTATTTCATTCTAACTCTGTAGAAATTGGTTATCTGTGCATGATATATAGCACGTGTTGGCAACCTGAGGCTGGGGGGTGGGGGGGAGGGTACAAGGATCAGACACGGCTCTCTCTTTTGCATTACTTGGAAAAGCCCCCTCCCTGCTCTTTGCCTCCACACTGTGACATGTTGCTCCTTATCTCCCCACCACCCACATTCACAAAATCAGGAACATCACTAATAACCTCTGTGTTTTTAAAAACTAGCATGATTGGATCACCTGCTAGTAATCAGGCATGAGAGTAAAGTGGCATTGCCACTTTTGAAAAAGCTGCTGTAGATGATAACTGCCCACTGACGAGAGTACTTAATTATCCTCCAGCTTATCACTGCCCGACAATTATCTGCTTCATAAAATGCACTACACTTGTAAATTATCTATTTGCAGTGAAAGTCATGAAGTCAGTTTGATAACCAAAATTTCTGGACAGGAATCTTAGCCGTGCCCCTCTTCCTCATAATAAATAGTCTAACGTGACCACTTATACATTTATTTTGTATATCTGTTGAACTAAAACTTCAAATGATGGGAAAAAGAGGAGCATCGCATTTAACTCTTGGTCCAGTGAAAATCAGATGAGTTATTAAGAGATGCACTACATACAAAAATACCAGCATAGAATCTAACATCAATAATGGAAATTTTAACACTATATTATTTGCCCACATACATGAAACAAAACAGGTTATTTATTAAAATGTAAATTTAATTTAAAAAATAAAGATTAGAAAACCTTAGAGAGATTGTCATTAGTTTCCGTGGGATATCAAGTCAACAACAACAAAAAAAAAATGGGGTATCAAATTGCCTTCATGTCATTAGTGAATGTCACTTTGTCAAAAGGGCCTATACCTAAATAATATGTAAATAAACCTTCTGTTTTCTATAGTTTTTCTGTAAAAAAAAAAAAAAAAAAAGGCAAGATATATACCAAGCCTATTGATGATATGGGTGTAACACTTCTCTTTTTTTTTTTAAGAGATTATTTTTAGGTAATCTCTTTACCCAACATGGGGCTCAAACTCCTGTTCCCAAGATCAAGAGTCGCGTACTCTACTGACAGCCAGCCAGGCCTCTGGGTACAACACTTCTAAGACAAAAGCCCAGAGCAATTAAAACTATTTATAACTGCTTCCTACTTGAATTTTAAGCTGCCTTATTTTTCTATAATTTTTGTGCCTATTTTTTGTAACTTCCCATAGTTTTCAGAAGTAACATCTTTTATGATACCAAGATAACTTAAAAATTCTAAATCAAAAGGAAAAGATTATTGGCAAGATAATACTGTTCAATAATTTGTCCAAAGTTATTTTAAAAACAGACTCAAGCTAATTGGGGCAGTCTTATAAGCAAAACAAGGTCAAGCAAAGAGAATATGTTTTAGACTGCAAACCTCAAGATTACTGACATTTTTAGAAAACCTTTACTTCTTCCCATTTTCTTTTTCTCCCTAATATGTCTGGCTAATTTTTCATTGACTTTGTTCAAAATATGCATTATTTATAGAACTTTAAGCATAGAAAAGAAAAGAGAAAATTTACAACTCTCAATTTTCTTTTGCCCATCAGTAACTTTGGTAAGACTTTGGGCTTTTGGATTGTATATGGATTTTATGCTTTTCTCCATTCCAATGCCCAGAATAATTGGGTCTGATATCAAACAGATAAGTAAACACCTCTTCTTGAATTGGTCACAGGTAAACCAGATGATACTGCAGTGGGGAAAAGAGGTAGAAAGAAATTAGAATCACAAAGTTTTATTCTTCCTTTCTCTCACTCATCGCTTTCACACTGAAGAAGTAATAAGTTATTCATACATTTATTATTACTTTTTATTCATGTACTTATTATTTACTTACTGCTGATTCAGTGTCTAATTTGGGCCAGGCAATAAGGAGACACAGGAAATAAATACAGAGATGAGTAAGACTCAGTCCCTGTATTCATGGAATTCAAAAATATACAGAAAAAGTCATGAAATTCTGTGACAACTGCTGTATGGACAAGGTATGGAAAAGAGGCTGTAAGAAAAGGCAGGTAGAGGAGATCAGGTTATTTGTCCAAAAGGGGGAAAAACCTGAGACAGATTTTAAGGAGAGGGCCACATAAGAGCTAGACTTTGAGGTAAAAAGTGTCTTAGATTTACTAATTCATTTGGTAATAAGCATTTAATTCCCTTCAAGGGACATCACTCATCCAGACATAAACTCTTATTCTTACATGACCAATGTAGAAATTTTTAATACTCAGATGAAATGATCTGACTGAAATAAGGAAACTTCCAGGTATAAAATAGGCACTGGACTTAGAATTAAGATCACATCCTTGGGGGAGTAGGGGAGGAGGGTGGTATGCGTGGTGATGATGCACAGTGTTTAAGTAACTGAGGATATTCCTGAATAGGAAACACTAAGTGGAAAACAAATTATGTCTACTTAGGACCCAAGATACAACATTTGTTAATTTTAGAATTCACAGAATTATTCAGTCTACTCTGAAATCTACAAATTTGAATTCATGGAATTTGATAGCTGTCTTATGCCATCCTTGGTTCACAGAATCTCCAGATTCAGTTTCAATCAACATTTTTTGAGTTTTCATAACTGGGCTCTTGAGTTCTGCTGGAGGAAATACAACAATCATGTTGGAATGATGCCACTACAAATTTATGGTTTCCAAGCTCGCACAACCACTCAGCAATTCTACATTCTGCTGGTCAGCTCCCTCTGCCTCAGCAGCTCTTCCAAATGTTAGCTCCTGTCCCCAGGGGCCTACCCAACTCCCTCCTTTCCTCAGGCTTTTATCTCAGAACTTGTTTGGCTTCAAAGAACAATGAGGGGCCATCAAGTTGCACTCTTTCAATTTCTTATACTCCACAAACACTATGAGTGTTTAATCAGCATCCACCCTCTCTTCTCAGAGGTAGAGGGTATCTCTTGGTCTTTCTTCTCAAGGTTAATTCCTCCTGACTTCTCGTATTCCTAACGGGTCCCTTGAATTCCTCTGAGACCTCACTTCATGAACCACCCCCTTTTACTTATATCTCTCTCCTTCTCTTCTTTCCTTTGCCTCCTCTGCCAAACATACTCAAGTGTCACCCACCTTAAAAAAGCACACAAAACTCCTCAATCCACTATAATCTGGGGTTTTTCCCCTACCACTTCTTTGCTAAAACAGTTTTCACTAGAATCAGCAAGATCCTCTGAAATGTTTAATCCAAAGGTCTTTCCTCAGTCCTCAACTTCATACCTACCGCTGAAGCATCTGATACCTCCCTCTTCCTTTGGTTTCAAGTAACATCTGACATGCTTCAAGAAGCATCTGACACCTCTCTTCCTTTGTTTCAAGTAACAACTTGCCTATTTTTCGGATAACCCTTGTTCATTCTCTCTCTCTGGGGCATCAGCATCCTCTACCCACTCGTTAACCAATGGTATTCACTGAGGTTAAATCTGGAACCTTACATTACGGTACTCTCAAGAGAGCACATCCACAACCCAAGGTTTTAACAGCCATCAAATATTGATATCTCCTAATACCTGGCTCAGATTTATTTCCCAAGTTCTACTGCCTAGATTCAATAGCCAAGTAGGTATAAACTCAAGGATACCCCACCTTATTCTGTGAATGGCACCACCCAATTACACACACAAGAAACTTGAATCATCCCTTTTCTCCCTCCCCACATCACACCAGATACCAAAACTCATTAAACCAACCTCCTAATTTTTTAATGTATTTCCCCTAATACTTCCTCCCTAACCCTGCCTTAAGCCTAGACATTGTCATCTCTTGCCTGGACCACCCAAATTGTCTCCCTACATCAATAATCCTGAATCCTGATCTTAAACTTCTATTTGTCCTGACATAGAAATGTGATGACATCACTCCTCCACTTAGGTGGCCCCTGTCTACCTCTCTTGTTTCATCTCCTACCCTTTATACTCTAGAATCAGTAATCTATGTCTATTTCCTGCTATGGCCT
>NW_026057577.1:83041432-83081592 GCF_023721935.1 Panthera uncia
TTTATACTCTAGAATCAGTAATCTATGTCTATTTCCTGCTATGGCCTAATTCAGTCTGCCCAAAGTGACTTATTTACCTGGCAGAATCTCCTTGACAAAATTCTACTCAGCTTCCAGGTTTTAGGTCCAGTGTAAACCATCTTTGAATTCCCTCCTCTGACCCTCTACCAACACACATACAGACCTGGCAGTTTCTCACATTTCTTTCCTTTTTTTTTTTTTATTTATTTAAAAAAATTTTTTTTAACGTCTATTTATTTTTGAGACAGAGAGAGACAGAGCATGAACGGGGGAGGGTCAGAGAGAAGGAGACACAGAATCTGAAACAGGCTCCAGGCTCCGAGCTGTCAGCACAGAGCCCGACGCGGGGCTCGAACTCACGAACCGAGAGATCATGACATGAGCCGAAGTCGGCCGCTTAACCGACTGAGCCACCCAGGTGCCCCACATTTCTTTTCCTTTTATCAAAATGACAGCCCTGACTGTAGACCTTTCCACACTATATTCTATTTTGTTGAAATGCCTGTTTGCCTGCTATTCTGTGAGCAGGACCAGTTCAGGTTTTCTTTGCTTTGTGACCCCAGAGTTTCAAATCATGCTCAAGCCACTGTAGGAACCAATCAATAGTTTTTCAATGAAAATAAGGGCACCAATCTTTTCTCTTTCCGATTACTTTTCTCCTTCCATACACCTATGAGTTCTACTTCTAAAGGCAGATCTGATCAGGTTACACCCCTAATTAATCTAAAGGCAATGAGGAACATTTGAAGAAATTTTCAAATACCTCAATTTGGCATCCAAGCACTACATGACCTACTTGATCCTTGTTTGCTTCTCCACAATCCCTTTCTACCCACCCTTACCCTTAAGCCAGACATTCTAGCAATATCAGAGTACATGTTGTCTTATGCCTCCAGGCTTGCACACATGGATACTTCATTCCGCCAGGGTCCTAGTAGGAAAATTCCCCTCATGCTTCAAGACATTACACCTCTATGAAGCATTTAGTGTCTGGGCATCACACCTCTATAAAGCATCAGAAGGTCAGAAATCTGACCTAACTACTGCCATCCCTGGCTAAGTTGATTCACCTGCTCTCTGGGATACCTTTCATGTATTTTCCATTCATTTCATGCACTTTAACTTATTTGTTTAAAAGTTTGTTTCTCCTACTAGAATGTTAACTCCTCCAGAGTAGAGACTGTAACATTTATCTTTAAATGTCTGGAACACAAAAGCCTACGTTTCACGTGGCTGAGGAAGTGTCAAGGATGAGTAAGAAGATGAGCATTGTACAAACACAAAAATACAAACACATTCTAACTCACTTTAGTTGACATTAATTTGCCTACACTTAAAATACTCTACACTTAAAATACTCTCCCCTTCCTCCCCATCTATTCTTATCATATTAGCACTGGCACTTTAGAAACTATAAGAGGCTATGCTTCTAATGATAATTATTTTGAATTCAACATTTTGCTTCCCTGGTAATCTTTTTTGCAAACAGTAATTTTTCAAAGACTGGTTAGGGAATTTTTTCCCACTCTGCTTCCAGAAAAGGAAATTCTTGAAAGGTGTTTAATGAGCTAAATCTGTACAGACCCAAAAATGATACAGTAAGTGGTAAATCAGTTGGGCTTGAATTTCCAGATGCTCCTTATTATTTCCTTAAATCAACTCAAAGCAGCAGTTCTCCGGCAATCACAAGAACATCTCTGTCCAAAAAATGCTGTCTGTTTATAAATAAATATCAATTTGTTAACTGATTTTTTCCCCTGGAGCATACATAAGTAATACTAATTATTGCATTTAAGAACTAATTGGAAACAAGGAAAACCACAGGAAAAAAATGTATTGATGAGGAATGCGGGCAAGATTTCTTTTAACTGTAAAAAGTACTTATATGATGAATTCCAACGCTAAAAAAAGAAATTTCTGTAGTTGCAAGTATTGCCATGTAGAATTATTCAGATATTAAATATATTCTTCAATAAACAAATACAGACTACTAGCGTGTCTTAACAGAAGAAGAGCATTCACATATTCATAAGAAGAACATGCCATTAATTTATTTATTCATTGCTACAGTGTTTTATAAAGGATTTCAAATGCAAACAAGCATCTCTTCATGCCCAGACTTTCTACAACAGACATTCGGTCATACGAAATACTTGGCCTTCTGACTATACCCTGCTCTCTCCTGCCTCTGCTTGTGCCAACATCTGCATCAAAAATCCCTCCATCCTCATTCATGTATGTGAATATTTAAATATATTTTGAAGCCCAACAGCCCTAACAAAATCACATCCAGTAAACCTTCTTTGAGCCCCTTACTTGAAGTGAAGGTGTTTCTATCGCTCTTTACACCTGTGACCTTACATTTTTCATGAAAACAGAATATACGCAAGCTTCCTTCTTAAATGGACACACATCCTGCCTGTGGGTGCTTCTGCAATATGCCTCCATGTGAAACTGGGGGAAGACCTCATTTTGGCAGGAAAAACACAACTCACATTCTTTAATTCTTGAATTTGTGTCCCAGGAAGCTAGTAAAGAGATCCTAATTAAAAAAAAAAACAAAAAAACTGAGCTAATGGAAAGAACTTATGACTGAAGAATTATAGAGAAATGTTGTAACATCTTTTCATTTGCAGCTTTTAAAAAATCAACTAGCAACTCATGTTTCTAAAGTCATAGTAGCACCAAGGATGTGTGACGCCTTTGGAAACCTCTCTTTAGTTTTATAATTCTTTGGTATTTCTGACAGACTTAGACCAAATTGAAAATAATCAAAAGCTAAATAAAAGTTTTTTATTCAAACCATTTCTCAGAAAAAGGAAACTGACTACTTCACTAGATTAATGTAATCTAATACATTCGATTATACTCCAATGCCCTCCACGAGCTAATGCATGTGCTATGAGGGAAGGTGATTCTTAAAAGGTGTTTAATGAGCTAATCCTATATGAACCTAAAATGATATGATAAACATTAAATTATTTGGCTCACATTTATGTACTGTCATGGACCCATATAAATATACTGGAATTATTTCTAACATGAAAGAGCCCTCATTTAATCATTTGTCAACTGGAGAAAGCAATTTCCCACAGCTAAAAATATTTAAAAATCTGATATGAGAATAAAATTGTATTAAAATGGCATAATACATGGACTGGCAACTTGCCAAGGGTAGATACGGACTTTTGCAGATTTCTCTTTCAAAGATATACCAAGCATTCCAACATTTCTAATCATTTGATAGTCAACTGCTGTAGGCAAAAAACTGTACCTAGTAATTCTGTACTGCCAATATATTTTAAACTATTTCATAAACATTGCTCATACAGTATGTCTAATAGATTTTGCATACTTTTCCTTATCAGAAACTTCTTTAACACATACAATCTACAGAAATTCTCAAACTAAATTAAATCATAATAGGAATGAAACTGACAAAATCTTTTAGTTGGCCTATTTTACCTGGAGAAACTAGTAAAACAGGGCTCATGACTGAATCTCCATATATATTGAAAATAAACATGTTTAATATTCAAGTAATTTGGTTACACTCACAGGCTGATAATTTTGCAAACTTTTCTATATTTAAAAATGTAAATGTGATGAGAAGCACAGTAACATTTTAAACACATTGTTTTAGAATTACTGACTTTCAGCCCAAACCCACCAGAACCAAGACATTAATAGCACTAAATAGAGAAAAGAGTTGCTTCATTATCAGAGTTTCACAAAGCTTTTTTTTTTTTAAATGGTAAAACAGTACCCAATTTTCCATATACTTTGATGTATTCTAGCTTATGGCACTTGCCAATGATGAATTGAGAAACATAATTTGTGACTTAAAAAGTATGCATGAAGTTTACTTGACAGATCATTTTCTACTTCTGTCATCGTGCATTAAGAAATACTTGTAGAATAAATACATCAAGAACAAAACAATCAACTTCATAAAAGTAAATGAGTAGGGATCACGTGGCAACAAGCAGAACTCGATTCTTCAAGGACACCAGCATCTCAGATCCCCTCTCTCAGAAGTGTTAGCGCTAGACAGAACTTTGAAGTTTGTATAATCCAATGTCAGATAGGTCGAGACAAATTCCATTTTATCGCCTCACCAAACCAGCCTACTTAAAAATTTCCCTCATTAAACACATACTACATTAAACACATACTAACTCACAATTTCCTTCATTCTCCACTCACTTTCATTTAAAAACACAAATGTTAAAAAGCGTCTTACAATGTTTATTACTGTGGGAAGTCAAGGATATGAAACAGGTTATATTTTTAGACTGAGTTCTGCAAATAAAGAAAGTGAATTATTAAATAAAGAGAATTATACTAAATAACAGAAAGGTCAGTTTTAAAGACTTATTTGAAATTAGAACTTTAGGCGCCTCAGTAAGTTTCCAAAGGGTCTTTTTAAAGGACAGAGAAAAAACCCTTCTAGAATATAGGATGATGACAACATCTTGGTTACCTTAATTAAAAACAAACAAGCAAACAAACAAAAACCTTACAAATTAGAGTTAATCACTATCAAGACTGATAGAAAAATGCACAAAGATACTAAGAGTAAACATAAGCAATTAAGCCTCTCACTGCCAAAGCAGAATCTTAGAATCTGAATTAAATTGTCACTCTTTAACATAAAAAAAGGATTTTCAAATCCTCTTATTTACATGAGGATTATCTTAATTCATGGCCTTTAAATTAACTCTGGGGTTACTTTCTGTTTATCACTAGAGTAGGACACACCAAAAGTTTTCCCTTCCAGCTTAGGTCCTAGTATGCCATGTCCTTCCCCTAGTCCAAGTGGCTAGGACAATCTACTGCACAGTCCTAGAGAAGGGATCTTAGGAAAACAGAAGCAAACTCTTCTTTGAGTTTCACAAACCCAGGCTTTTAAGTTGCAGTGACCTGGTTTTTAAGCTTCAAAAGTCTTACAGACTTAAGCTATGTGGTTTACGCCATCAATCAATGATCTGTCTAAAATTTCCCCACAAGAGGAGGAGCTATAAATTCAGAAATGTTGTGTCCTGGGGTGGGTGCACTGGTAGTGTAGGCTAGAGACCCCCAAACAGGTTCAAGCAGAAAAGAATCTACCTAGCTGAGATCCTATCTAGCAAAGGCTAGAAAAACGATTATAAACTCGGAGGTTTCCACATGGAGCATGAACTGGGAGCAGAGTAAGAATCTACTAACGTAACAACATCCTCTTCTCTCACTCTCCACTTGCTCTCCCCCACCAAACATCAGTAGCAAATATTGTGCTTAGGAGAAAACTGGCAGGAACACAATTTTGATGATCCGCACAGAAAAAAGAAAACAATTACATTCTCACCTTTTCAAAATAAAATACAAAACATTCATAATTTATCAAATCCTATTTTTTCATTTATGTTTTATAGAGTTAATTTTTTTTTTTTTTTTTTTTTTTGGAGAGAAAGAAAATCTTAAGCAGCCTCCATGCTCAGGGCAGAGCCGACCACAGGGGTCTGCCCAGGACCCTGGGATCATGGCCTGAGACAAAATCAAGAGTCGGCTGCTCAAATTACTGAGCCACCCAGCTGCCCCTCTACAGAGTTACTTTTTTTTACAGATATTCCTTTTTGGGTATTGTTAAACTATTTACATTTTTTGAAGGCTTATTTCTGTCTCTTAAATATGTATATATACTTTTATATAATTTTTAACAATGTGTAATTATAGTGTTGTTATTTTAAAGTTTTTTTCTCCCCTCTAAAAGAACTTTCCTTAAAATAAAATCTATGGCCATGGTTTTTATTTCCTTTAAAGGACCTTTCTGTTTTGTTCATTACATGCCTTCTTGAAATTTAATTGAATTTTAAAAGGAATATCAAATTGTTCATCAATTCAAATTCAAATAAACATAAGTGTTCACTGATAATGAGAAGAAAAAAAGGAGAAAAATTCAGCTCTAGCTGAAGCAGGACTTTAAAAAGTAAAAGATTTCTTTTAAACTCACATTAGAAAAATTTGATACAGATGACAGACAAAAGGTAAAAGATGTAAAAAAGATTAAAAAAAAAAAAAAGAAATAAAGAAAACCTTGAAGTTAGCCCTCGTTCTGTTGACTTGCTTTTCAAATTAAGAAGTGACATACAAGATTTTTGTGAAAGTAGAAAATAACTTTAGATACAATAAATATAAATCTCAATCCACATAATTATTTATGCAAGAAATGTAATTTTTTCACTTTTCTATAGGACCGTGTGATTATTCTACTGGAGTAAGCTATGGAGACAAGAGCAAGTTAATTCACTTTCATGCTTAACATTTTATTGAATATAGTACTAAATCTCAGTTGCCTTGACTGTATTTTTTTTTTTTTTTGTAATTTAGAGACTATCAAAATCAAGACCAACATAGTTCAAGATAAATCTGAGGAAATTATCCAGAATGGAGCACAAACAGATGGACACAAGGAGAGGTAAAGAGATATGGAGTAGGAGTTAAATAGGAGGAAGCAACACATATGTAATCAAAACTCCAGAGAAACACACAACATGTGGGAAAGTGAAAATTTTCAAAGAGATAATGGCAAAGGTGTTTGGCAGCTGATAAACACCAATCCTCGGACTTAAAGAACTCAATGAATTACAAGCACAATAAAAAGAAAACTGAACCTCAATACATCATGAAATCACACTATATGAAAGACAAAGAGGAGGAGCGCCTGTGTGGCTCAGTCAGTTGGATGTCCGACTTTGGCTCAGGTCATGATCTCACAGGTTCATGAGTTCCAGGCCTGCATAGGGCTCTCTGCTGTCAACTCAGAGCCCACTTCAGATCCTTCGTCTCCCTCTCTCTCTGTCCCTCCTTCTGTCTCTCTTTCAAAAATAAATTAACATTAAAAAAAAAAGAAAGAAAGACAAAGAGGAGATGTTCAAACCTGCCAGAATGTAAAGACTGATCATCTACAAAGAAATATTAATTGGACCTAAAATGACTTGGTAACAGCAACAAAGAATGCCAGAGGGCACTGAAATAATATCTTTATTGAGCTGAAATAAAATAACTTATAAACTAGAATTCAACACTCAACCAATCTTCCAAAAGAAAAATGAAAAAGTTAAGATATATTCAGAAGAACAAAAACTGAAAGAGCTTCTCATCAAAGCAAATTCTAAAGAATACCTTTGAAGGAGGAAGGAAAATGATCCCAGACAGAAAGAGAGAAATGCAAAAAACAAGGTTAATGGAAAATATTAGTAAATATATTGTAAATCTAAATAAACATCAATTTTATAAAACAATAATTTCTGATGGGAGGGAAAGGTTAAGTTTGACAAAAAAGTACATATTGATTATCTTTATACCTTGTTAATTATGCATATTAAAATAGGTATGGTAGGGGCGCCTGGGTGGCTCAGTCGGTTAAGTGTCCCACTTCAGCTCAGGTCGTGATCTCGCGGTCCATGAGTTCGAGCCCCACGTCGGGCTCTGTGCTGACAGCTCAGAGCCTGGAGCCTGTTTCGGATTCTGTGTCTCTCTCTCTCTGACCCTCCCCCGTTCATGCTCTGTCTCTCTCTGTCTCAAAAATAAATAAAGGTTAAAAAAAAATTAAAAAAAAATAGGTATGGTAACCATTAAAAGTACAAACCCAGGGCGGCGGGGGGAAGGTCAGTGAATCCAAAAGAAGACAAAAGGAGATGGGGGAAAGGCTGGGAGAGAGAAATAAATAAAAAATATAACTTTATCAGGGGTGCCTGGGTGGCTCAGTCGGTTAAGCGTCCAACTCTTGATTTCAGCTCAGGTCATAAGCTATCTCAGTTTGGAAGTTTGAGCCCTGAGTCAGGCTCTGTGCTGACAGTGTAGAGCCTGCTTGAGATTCTCTCTTCCTCTCTCTCTGCCCTCCCCTGCTCATGCTCTTTCTCTCTCTCTCAAAATACAGTTTTTAAAAAAGCTTAAAAAATATAATAACTTGGTCCAAAATATCCAAAATATGGACAGTTTCCAACTTACAACAGTTTAACTCATGATTTTTCAACTTTACAATGGTGTAATGATACCCATTTAGTAGAAACCGTACTTCAAATTTAGAATATTGATCTCTTCCCAGGCTAGTGATATGGGATATGGCACTCTCTCATGACTCTGGGTGTGGTAGCCACAGCTCCCAGTCAGCCAAGTGATCACAAGGCTAAACAACCCTTAAGGGCACAAAACTTAAAACCACTCTGCACCACACAGCCATTCTATTTTTCACTTTCAGTATAGTGAAAAATAGGACTCAATGAATTACTTGAAGCATTCAACACTTTATTATCAAATAGTTTTTTTGTTAGATGATTTTGCCCAACTGTAGGCTAATGTGAATGTTCTGAGCACGTTTAAGGCAGGCTAAGCTAAGCTATGATGTTCAGCAGGTTAGGTGTATTAAATGCATTTTCAATATAATATAAATTTATCTTAAAATGAGTTTATCAGGACCTAACTCCACTGTAAGTCAAGAAAGATCTATATTAGAAGTCACACAAATGCAAATAACTCAGCAGCTAAAATTAAACTACGTAAAAAGAAAGCCAATCAGCTATATTAATATCAGACAAAAGATACCTGACGTTAAAAGCATTAAAAGAGAAAAAGAGCATCATGATAGAATAATAAAACATTCTCTTCAACAGAAATATACCGACATTCTAAACTTGTAAGACTCTAGTAACAAAGCCCAAAGCAAAAAGAGTTACATAGCAATAGGTAAGAAACAAAACTGCCATCATTTATAAATGTTGTGACTGTCTATGTAGAAAACACCAAAGAATCTAACAGATAAGATAATAAGAGAGGACATTAAAGTTGCTGAATATAAAAATCAACAGTAAAAAGTCCACTGTATTTCTATATACCTGTAAGAGTTACAAAACTTTTTTTAAAAATACCATTTACAGCAGCAATACCATATCTAGGAATAATTAACAAACTATGTACTAGTTCTTGATGCAGAACATTATAAAATCTTATTGTAGGACATTAGAAGAGAACTAAATAAATTGAAAAGCATGCTATCTAATCCAGAAAATGCAAATTAAACTACAATGAGATTTCTTTTTAAACTTTACTAGTTCAAGCAATAATTAAGAAGTTGGTTTCACAAGCATTTGTGAGAATATGAGGCAAAGGGACCCTCATCTACTGCTGCTTTGAGTGTAAAATTATTCAACGACTTTGAAAAACAGTTTGGCATCCCATTGGGAAAAGGCACAATCCTACAATTCTTGAGGTATATGACCTCAAGAAACTTTTGCATATGTGCTTCAGAGACATGCATGAGAACATTCACATGAGCAACATTGCTCATAAGACCCAAAAATTGGAAACTATCCAAATATACAAAATAAAATAGATAAATTAAGTGCACCCACAGATTAGAGATTATTATCTCAGGGAGTTTTCGAAGGGCACAAAACATCAAGTAATTTCAACCTCTACATCAACATATATAATTCTGAGAGCTGCCATCAAGCGGCAGTTGATGCTATAGGTTCTGGAGAAAATATAGAATAGGGTCACAAAGATAGCATTATTATTATTATCTATGAAGTGCTAACTGTGAGTCAGTCACTGTGCTATGTTAGGACATTATCGCTCCTCATGACTCGGAAGCGAAGAGGGAGTTTCTCACTTTGCTCATGATAAAACCAAGATTCACTTTGTCAAGGTTACATAGTATATGGCAAATGATAGGATTCTACTTATGTGACTTCAAAGCCTGTTCTCTTACCACCATTGTTTTGTGGCATGTACCACGGTGCAGCTTGTAGGATAACCATGATTTGCAAACATTCCATATCTCATTCAACAACCTATAAATTCTAAGGGTAGGATTCACTGTCCTTATAGCCTTCAAGATAAACATTCAATTTAAAAATACCTGAATTATGTATGGAGTAAACATTTAAATTTCTCTACCCTTTTCACACACATGATCTCATTTAAACCTTGCAACAATTTCTCTGAGGAGGTACACAGAAGACATACTGACTGCTGAGTTGGAAGGTCTAGGCTCAGAATGAACCATGCCACCACCATGCTCAACCTACTTTGGCCTTAAGTCAAGTCATTTAATGATGTACATTCCACAGGCTTTAATGGAGAAGGAGGAGACTTTTATTAAAGAACTGAAATAGAACAACTAAATAAGTGACTGAATGTGAATAATCGTTACATATAAACATTAAGAGAAATTGTCATCTGAGGTACGTCATAGCTACAAATTTTTTCCACTTTTTTAGTGTGTCAAGCATGTGTGAAGCATAAAGGAGCTGGGAGCTGGTTCTAACTTCATTTCCTACCCTTGACACATGAGTCTCTGGATAGTCGGTGCCAGGGGCAGCCGCTCTGTATTCCAAATACCATCCCCCAGGGTTACCAACAGATGCTAACCACAGTCCATACTCTTGGTACTTTCAGGAAGTCACAGGCATTTCTTCTCATACTAAAGTCCAAGTTAATTATCCGTTAATTCATTATAATTAGAAAAAAGTCCTAACTTCAAAATATCCCATATTCTTGACACCTGGGTGGCTCAGTCAGTTAAGCGTAGGACTGTGGCATAGGTCACGATTTTAGGGTTCGTGAGTTTGAGCCCCATGTCGGGCTCTGTGCTGAAGACAGCTCAGAGCCTGGAGGCTGTTTTGGATTCTGTCTCCCTCTCTCTCTGCCCCTTCCCCACTCGTACTCTGTGTCTCTTTCTCTCAAAAATAAACAAACATTAAAAAAAAATCTTTTTAAATATCCCATATTCTCTAAGTGTTTTTTCATGTACCATATGACTTGTGTTTTAAAAACAATCCTCATTACTTTGATTATTTTTCCGCCCCTAACTCCAAGGCATACAGTCCAATGCAGGGAACTCATGGGAGATTTCCCCTTAAATTTTAATCCTGTATTAATTAGGGATCTGAAGCTTACTTGTTTGATTTTGGCTTTTACTTTTGAAAATTTGCAAACATGCTGAAAAGACAAAAGAAGAAAATGTATACCTATAAAACTTTCACCTAGATTTATCAATTGTTAACATGTCACCAAATTTGCTCTATTGCTCTCTCAAAATATATTTTTTTCCTTTGCAGAATCATTTAAAGTAAATTTCAAACACTAAAACATTTTATCTATAAATACTTTATCTATAAATACTATAAACATATCTCCTTAGAACCAGGACTTTCTCCTATTAAATAACAGTATCTTCTCACACTCAAGAAATTTAACTTTGATACAATCATGTTTCTCTAATACAGTCTACCTCCATTTGTCCCAATCATGTTCTTTTTTTATTTTTTTAACGTTTATTTATTTTTGAGACAGAGAGAGAGAGCATGAATGGGGGAGGGACAGAGAGAGAGGGAGACACAGTGTCGGAAGCAGGCTCCAGGCTCTGAGCCATCAGCCCAGAGCCCGACGTGGGGCTCGAACTCACAGACCGCGAGATCGTCACCTGAGCTGAAGTCGGACGCTCAACCGACTGAGCCACCCAGGCACCCCGTCCCAATCATGTTCTTAACAAAAGTTTTTTTCAATCTGGGATCAAATGATGGATTATTCATTACATTTAATTGTCATGTTTCTTTAACTTTACTCTTGCCTTTCATTAAGCTACATTTTTAGGGAGTCCATGTCAATTGTTTTCTGGATGTCCTGTAATCTCCATTTGTCTTACTACTTTGTGATTAAATTCAGATTAAGCATTTTTGGCAAGATATACTGTACTTCCCAAAGGATCCCAAATGAAGGTACATAATGCCATTTTCTCCAGTATTGGCGGTAATGATTGATCACTCGATTAAAGTAGAGTCTGCTGGATTTTACCATTGTAAAGGTACATTTGCCCCTTACAATTAATAATTTACCCTTCACAATTAGTAATTATAAAACTATCTTTTCCCCAACAATTTTCCATACAATGACTTTCGCATCACTGATGAATATGACAACCTTAATTTTCACATGGGCCCCTCATTCCTTATGGTTGCTATATTAACCAATCTGTCCTCAGAATGCCTGCTTAAGTAACACACCATAAGGTCCTTTTGTGAGGCCTAGTTTTAGCATAATGGTCTGCTGAAGTCCTCAGTATAAAGAGCCCCTCCCTTTTTTCCCCTTTCTAAATCTTATGAAATTTCTTTTAATAAGAGCTTCAAATATAGTATTTTACACAGTAGTTGTCTCATCGCTCATACTGAACAAACTCTAGTCTATTTGCTGGCCTTACCTTCTATAAAAAGGAAAAAAAAAATCATCCATACACAAGCAGAACTAAACTAAACCCATCAAACTTGAGCCCGTCTGTCTCATTGGTTAATAAAGAAAATTCTCTTTGCTTCACAAAATTACAGGACAATCTGTCAATCAAGCTCTTAGCTTGTCTCCTAAAAGACTTGTACCAGGCTGTCTGTCATATCTCCAGTGTTCTGTATTTGCTATGGATCTTACTTTATCAGCTCTAATGAATCAAGCTGCACAGCAAGGTGAAATAAGGTTTCTATCAAAATCTTAATTCCCAAATCAGAAGTCAAGACGGCAAGCACAGGAAGAGCATAGCCATCTGTAGACGCCTACAAGAAACTTCGCTAAGACATAAAATTACAATAGTAGAACTTTCTCAGAAAGTAACTGTGACCTAGGCTCAAATGTTACCCATAAAAATCAAAACTGAGCTTTCTATTATGCAAAATGGAAAAGCAATTTTAATAAAGACACCTATTTTTCCACTTGATATTTTTTCCTCTAGAAAAACCTGCAGACTTTTTAAGTAAGTAATCTAGGGATGAACAATGTGCATTGACACCTCCAATAATGAACACCAATATGCTCCAATGACATTCTTTATTCTCACGAACTTTAATACCAAAGGTAAAAAAAAAAAAAAGTTTGATTTAAATTATGCATTCTCCCACAAGGGAGCTTAACTGACCAGCAGAAACCACAGTGAGCAAGGAACTCTAGTCTGAACTTTGCTACTGTGATCATTTCTTCCTCTATGAAAAAGAGGATTAGATTTGATGAGTTCTAAAGATGTTATTTTCAGAGTCATCTATGAACCTAAATGTATTGCTGACTAACAAATAAAATAACCCCTTGCATTCCCCCCAAAAGATTTAACCAGAAGCACAAGATTTAAAGAGGCACTGAAAATACTCAGTAATCAAGATAATTAATAGTTTAGTACAATATTTTTTAAAAATAAAAATAATGCAAAAATCCATGATAAACAAAATACCAAAATGTTAATAAACAAAGACAGGTCGTTGTTTGTTTGATGAGCCTGCATTACTGTATAATAATGCATAAGGGAAACAACCTTAGAAGTGGGGTAGAGCCCACAGTTAGCAAATAGAAATACAAACATTGCATGAGATATATTTCTACTAAAACATACTTGTTTTTTTTTATCTGAAATTCAAATTGAACTGGGCATCCTGTATTTTTTTTTTTTTTGCAATCCTAAAGTGGTAGGTAGTATACAACGTGAATCATGAAATATGGATCTAAATAAGAAATTTCTATTTTACTATTGTGAAATTACTATTCAACAAATAGGCAGCATTGTGACACAAGGCACTGAACTGAATTCAAATACAATTCTAGCACCAACTAGGTGCCTAACACTGATAAATTACTTCTGTGTAACTTCACTATTTCCACTCAATATTTTAATATTATTTGCCCTACATACCTTACAGAGTGGACAGGCTCAATAAATTTAATATTTCTGAAAATGCCTTATGGGGCATAAGCATTAGAGAAATAAGATTTTAAGATAAAGCATTGTTTTATTGTGGAAGCCAACATCTTTCCAATCTAACAGGCGGTAACCCCACCATTCAATGGAATAGCACTTGGTCCAGGGACCGTGACATCTGTGACTAAGAGTTGGATAATTTCACTGAAAAAATATCAAGAACTAGCTTGCTGTCTTGAAAACAAAGTTTTATCCTCTGAGTAAAGGGTAAAATTCACAAGAACACTCACTTTCACTGTTGTCAGGACTGCTGACAGAGGATCAATTCTTATGTAAAAATATGTTTAAAATTGTTTTTTAAAGTCCAAAATGCTCAAACAACTTTGACACTGAGGTCCATGTGTATTACCTTGGTGTCCATGGCTCAGTCAACTTGCAAAAGTTTCCCTTGCAGGCAGTACTTTCTTCCCCGGGCTGTGTAGGGACTTCAACACATTCCAAAGACCCACTTGTCAAATCTGCTAACTGGACCGTCAGGTGAATGTCAGCATGATGTCAGTAGCAAGGGGTGGACTTGACTATGTTCCATGCACCACCAAACACCCAAGATGTGAACACTTGATTTGGAAGACAAGATTAACTTCAAAAGGGAAGGGTGGAAGACAGACAAGAGAAAGGGAAAATATAGAACCAGAGATAGGTAAACTCAAGACAGGAAAGAAAAAAAATGGTGTGAAAAGGATTATAGATCATCTCAAAGATGAAATGAAAGAAATAGGGGTGAGTGGGAAGGAGACATGACAAAAGAGACCAGAGAGTGATGTGGAAGAACATGAATAAAAGGGGTAAAAAGAGGAAACCTGGAGATTTGCCCAGCCATTAGCCTTGAAGAGACCTGCCTAAAGAAATCAGGCAGGACCATAATCTTCCCAGACTGCTCTGAAAGCAAGAAGACAAAACTAGAGTCAAGAAACTACTACTACAGGATTATAAATAGACTACCTTTTGTAAAAAATGGGGCACCGATTAAAACTTAATTTTAATTTAATTTTATTTATTTTTTTTTAATTTTTTTTAACGTTTATTTATTTTTGAGACAGAGAGAGACAGAGCATGAACGAGGGAGGGGTAGAGAGAGAGACACACACAGAATCGGAAGCAGGCTCCAGGCTCTGAGCCATCAGCCCAGAGCCTGACGTGGGGCTCAAACTCACGGTCTGTGAGATCGTGACCTGAGCCGAAGTCGGATGCTTAACCGACTGAGCCACCCAGGCGCCCCTTTAATTTTAATTTTAAAGAAGCAACTTATATATAGTTCTGGTCAGTTGTGTATAGCCTTATCCACCATAGACTATTAAAATTTAGGATGAATATTTGCTACAATCCTGTTAAGGTTTTTTTGTTTGTTTTTGGTTTTTTGTTTGGTTTTTTTTTTTTGCTTCTCATGACTTCTACTATAATAAGCATCATATCATACTATAGCTGTTCATTCATAAATCTGCCTTTCTACTTACTGACACCTGTGAGCAACTTAACACAAGAAATCACATTATTTATTTACCTTTTTGTGCCCAGCACTTAGCACAGTGTTAGAATAAATGCCTAATAGGTGCTCAGTATGTATGTGTATCTATGGGGCATAAGCATTAGAAAAATAAGATTTTAAGATAGAGCATTGTTTTTTGTGGAATATATATATATATATATATAGAGAGAGAGAGAGAGAGAGAGAGGGAGGGAGAGAGAGAGAGAGAGGGAGGGAGAGAGAGAGAGAGAGAGAGAGAGAGAGGGAGGGAGAGTTCTTGAGTTCTTGAAGTTAATTGAGAAGACAAAATCCTCTATGGAATATAAAATGTAAATATATTCAACCTAGTAACAAAATCTGTGTACTTGATATCAATCAATAATTTCCAGAGACACGTACATTAATGTTGTCCTAGCTACAAAATCCTATTTGTATATCCTAGATATACTATGTTGAAGTATAAAAAAGAATAGTTGTCTTTTTTTCACAACTTAAGGATTCAAAAATTTCTGGAGTACGGAAAGTATCAAAGCTTGCTGGTATTTTACCATCTTACTCTAAATCAACCTCTATTGTTTATTTTTCCTTACTTAGAGAAATTATAAATGTGTTGTTATAAAAGTACTTGATATCAAGTTTTCAACAATTTTCATACAGACAAGTTTTAGGAATCATTTTATGATTCTATCTAAATGAAGTTTTTCTTAAAGTATACATCTAGCTTTACATGTCAAATAAGAAACAAAAACAAAAATAATAGTAGGAATTATACTCCTTCTCTATTCTGAAGTTCCAAGAATAATAATTTGATTCTAATATACACGTTAGCTCTTATGCATGACAAACAGACACCAAAAAATAAGGAAATTAAAATAGTGAGGATCAGTATTAGTTATACAAAGGGCTAAATTTAAAATCTCTTAAGTTACATACTTTTATTTTTAATCATTCTTGAAATGATCAAATAAAAAACAAGTTTTTTTATTCAAATAAAAAACAAGAGTTTCAGTAATTTACTTTATATAATGAATTAAAACACAGAGTTAGATCTAGCTGTTAGATATGCAAACATCCACCATCTGGTAATATGCATCGTGTAGTATTTGATTTTTCACTTCATGCACTCCTATGAATGGCACTGAACAAAGTAGAAGAAAATAGTAAGCTAAGGACAACATAGAAATGTGAAATAACTGGGTAAGTTTTTTAAAATAAACAAATGGAAGGGGGAATGATTTTTTTCCAAAATTCTTTTCCATTCCAAATAATTAATTTTGCTGTGCAACAGAGTTATTAAAATACATTCTGTCAACAAATATTCTACAACTCTAAGTCACTAGGAAAGTATGCTTTAGGAAGATCTAGTCAGGGAAATAGCCCAAGTATCTCTTACAGGAAGGTTCTTTTTTTAAAAGAGAAAATGTAACAAAACTCAATCCAACACTATTTTATCTTATTTTATTTTATTTTATTTTAAAGTTTATTTATTTATTTTGAGGGAGGGAGGGAGGAAGAGAGAGAGAGAGAGAGAGAGAGAGAGAAACAGGAGAGGGGCAGAGAAAGAGGGAGAGAGAGAATCCCAAGCAGGCTCTGCAGTGCCAGTATGGAGCCCAATGCAGGGTTTGAACTCACAAACATGAGATCATGACGTGAGCTGAAACCAAGAGTCGGACACTTAACTGACTGAGCCACCCGGGCACCCCAACACTTTTTTATTTTAAAGATCATGTTTATTGTGCTCTATGGAGTTTTAGGAACAGTCTTTAAAGACTCAATAACCAGTGAATTCAACCTTGATCTTTCTTAAAAAAACTTTTAATGTACTCAACCATGACATATTCAGATTAGGAAGTTCAAGACAATAGCATCTGAAATCTAAAACTAGAAAAGAAGGCCTTGATAAGTTTACTCAGCCTTACATTTTCTCTTGAGGATAGAAGACACTAGAACAGGCAAATACAGCAATGGGAAGCTTCAAAGGCCCAAAGGTACAGCTTGAACCCTACTCAACAAAGAAAAGGGAACCAAAGTAACAGGTTCCTATAAAGTAAATAGTGGTATTTCAATCAGCAATCCATCTTTTGGATTTATAAAGGACTCAGAGAATAAAGATCAAAATGTGCTTGCCCTAATATCACAAACACCCTGAATACAGATATCTACTCTAGAATATCAAGTGGTAGGTATGTTCTTATATCCCTCACAAGTCTAAGCTGGACAAACTCAACTTTCCCACCCCCTTTTTCATTGTTCCAAACACTATGCAATTTGATTTTAAAAAACTACTGTAGTAAAAGGATTACTTAGGAAGACAACCTTTCCAATTTGTATAAATCTGGTGAAATGTGACACATTCTACATAGCATATAAAGATATATTGAGAAGTATTTTCAGACTTTTCATAAGGGGTGAAATTAACACTAATATTTCATTTTCTATTATATTTTCTTAACTTGTACTAAATCCATGATGTCTTGTTAAAAATCCATAAATACTACATGAAGATATAAAAGTGAAAAGAGCAATGATAAATCAACTTAGATCCCAGAAATATTTTCTCATTAGGATAGTAAAAGTTTATACATTTTCCCCATATATAAAATAAAACACAACCACAATGAGAATTTTAGTTAAATAGTATATCCCTGAAAAAGTCACTGAAAAAAAAGTAAGAACACCTAAATCTCAACAGATTATTTTACTTTTGTCCAATACCTAAAAATAAAAGAATCAACCAGTGACTTGGAGTGCCTATTTCTACTCATTATGGTGACCGGGTTTTACAAAATCCAGATCCTAAAATCTATGAGTGAAAGGATGCACAATTAATACAAGTTGCTTGCAATAATCTCTTCTCTGCAGTACCAAAGGCCTTTAATAGGGTGAGTGTACTATAATACCAAGATTAGATTTATATATCCTAGAAAATGGGTTACACGCTGATGAACAGCATTAAATTGACATAATGGCTCTTAGTGGTTATAAATGCAGCTTTTTTCCTACTTTAATTGGCAATGACTACACTGACCTTTTCTCTATAATTGTAACTACAGTACAGTAATTAGACAAACCACTACTTACTTCTGAAATAAAGAGTAGAGGAAGAAAGCTCTCAGTCACTAGCTTTGAGGATGCAGAGTAAAAATGGGATTGGCATTCTACTGGGGGAAAAATGAGTTATCAATAAGAAAAGGGTTTTCACAAATTATATTCTATGTTTAGTTTAACATCTGAATTAAGGACAAAAATCCCAGAGGAAAAGTCCTTTTCATATACATAGAGGCAATCCCCCTACTTGAGGGCAAAAACTAGTACCGGAAACATGTTTGAATGATAAGGGGTGTTTGGTTGACTCCATCAGTAGAGCATGTGACTCTTGACCTCAGAATCCTGAGTTTGAGCCTCATGGTTAAAAAAAAAAAAAGTAAAAACAAAAAGAAAAAAGTCAGAAACCTGAATTAAGGATATTATTTGAGACAGTTGGAAGAAGGGCAGGAGTGGAAAAGTTTAGTCCCAGTGATCTAAAAATAATAATGATAAAAATCCCTAATTGTGGTCCAGGCAGGCATGCCTTCCTTGGGCCTACTTGATTCCACAGGAAGGTAAGAACCTTGACTGGGGCCTTGGAGAGAAGTCAGCTGCCAGTCATACCAGAGGACTCATGACTCAGGCTATGAAGCAAGCAGTATCCCCTACCTGAGAGCAACCACCCTTTTCTCCACCCTGTTTCTGGACCTCCAGAAAAGGTCAGCCAGCCCTCAACCCTTCAAGCCTCTATAGTGGGAAACATGAGGTCCCTGGAGGAAAGATGCCAGATGTCTTTTTCATCAGCCAAGATTGTGCTTCAGCGATCACCTGTGTGAGAGACCCTGGGGAGAAAATCATGGCGTGTTGGAAAAAAACAAAACAAAGCAAAACAAAAAAAACCCAATGCAAGTCAACCAGTGGGTCAGTTCTTGCTGCAAGTGGCTACCCGCTGGCATCTCAAGGCTTCCACACAAGCCAGACTCTTCCCT
Organism: Panthera uncia; assembly: GCF_023721935.1. Taxonomy (NCBI): domain Eukaryota; kingdom Metazoa; phylum Chordata; class Mammalia; order Carnivora; family Felidae; genus Panthera; species Panthera uncia. The sequence goes on from NW_026057577.1 coordinate 83,060,706, forward strand.
ACCAGCTGCGGTAGCTGGCAAATAGTCACACCACTGGGCAATGATGAACCAACTCAAGACTCAGGATTACTTTCCCATTAGGACAGTAAAAACTTACTCATTTTCTCTACATGTAACAAGAACAGTTGGAATAGGAATTTTAAACAGTATATCCCTATGTGTCACTGAAAATAAGTTAGAAAATCTACATGAGAGCCAGGTACCATCTTTTGTCAGCTAGAATAATGAAATTTGGCATATGAAAGGCAGTTTATTGAAGTCACTGTACAATATTTGAAAATCCAGGTGATAGGAAAGTGCAGTGTATAGTAATTAAAAACTATCCACACATGGAAACTGGAGACCATTAATTTTGCCAATTATAGGAATAGCAAACAAGGCTTCAGAGTGTGCTCAACAGAGTTAAAAGGAGTAGAAATGATGAAAATGAAAAGTAACAGAAGTATTATACAATTATCCAGAAATCCCTTGACTATATCAGAGGCAAGGATTACTAAACTATAAACTCTGTGAAGGCAGGGAACACAAATGGTTCTGCTCACTGCCCTATCCTAAATGCCTAGTCCTGGTAGGTGCTCAACAAATAGCTGATAAATGAATAAATGAAGAATAAGTGATATCGTACAGTAATTTTCCCTTACATACTCTTGGATTACACAAGTAATTACTTCTTATAATGCTTTTCAAACACAAAGCAGACACATGTGAAGAATGCTTCTCAAAAGAATTCACTTGGGATAGAATGCTGTATTCTACCTGTGCGACATTGGGCAACTTAATCTCTTGTGCCTTGGTTCGCTCACTTGAAAAACGGCAATAATGGGGCACCTTGGTGGCCCGGTCAGTTAAGCTTCTGACTCTTGATTTCGGCTCAGGTCATGATCCCAGGCTCCACGCTAAGCATGGAGCCTGCTTAAGATTCTTCCCCCACTCCTCCGCCCTCTGGCTCCCCTGCTCACTTGTTCTCTCTCTCTCTCTCTCTCTCTCTCTCTCTCTCTCTCAAAAAAAAAAAAAAAAAAAAAAGCAATAATAACAGTATCAACCTGACAGGATTATTAGGGGTTTAATACACAGAAAGTAGTTAGAACAATGACTAAGTAAGCATTAGTGGTTTCTGCTGTTATTTTGTAATAATGTCCAAGGATGTTTTTAAAACCCTGTGGCTAGTCACTGGTTTTTTAAATTTTTTTTTAACATTTATTTATTTTTGAGACAGAGAGAGAGCATGAACAGGGGAGGGTCAGAGAAAGAGGGAGACACAGAATCTGAAACAGGCTCCAGGCTCTGAGCTGTCAGCACAGAGCCCGACGCGGGGCTCGAACCCATGGGCCGCGAGATCATGACCTGAGCCGAAGTCGGACACTTAACCGACTGAGCCACCCAGGCGCCCCAGTCACTGGTTTTATTAGCCCTTTTCCTGACCCCAGGGCACAGACCCATTTCTTAGTTAATTACGTTTTGCCAGTACTAAGCACAATGCCAGGCACAAAATAAATGGTCCAAAAGAAAAAAAGGAATACAAATTGTGCCAAATCAAACACTAATATTACAATACTCTCATCAGAAAAAAGTCATCTAGGCCTGTTATGATTCAGAGTATGAATTTCCTACATAATAAATCCAGATGTGACAAGCATTCTCCTCTAACATTTGATAATATCTAATTAAGAGACAGTTATAATGAAAGAGCTTAAAATATTTCATTTTTGCCAAGGCTCATCATACAGTCAATCTCTCTTCCTCTATCCTCTTCCTTACCATTTATTCATCATGCAAAAACTAAACTCTCAATCCTTTCAATGTATTACTGTGACATCAATGACAAGGATAGCAGATAAGAAGGTTCAACTGACAATCAAATATTGGGAATGGGCTAAGATGTCAACAATGCAGGACATTAAAACATTTTTAAAAATCTGTACTGAAGATATGGAGAACTATCCATTGCTCCAAATGTGTTTATCATTACAAGCACACTTCTGTGCAAAATAATATGTTAGAACTCTAAGAAAGAGTGGATTTGTTTTATTTATAAATCTAAAATTTTCCACCCAACTGCCATTATTCACCCTGAAAGATTTCTCCCTTTGGTTTTAGAGAAATAAAATCTCAATTGCTACCTCAATACAACATGCTGAATCATCTAAAACCTGGCAATAAAAGTTTTCCGTGGTTTCCCTCCTAACATTTTAAGCAGTACATGATAGGTAAGAATTAGCTTTCCCCTGAGCACCTAGAAACAAGACTGTCTCCTAAGTTAAACCATGAAATGAAAAAAGAGAACAAATGAGCAATGATAGTCAAAAGAACTATATTTTGACTACAAATAGTCAAAAGAACTCCCAGGCTACAACAAGAATTTAACATCACATCGTCATCACAATGACAACCACAGAAAGAAGATATCAACTGGCAACAGGGCAACCGTATCATTTATCATCCAACCATGACATTAAGCCAGACATAAATCAGGACCATGCTACACCAATTGAGACATACGATCACCCTACATTACAAAAAGTTTTGGTCAAGGTGGAAAATAAGAATACAAAACAGAGAGCAAACTTCACTATTGCCTTTCCAAGTACTCTAAGAGGGTCCTGTTGCATGAATATATCACATATTTGGTAACTCGTAATGTTTTAGCCCAAGTCTGTTCTGACGATGTAGTTTTGTGTTGTTATATTTAACTTACATTTGTAACTTTTCATTTATTTATGTCTTATTTCTTCTAGTATATGGTGAATGTTCTTGATCACTGTGACAATGTCTCATGGTTTTTTTTCAAACTGCACATTCCAGCACCGTATACTATATGCTACACACTGTAGATAGAAATTGAATGCTCACTGGCTGACAGTAATAATAATTCTTATTCTAGCTGGCATATGTTGAGTAATTAACTATGTGCCAGAAACTTTTCTGAGTACTTTACATGTATAATCACATTTAAATCGTACAAAAACTTCCTAAGTAAATATTACTGGAATCCCAAGTTTACAGATAAGAAAATAAGAGAGGTTAAGTAACTTGCCTACTGACAAACGTGTAGGAAGTGGCAGAGCCAGGTATAAATCCAGACTGTGTGGCCCCAGAGCCTGTGCTTATAACCACTACGCTACACTGTCTCTTAGTGGAAAATACACTTGTGGCTACATAATTTATTACAAGTTATTTTTTCAGCTATTAAACCTTAAAGTCATTTTTAAATGCTCCAAAATAGTTGTGAGAGCATCAAGAATTGGCATAGATATGGAGAAACAGACACTCTTCTGCGGGGATCCAGACTTACATATTCTACAGGGAGTTAAGCACGATGTATAAGAAATTCAGGTATGTATTCACTTAGATGTGGAAATTCCCACTGAAGAATTTAACCTTAAGGACAAAAATAAAAGTGTACAAATATACAGGTATAAGAATGTTTACTTTACAGTTATTTATAGGAATAAAAAGTGGAAATAGCTGAATGTCTACCAATAAGAAATTGTATAAATACATTGTGCTGAAACACATGAAACCATAAAAAATGGTGACATAAATCTATATTCATTAAAACAAAAATAAATCCATAGTACACTGTTGACTTTCAGACACAGATTGCAAAATAGTATGCACAATGAAATTCCAAAAAGAAGTAGGGGGAGTACATATACATATGTGTACATCTGAAAAGATGTTCATCAAAATGTAAACAGTAGAAATGTCTGAATGGCAGTAATTTAGGTTGTCTCATTGTTTTAAAAATATTTACTAAAAATTTACTTAAGTGTGTGTGTTATTTTGTCATTCAAAGGAGCATACAAGAATTACAACAGTCTACAATCCAGAGACGCATTTTAGGCCATGAAAGAAAATAAGTGTTGGTGGCATATAAGTGGCCAGCTAATAAGAACAATGAGAAAGGAGCTCAAGCAAAGCGGGATGCAGCAGCCTATGTATGAGTCAAGAGGAAGCAGCATTCAGGCACCACCTTCACCACCAGCAAGCTGAGTAAAGCTTGACAAGTTACAGATGATCTCTGCACCTGTTTCAGAACTGCACAATGAAGGAGCTACATGGGGTATTCTCAGAAGTTCTTTTCATTTCTAATGGTTTGTGGTGTAAATTTTCAGAAAGAACAGATATGAAAAGGACAACTCCTCTATCCCTTGCTAGTCACAAGTGGATTATTTTTTTTGTTTGTTTATGTTTATTTATCTTTGAGAGAGAAACAGAGTGTGAGTGGGGGAGGAGCAGAGAGAGAGGGAAACGCAGATTCTGAAGCAGTCTCCAGGCTATGAGCTGTCAGCACAGAGCCTGACAGGGGGGCTCGAACTCACAAACTGTGAGATCATGACCTGAGCCAAAGTCAGACACTCAACCGACTGAGCCACCCAGGCACCCCAGATTATTCTTTTTGTTAATGTCTATTCATTTATTTTGAGAGACAGAGAGAGGGTAAAAGAAAGAAAGAGGAGCAAAGAGAGGGAGAGAGAGAATCCCAAGCAGGCTCCACCCTGTCAGCATAGAGCCCAACACAGGACTTGATCTCACGAATCATGAGATCATGACCTGAGCCGAAATCAAGAGTCAGTTGCTTAACCAACTGCACCACCCAGGTGCCCTGGATTATTCTGCAGTTTGTTAGTATACACTTTAATTTGTTTGTGAAGGATGTGAAATATCAAAGTCTGGAAAATGAGAACAACAGTGCAAACCCACAAACCCACTCAGACAACTTGTTTTTGGAAATATGATTGTTCCTCAGAGAGTAGGATAGTATACTCTCCTAAGAAAGGAGCCCCCAGGAGACCCTCTCCATCCCAATAAAAGTTCATTTCCAAACAGCTGACAGTTCATTTATAACATTTCACATTTATACAGATAAAAAAAAAGTCTATATGATCCATCTGACATTGCAGTATTTATCTGTCTACTGACAAAAATCTAAGGAATAGTCAAGTGAGACTTTGATGTTGCATTCCACTGTTATTCAGATATATCAATAATCAAATCTGGAGAGCTGCCAATAAAAGCAGAATAAACATCATTAGCATTTTAATAAACCTGCAAGCCACAGGGCTGGAAAAACAGAGCGAGACAGAGCAAAGGGAAATCAGCATGTGCAATGTCTTCCCTCCAGCGGTTTGCCCTTTGGCAGCCCACTATGTCCTCCCTGCTCCACTCCCGCAAAACACACACTCCGGAGACTTCTCTGGATTTTAAAACCTCTCATAGACCTGTCCAAGCTCTAAAGTTAGGAGGGTGTATCACAGTTTTTTTAAATCAATAATAAATAACCTGATTTTAAAAACACTTTAAGAAACTGATCTTGTAGTTATAAGAAGCATTTTGAATGTCATATAGTCAGAGTATGATTTTGTATGTTAACTAAATAGACCCAGATGATAGATGAAGGAAAAGGTGGTACGAAGATGGAATGAAAGAGAGAGAGAGAGAAACACAGAGACAGAATATATGCAATGGATGAAGAGCCAGGAGCTCAGGAGCACAGAAGGCTGAAACTACTTCCAAATCAAATCCTGTGACTCTTGGAATATATCAAATTCAGAATAACATACAAACATTCAAAGTAAATAGCTAATTTTTCTTAATTTTCAGTCATTACATTTTTTCAACTGAACTAGAAATTAGAAATTAAAAGCCCTGCTTCATAGAATATATTGAATTTCACATAATCTCTCATTACCCACATCGTGCATGTATATGTGTGTGTGTGTGTGTGTGTGTGTATAATGTTAAAGTATCTTTTGAAAAGTGTAACTCCTTAAAATACATTTGGATAAAAGCTGTGAGTGAAAAACATTTCACAAAGGTAAGTAGCTATTTATAAATTATTTTATGGCAATATAAGTAGGTGACACTGTTGTGTTTCTTTTTAAATCTCTACTTCTGAAACTGAATGTACTTTGTCCATTTAATCTGAAAACTCGTTTGTGAAAATATATAACAATTAGTACACTCTAATTGTCTTACTGTCTTCAGATAATTGTAAAAATTGCAAACACTTCAGTGTTACTATACGATTAGCAATTAAGTAACTTTCAAGAGTCTGCTACTATCTTAAAAAACATGACTTAAGATGTCCATTGTCAATTTGAAGGAAACTATGAGGCTATAATGGTGATGAAGCATCAGTCATAACTGGTACCACCCAAGCCACCATTCTAATAATGAACTAAGGATTCATACTCAAGGTGCTTTCGAAACATGATTAAGCCTCCAAACATTCCACTAAGGTAAGTTCTCATTACCCCAATCTTATAAAAGAGAACTTAAATAAGTTTACCAAGGTTACACATACAGTGACTGACTCAATGACAAAAGTTTGGAATAACAGAAAAACAAGAACACAAAGGGCCCCAGACTCTCAACTCCCACTGCAAGCCCCTATTCGTTAGTATTGCAGAGAAGCCTTTCAAGAGTAATTTATTTCTAACTGACCTTCTCTGGTAGCCACAGGCAAGTGTTTGCCAAAATGTCACTGACCAAAAAACTCCATACAATGCCATATATTATAAAATGAATATGTCAAGAATCAGATGAAAATGTCATCAGTGACACTGACAACAATAAAAGAAAATATTCTACAGATTTAAGGAACGAAAGAGGATCCAAGTTAAAGGGGGAAAAAACCACCTGAGAAAATGTCATCAGTGACTACAGCAACAAAAAATAGACCACAGCTTTAAATAAAAGAAGAAGACACAAATCAAAGGGGAAGAATTACCTGAGAGTCCAGTGCTCTCTAATGGATCAGAAAGGAGAATAAAGACTCCTTTTATGGAGGCTTGTAGAAAAACTACGTCTCCTTTAGAAATCATGCTATTTTTTCTGGGAGGGACGGGAATAGGCAGTAGATGGAGGCAACATGTCTGAGCACCTGTGAGAGCTCTTTAGATCTGAATCCCAAAGTCAGTCATTTTCTCATTTGCATGTCAAAATGAATGACATAATTTGTGAATGTCATAAGTAGTCACAGAAAATTAAATAGAAACTGAACAAAAATTTCCTCCTTGTTGCCCTTAAGATAGAAAGTCAAAAGTTGTTGATTGTCCCATTTTACAGTCTTTGGAAGTAAGTTTCACTTGTAAAAATACTTAAAATTAAACAATCCAGTTGGATATGTTTACCGTTTTGAAATTTATATAAATATATATGATATATGTGTATACATGATTTTATTGAGAAAATTATTTTACACTAAGATTTTGGCTTTTTTTCTAAATGGACCTAGTTTAAAAAATAAATTCATTAAATTAACTTTAAAAAAAAATGTACCTAGCTTCAAATGTGATTATTGAAATCAGTGATTACAATCAATGGGGCTCCTGGATGGCTCAGTCAGTTGAGATTATTGAAGTCAATGACTGCAATTCATGGGGCTCTTGGATGGCTCAGTTGGTTGAGGGTCCAACTCTTGGTTTCAGCTCAGGTCACAGTTTGTGGGTTCAGGCCCCATAGCAGGTTCTGTGCTGACAGTGTGGAGCTTGCTTGGGATTTGCTCTCTCTCCCTCTCTTTCTGCCCCTCCCCTGTGATTTCTGTCTCAAAACAAATAAACAAACTTAAAAAAAATTTTTTTTAATGATTACAGTTCATTACTGATGATCAGAATATATTTTTTTCTACAGTCTGGAATTTTCATCTGCATGTGATTGGCACTTTTAAATAAAGCTTTAATAGAACCTTCAAAATAACACATTTATACTTTTGATTACCTGCCTGAGGATAAACTGTTCTGAAGATTAACCACAGTCCAAATTTAATTTTAGGCAGTTTGTTCTAACTAAATGCTCACAGGACACCTATCCTCCCAACAATGAAGCAAATGAATGCTAATATGAGTGTTAACAAAGCAGAGAGAGGTGCGCATTGGAATTTCTTGCTACCAACTACTATCCCATGTTTCTCTCATATACACTCCCAAGCCCATCAGTGTGGATCATCACAAATTCTAAAAACTTTGTCAAATGCAATACGCACATACAGAACTTACTTAGTGGACTGAAATATACTGTGCAACAGTGACAAGTTAGTGAAGACAAATGCAACCATTCAAAGTAAACATTAGAAAAATACTATCAATGGAAAAAGAATCACAAGTAAAATAAATGTGCATACAAGAATCAACAGGGGTGTAACACTGTGAAGTTACTGTGACCTTGTCCCTTCCTAAATAGCTACATTTTCAAAATGGGAGAGGACCTTCCAGTAGCAGCAATGTCTGTGTGGATGTCTAAATATCTGTCAGGGCCTCCTTGGTGCTACTTTATACTTCTCTGCCTCTTACAAGCTTCACTGTTACATTCTACTTGGAGATGGATGTCTGCCAAGAGACATCACCCCCAAAAAAGCGCTTCTGTAATATAATGATGTCTCCATACTGAGAATAAACTTGTGAAGAAAAATCTCGGAACCAAAAAGAAGATGGACATCTCTTTAAAGACATAAACTACTAAACATTTCTAATTTCAGTAAGACTATAATGAGCAAAATATTAACTGTATGGTAAGTAATGTATATTTTTCAAAGACAGTTATCCCATAAATGTCTATAAATCTGCAGAAAGAAATGTAACAGAACACAACTCTCTTTTTTTTTTTTTTCCCAAATTGATTATTCAATTTAATGAAGCCAGGGCATTGTCTTGACACATTTTGTTATCCCTTTTCCCAATAAATGGCTGTCACAAGGATATCATGTTTCTTCTGGGTTTTTCTTCCCCCTACTCCACCTTCTTCATTCAGTTTTCTTATTTCCAGTAAGGTTAACATGTTGTCAGTTAGACAAAAATTGTCTCCACATATCTCACACACAAACCACCACCCTCTGTTAGAGAATTCAGTTAGTGTCTCTTTAACTCTTCAGTTAGAATCTCTTTAACTCTGCAAGCGTTTTTAAAGGTTATGTCTATACCCATTAAATGAAGATTACTATTTTGAATGACTTATTTTGACTTGCTCTATTTCTTGACCAATTTGAGCAGTTCTTTTTTTTTTTTTTTTTTTTTTCCTTTTACCTTGAACACAATCTTATGGTCTGATTGCCATGTAATCAATCAACACAGATTTACTGAACTTCCGGTTAGGAGCCCAGGAACATGGAAAAGTCACAATGTCCAGATACAGTTTTAATACCTATGCTGCTATCAATGTAACATTCTAAGAAATTTATAAACCATCTGAGTGTAAATTAAAACTAGTAGACAAAAACGCAACTTCTCTCTCCTCTCCCCAAACATCAAGTAAGATTTTCTAGATATATATTCACACAAAGCAAAATATTTGTTTATATTCATGTAATACAATAAAATATCAAAATAGTAAAATACACTGGTGATTTATTGGTTGAAAGAAGAGATTAAGCAAAACCAAAGATAAGATTTCAGCTTAAATTCAAATTAGAAGGAAAACAAATGGAAACTGCTTTTCCCAAACGAAACCAGTTCTCAAAATACTGTAATAAATCATGGAGGAAACGCTCCCAGACTTTATTTAACAGGCAATAAACCCTGAGGCAGGTCCGATTAGTGTGCTGTTCTGGTAAATGATAAGATGAGCACTGATACATATGTCAAAATCAACTACTACTATTAACTGGTTTACTGATGTATAGTTATTAAGGTGATACTTAAAACTAACAATAAAAGCATTTCAAAAATGAAAAGATCCTCGCTTGTATTTGTGGGATTTTTGTGGTAGGTATTAAGTGCCATTACTTACATATGCCCTAGAAGCTATGTCCTTATAAGACTTATTATTAGAAGATACAAATGCTGAAGGTAAAAATATGGTGATTAAGCTCCAGCCACAACACTTCCTTCTAAGAGAGGGTCTCTTCCTTTTCATTTCTCCCTAACGTGACAATTGAGTAAAACAGAATATACTATTAAAACTATAAAACACCTAAAATTGTTTTTAATATAGGAATTGACCACTGAACAACCAGATTTGAACCACAATGGTCTGCTTTTACACAGATTTTTTAAATAAATACAATACAGTACTATAAATGTATTTTCTCTTCCTTATGAGTTTTAAAGTAATATTTTCTTTTCTCTAGCTTATTTTATTATAACAAGACAGTATATAATACATACAACATAGACAAATTGTGTTAACTGACTTCTTATGATCTATAAGGCTTCCAGTCAATGGCAGGCTATTAGCAGTTATATTTGGGGGAGTCAAAAGTCACACGCCAATTATCAGATGTGCAGGGGGTCAGCACTCCTAACCCCCATACTGTTCAAGTCTCAACTGTATGCATAAAATTGAGTCCTTATATTTATGTATTTTTAAATCTATATTCACACTGTTCCCTTCAGACTCAAAGCTCGTATGACACCAGTAGAGCTGTCTTTGTTTCCACGCATCTTTTAGATGAATACTCAAGATTAAATAGTATCACGAGAAACTGCAAATGGATGTTATTTTATTGTAATATTTATTTCATTCAATGATATTTATTTTATTATAATGCTATTTAGCTAGCACTTCAATTCAATAGACTCCACTGGTAGATTTAACTGCTTATGGCAACCAACTATATTTTTAAACTCAGAATAAGCTGTTGGAGGCAGTTTGATAGATGGGATTGAGGTCAGACATATCTACATTCAATCCTGACTCTGCATTTACTAGCTGTGATCGTCAGCAAGATACTTTACCTCTGTGAGTTTCATTTCAGTTCACCTATAAAACAGGGTATAATGATACCTATGTCATAGAGTTAATGTGATGATGAAATAAGATAATAACTAAAACACTCTTGGTACCTTACCTAACAATATAAAATTCTCAACACAGAGTCGCTATAAAATCTCTGTAATTAACTGCTGTATAACAAACTACACCAAAACTTAGTAGCTTAAAAAAACAAAACAAAACAAACAACAACAACAAAAAAACAGCGCTTATCTGCTCACTACTCCATGGGCCAGCAATTTGGACTGGGCTTAGCTGAGTAGTTCTCCTGGTCTCATTCACTATACGGGACTGCAGGAATCCAAAGGCTTGACTGAGGCTAGTCTTGGTGCCCCTGTTCACATATATGACAGTTGATCCTTGCTGTTGGCTTGCCCTCCATCTCCATGTGGTCTCTCATCTTCAAGAGACTGGCCTGGGCTTCTTCAGGTGATGGCAGCATTCCAGAAAGGCGAGAACAGAAGTTGCTAGGTCTCTTAAGCCAAAGCTTGGAAGCCTCAGAACATAATTTCCACTATATACTATTGGTTAGAAAAAGTCACAAAGCCTGCCTAGATGCAGAAGGATAGGGAAATGGATGCTACCTATGGATGGGAGGCTAGGCAGCATCACACTGCACAAAGGCATGCATACAGGGATGGGAAAAAGTTATGGCTATAATTTGCAATCTTCTGAAGGGTGCAAAATAGTGACAAATTCTTACAACTTTAAATAATTGTAGAATTATTTAAATTCTTATTATTTAAATAATTGTAGAATCCAAGTTTGTAGAAGGCCAAGAAGAAGTACTAGCTTGAGTTTTCCACCAAACATTTCTTCTGCTGCTTCAATGACAGATTTCAAAAGATACCCAACAACCAGTCCCAGTGACTGATATCATCATGTAAGCTTCTTTGGTTGCTTTTCTGGTCTAAAGGTCCTCAGCATGTTTCTATTGAATTAATCAATACATTTATTTTCATCTGACTTGATGGCTTTACCTTCAACAAGCAACTGTCTAACTGAAGATTCCACAACAAACAGCATCACCAAGAAATTGGGATCGAGTATGAAGTACTTCTAGAGACTACGAAATGTGTAAAAGAAAATAAAGAAAAATCTATCACTGTAAAAAGTATATACACTTTTGTTCTTCTCCATGAAAATGATCACTAGAGAAAAATTTAGTTTTGTGATACAGTCAGCTAGCTATTCATCTTGAATTCAGGAGAAATAAAATAAAAAGAAATAAATTAAAGACAACAATTTTTATATCTTTCATCCAACAAAAAGTATAATGCCAAGCAAAACTTGAAACTTATCTTTAAATTATTGTGTCAAATCTCATTTTAATGAATATCTTTCTAAATTTCTTATCACAGCCTCGGAAAGTCACAAAATGATAACTGCTACCAAGACTTTCTTTAAGATGTGTGTCTCTGCAAGATTTATCTTGAGCCACAGTCCTTAATACAATAAAATCTGTTTGTTTTGGAGAATTTCATGGGGCAGGATATGCCACCAAACACAGTGAATGGTAAGAATTGCTCCTTATGGAAGAAGAGAGGTGAAAGAAAGAGCTACTTGCTGTTTGACAATATGGTGAGCAGAGGAGGGGTCGGGTAATGGCTAATTCCCCCACTGACATTTCTACATTTTCCAGTGAAGAACTCATTCCTAAACTTGCCATTTTTTTTTTCAGCTGAGAATCTGTTACAACATTGCTTCATAGAGAAACAGTTGGAAACTCAAGTAGTTTTCAATTTTAGACAAATTGATGCTGCCAAAATTATAATACTCAATAATGGAAAACTTCAATAACATGAAGTGTGCCTAATCTGGTTTTTAAGACATTAAAAATCCTGATTACTTTATGAGAAGCCACATGAGAAGCCAAATACACATTCGGCTAGAGGAAATATCACTAGCCGGTGCCATCTTCGGTGGCTAGGTATTTCTTCTCCTATGTGAACAAGGCAACTTAGCATGCATATTGAAATTAGATAATCCTAACTGATAATTAAAGATTAAAGATAACCCCATGCTACAGCTCCTGTACAGGTAATCTACTTCTCAATTTATTTTTATAGGAAATCTTGTAAATATCTAAAACACTCTTATTTTGCTTTAATTATTTCGCAGCCCTACACGAGTGATAGATACACTATATAGGTTCGTATGGAATAGTTACCACTTTTGAAAAATAGTGACTATTCTAACATTCTTTAATTATACTGCTTACTAATCTTAATTGCCACGATTTCAAAAGACAGTTCCAAAGTGCATCTTGAACAAACAGAAAAGCAATTAGCCTAAATTAATTGCTTTGCTGATGTGATTTGCAGTAGGTATGCTTGGTGGTTTTGAAACTCCTGCCAGTGCTTTCACAACTTGATGTTCTGATGATTTTTTAGCCTATTTTTGCACCAGAGCAATTAACCAGATAATTGTTCTAATGTGAACCTGGCCTTAATCAGTATGTTTAGGTTCATGGTAGCAATTAACCAAATATTAAACATACTTTAAAGAACAGAACTTAAAAGTGCTACAAGACGAGTTAAGAACAAAACTGTGTTTTTTTTTCCCCTCAGACAGTCATACTTTTCTCACCAAGAAGCAGAAAAAAAGCTGTAACTGTCTCCTTTGAATCTTTTCAATTAACACAAGGTATCATTACATATGAAAGACAAGTGAAGTTTCTGGTTCTTCATTTAGAAGTATTCCAAAGACCCTATTAAAAGGGCAAACCCAAGGATCCCACATTAAAATCCTATCTTTGTTCAAAAAATGAGGCTACGGGTTTCAGATAAATAGCATGCAATACATAAAGCAAGCTCTATCCGAATCCAGACAATGACATTAAATCCTCACCTTATGAAGTTTCAACTTTATTCAGAAATAAATAAATCTGGAAGAAAGAGGGCATTTGAACCAACCGCCTGGATTTCAGCCAGAGTTCAAGCCAGATTTAAAGGCAGATTTATACATCCTACAAAAGCAGCATTTATAATTCTTGCACCATGCAGGTATTAAATGGCTTCTCCGAGCTGGGCCCTACACGAGATGCTAGGGGGTGCTGCGATGGGGGCAGGGGGCCCAAGATGAAGACACAGGTCCTCCTTACCAGGAGAGAAACTCATACACAAAACATTATGCAGCCACAAAATGATCTACGCCACCAACAGAGTGACTGCTGTGGATTCAGCCAGACAGTAACACGATACAGCACTTCATTACAACCACCATCATCATTTCTTCTTTTCTTTAAATATAAAGAAATTCACATTCAATTTAAGGGAAATCATCAGTAGTGCAACCATAACTGTTAATGAAACAAGTCTGATCTTTTGGCTTCAGTAAGTGAGGAGTTATTTTATACTACTTTAAATTAAATATTTTATCAGCTGGGGAATAATATACCTAAAACCTTTCCGTTTTCACGAAGCAAAGGGTTCAAGCTGCAAGCACTCTGTCATTCTTCATGTCTCCACGTCTTCGTGTCCTCTTTCTTAATTTCTGAAAGGACTGTCACACAGAAAATAGCCCAGGCACATATGTGTCAGGTCTGCCATTTTTAATTATTACCAATCAAATTCCAGCAATTTCTCCTCTGGTTAAACATGTGTGTACCTATCTGCTAAAATATTTCTTTATGCCACAGTTCATAAAATATTTTAGGCTGATGCAAATCCCTTGCACTAAATTAATAACTAATCACAGGAGATATTTATCATCTCAAGCCTTTTACAGGAAAATTGTCAGATTTAATCACCTTTCTCATATTTTCACTATTTACTAGGCTTCATTTATCATACATTCAAAAATTTTGACAACAGTGAGTTATTTTAATTACCATTTCTGGTTGGGGATTAAGAAAAAGACAACTCCTGGGGGAAATGGAGAAGGGAGGGATGGTCCTAAGTTTGTCCGAGCAATCAATAAACGATTACCATTTCATCAATAAATGAAGATTTTCTTCACTGTTGGCAATTTTAAAGCCGGTTTGAGGTTAGGAAGCCTCTAAATCCATGAGCATATAGCGCTGCATCTATCATCGCATAAAACACACCCCATTCTTCCCATAATCTGATCATGAATTCGGATTTTATACTATGCAAGACATATGTTTTTTTTAGTCCCCCAAACTGAATGATTAATGTATGTTTACTTACATTTATATTGCCTGAAAAACACAAAAGCAATAGCAGTGTTTAGAGTACCACATCCAGGAAAGCTAGTGATATACTTGTATGGAAGCTCTGTTAATTATTATTTACAGAAATCTTTACTTATGTATTTATCACACAATAGGAACCACACACAAAGCAGAAATTTAAAGTTGCCATTACATGTCAGAACTACCATAAAAATTCACATTATTCTGTAAGACAAAATAATGTGAACATGGAGAATCAATAAGACAAACTCATCCACATCAAATCCAGCTTCCATCCCATCTTCAGAAATGCAGTTAAAAATTAAAGCAAGCTGAGACATATACATCTCATACAGATTTTCCTTTCAAGTGATTTTTGTTAGGTTAAATACTTTTGAACATATATCAATTAACATTTCCTTAAAAATGAGACTTAGCCACTAGATGTACTAAAAGAACAAATATCCAGTATCACTATGTACCAAACAATGAAAAAGTTCCTTTCATTTGAATGCACTAAAAATTTCATCTGAGGATAGATGCACAAATCATTTTATCAGAGACTTTGCCTTTTGTACAAAAATATCATCAGTTTTGTGAAAAATCACATATACTGGGAAACCGGTACAGACTAGTTATAGCAATTATTTTTTGCCAAAGGTACTGAGACATTCAATGAACTTCCTTCTTTTTAACCCAGAGACAACTTACTCAAAATATACACCCAGCATTCTCCTTTACTCTGCAATGGTTAAGCATTTGCTACAACTGGGAGGGAGCTTTTATAGATAATGAAATATCTGTAAAAACAAATGTGTGTCATCACATGCGTAAATAAATCCTTATTCAAATTTCATTTGTGAAATTCCTGTTGATACCAACTATGAACGAGGTGTGGTACAAGACACAAAAATGGGCAAGACTTTCTACTTCTCCTCAAGGAACTTAGTATGAAATGAAGAGTATTTACAAATAAAGCCGGTGGGGAAAATTTGCTCTTCACTACAAAATTAGCTGTTTTGTAAATCCACTTTATGTACACAGTAAGATATCCAAAACTTGTCACCTATCAAATATCCCAAAGGGAAAAGAGAAGGTAGCATCCTGATGATGTTTAGAGTGATCAAGCACAGCATGATGCCTGAGATAGGATGACCATATAATTTATCACACACACCAGGACACTGTGGACCACAGAAGGGAACAGTGAAGCACAAATGCTAAACCTGACAGAATTTCAAAATAACAAGAATGGGCTGGAAATATTCTAGCAAATGAGAACACTAGGTCACTCCAGGTCTGAGGCAGAACGAGGTACTGGGAGAACATGAGCCCCTCGTGGTTACAGCTCAGACTTTGAAAACATATTAAAATGAATTCATTTTAATATGGATTCATTTTAATATGTTCTACCACTTACTACTTGTGAGCTATCTAACCTCTCTGGACCTTAATCCTTTCATTTAAAAACGGGGTTAATTTCTTCCTCAGGGCTGTTGTAAAGACAAATGAAACACTGTGTGTAAACACTTAGCACAGTGTATGGCACAAACTATAATAAATGATAGCTATTATTAGCTATCTTCATTATCCTTGGTTCAAAAAACAAAAGGGAGAAAATATTATACCCTCTGGCCTCTCTAACATTACAAGAACCAATCACAGTTTTAAAAAGATGGTCTAATGGATAGAAGGACACAGAAGACATATTTACAGATAGTTTGAGCATCTGAATAGTAGTTACTCTAATATCATACTATTCTTTTAGGGACGGTCTTACAAATAATTGTGAATATAAAAGAGAGTGTCAAAAAATATGCCAAGCTTAAACAAGTGTCACTAGCTCAGAAAGACTCCGTTCTGTCCCTAAAACTCCCTCGGAACTCAATAAAACATTTCTTATTCTTTTTGCAAAAAATATGAATATCAGAGAAAGCATACAAGATTATTCAGATTACAAAAATATGCTAAAATTCAGTTGCACAAAAGCTGGAGCTGAGCAGCCCAGCCACAATATTAGGCACCAAAAGTATGCAGACAGAGGGCTCCACATACTCTACACACGCAGGGCAGTGCTGCTGTAAATGCCACCACAGCGTTGCTTCAATAGTCAGTGTTATTTTTGCTGCCTCTTTATTTCCAAGTTTTCAGACTTTTATAAGAGAAAATTGTTCAAACTTCACACCACTCAATACTCCAAGGTGAAAAGTATTCCTCTCCTCCAGACCACTTAACTTTAATAGAAAACAAAATATTCTCAAACTCAAATTCAACTATGCCTGCTGGATTTAATGGATAGGTTTGTCCCCCCCTGGGCAATCTTTAAACCTCAGTCTCTAGGAGAATTAAGTAATATTAGGGGATTGAAATGAAATAAAATTCTAAGTCCACTGTGACATGACATTCACAGGAAGATGGTAGATTATCCACCCAGTCCTCGAACACTTATAAATACAATATATAGCATATGCTCACAAAACAATTCTTAGAAATAAAACACAATGGACACTCAGCAAATAGTTTATATCACCAACACCTGCTCAAATCCTCTCTGAACTTTATTTCTAAATGTCACCGTTTTTTATTGAATCAACGGAAATTTGAAAGAAGAAACAGAATAAACATCCAGAGAAGATCAAGGGAGTTAGAAAAATCTTTATAGAAAGCCTCATTGAGTTTTCCATGAGCCAGGGCGCTGTCAGTCTCCCTCAAAGGGGTGGTGGAGTAATCTGTCATTCTACAACTTCAACCTAAGTACACCTAGAAGACTAAATAGGGCTACCCACAGAAGAAGAGGAGAAAGAATAGTATTAAGATTTTTCTCAATGCTACAAACAAAGAAATCAAGATTCAAATACTGAGCACTGGAAATAAATTCATTTCATTTTAAAATAAGTAACTTTAAATCACAGCCTTGAAGTTGGAGGGAATTTAATAAACTAGCTCAGCTCTCTTTGTAATTCAGGAAACTTTTTTTAGAACACTCTTGTTTGAACACTGAGTGGAAGTGTCCATTTTGGATGGCAGTGGATGAAATTAAAGTGTTTAGCTAATTTTAAGCTGAATTCTGTCTCTTGCTGTAACTTCTACCCTTTGGCCAAAGCTCTGATGCCTAAAATAATGAAGAACTAATTTAAGTAGACCAATTAACTCTCTATTGTCTGTTAATATAGTTTATCAGACTGGACTTAAAAAGAACGATTTGTTTTGAAATAAGAAATACCCTTTAAAAACCTCTACATTCTTGATTTTCAGCTTGTAGACTGGGGATAGACAGATAATACAAAAAAAGTACAAAAGTACCATGCCTGGTAGGAATGGTGGAGGACTGGAGAATCGCCAGAGAGAATAGCTTATTTGTCTTCCCAGAAAGACTGAGTCCAATGTTGCTAGATCTGCAAATTTCCAACAGAGAGCCCAACTTCATAATTTTTATGTGAACTATTCCAATTTTTAAAGTGTTGGCAACTAGTTCAACTTTTTAAATATTTTATAGGCCAAACAAAGCAGCTTTATGGACTGGACTCAGCTGTAGACCACCAGTTTGCAGCTTCAACTTATTTAAAAGTGTCATTTAAAGAGAAACTATCCATAATTACTATTCTAAACACTAGGACATATAAAGTGAAATGTTAACATATTATAGATGCTATTTCATGTTTGAAAGAAATCGGTCACAATAGTCTAAGATTTAAAATTCTCCAAATTTTAGAATGTCCACTGATAGAATAGACATGAATAGAAGATTCACACAGCACAATTAACTCCTTTACATGAACAGCAGATTCAAACAGCACAATTAACTCCTTAAAGAAAGTGTTCTCAGTTACTAATGTTCAACAAATTTAATACATTCAATTTTTTTAACTGCAAATTCAAAACATAAATCGCTAGCTAGGCAAGTTTGACTGGTTGGCAACATAACTTACTTTAACAACCAACCTGGTATTTATTATGTTTTGTGACTTTAGCTGATAGATGCTAGAGAAATTTTCATTTCTCTTATATTGTTATCCTAATTCATTAGCAAGCATGGTCAACTGTTAATGAGTGGATCATATATTTGATAATGGGTATACATATCATGCGATTGAACTTTTTTCAAGACTAATGTTAAAAACTGAAAATGGGAGATTTATTACGTCTTTAATAACCAATTTAAAAATTTTAAATAGTTTTTGTAAAGATCTATTAAAATCAAGTAGATTTCATTTAATTCTTCTTGGCAAAAAGGAACAAAAGAGCCATTATAAGCCTATCACTAAAGATGCTCAGAACCGTTCAGTTTTTTACATATCAGTTTGTTATATCCAAAGCATGCTGCTTTTAGACTCTGTGCCAAACATACAAAAACGAAGAAGACCAAATTGGATGTGAAATAACAAAAGATTTATATCAAATACAAATAAACATTTCACTAAACTTAGAGTCAGAGAGAGTAGGGTAGATATAACAACCAGACGTTTAATTTAAGTCACTGATAGAAATAGTGTCCTCTTTTCATAAACCACTTGGATTTTATTTGTATTCAAAAGCAATGGTAAATGTCAAATGACTACTAGACCATCCTTCTGAATACAAGAAAATATCATGCTGTTTAACTCTCTAAACACAAAAAGTGCTTTTAGAAAAACAAAGATAAAGAACAGCATGTCTTAGTCATACACATCGACAGAAGAACCAAAAAATGCTAAAAGATACAAAGAGCATAACAATAAAGACCTTCAATTACTACATATTTTAAATTTTTGAACTTCAAAAGAAAGCTTACAGATAAGAATTTTTTAGTTCAAGATAAATCTTATGTGTAAAGTTCTGAATATCAAAGTTTATCTTCATGTAAGGATTCCTTTCTTAAGGCTAGCAGCATTAAACACAGATCCTTTTCAAATGTACTACATATAAAACAACATCTAAAGTTTCTATTATACTTTTATTAGAAAAGAAAATAATGAGAGTCCTTTTAAAAATTAAGAAATTTACATATTAATGTCAGTTGTGTGTGAATCCCAACCATGAAATGGAAAATTGACTCACTAGCCACCATGTGCTTTTTCTTATTTGTCCTCACCCAGTTTTTAATGCAGCAATGATGGAAAAAACATCTGCTGGAAAAGCTAAAGAAAAATCATACAAAGGTCTAAATTTAATAGGAATAGTATGACCTTCCACTAAACAAAAGATCTGAAAGAATTAAAAGAGAACATGTATAAAGTGCCTATCAATTACCTGGGTAGTAAAGGTTACTTTCCTCCCTTCTCTCCTTACAAGGCTCACTACACTCATTAAGTCTTCTGTCACCTAAAGAGAGCAACCTTTGAGAGCATGAGGGACTCAGTGACCTACAGTCAGAGACACAGTACCAAGTATTTAGTAGGGGGTTAATAAATGCTTCCTGATTTACTAGAGGATAATAATAATGAACAAATGTAAAACAGACGCTAATTGATAGGCTAAATGCATTAGTGCATTCCAGTGCCCTCTATATGAAAGGTTACTAACCCATCTTGGCTAAGTGCGGAAATTATAATTAAGTCTGACGAGAAGTCCTAGATTTATACCAATATAATTACGAATATTACTTAGCTTAGTGATAGAGTATGGTAAGAACAATGAGATGAGTAATTTAGATGATACTGCAAAGTGGGTTTTAATGTTTGAAACGTCTATTACAGTACACAGGATAAGTGCAAGTAGTGTAATTAAAACCTAAAAGAGTCTGATTTTTAAAACTCTACCGCTCAGCCTCATTAAAATGCATGTTTTCTCAATTAATCCAAACTTTTCCATTAAAAACATAAAAATACACTTTCATTCCTTGCAAATAAATCTCTACAGTACATATATTTAGGATCAAATACCAAATAACCATTACAGTTAAGTAGGAAAAAAAATTATTGAAATAGCAACAGCTTTGAAAAGATGGAGCCTAACAAAGGAAAGGAAAGGAAAGGAAAGGAAAGGAAAGGAAAGGAAAGGAAAGGAAAGGAAAGGCAAGGCAAAGTGAGGGGTGCCCATGTTCTCATTTGTAAATATCCAGTT
>NW_026057577.1:83081692-83137772 GCF_023721935.1 Panthera uncia
AAGGCAAAGTGAGGGGTGCCCATGTTCTCATTTGTAAATATCCAGTTAGGACTACATAAGCATTTGAAGAGCCAGAAGATTAGAAATCCCTAAATATCTTTATTTAAATGATATAAACCTAAGCAAAATGTTTACTTAGAAGACAACCTTTCTAATTATACATGGGCTGCTTCTTATTTACCTCTGTATTCTTTAATTACTGATTCTTCCACATATGTCAGCTACACAGAAAATTGTTGTGGAATAAAAGGAAATCATTTTCATAATCATTTTGTTGAAGAAACAGTTTTTTCCTTTTAATTCGTTGTATTACTAAGTAGTTTATCTCAATATTAAACTAAGGCAAAACATCACAGCATGTTCCCTTATGCACTTTATCTTATTAGATGTTATGAGAAACACTTAAAAGATTATTTTAAGATGTCATAAAATTGTAGAAGAATGTTGATTATAAAGAAGAATTCTTTAAAAAACATTTTTATCAATTTTCTGTAGATTTCAATATACTGTATATGGCAACTATTACTCAAAAACAATAAATACCTTTTATAAATGATGACCATGTGATCTGGATTAGAAAATTTTTCAAGAAAAATTTTACTAAGAAAGAGTCAAGTCAAAGGTTATCACATAACTGTAAGGATAATGTGGGTTAAGTTACAAAACTGTCACTAGAACTTACCATAATGGGGGAAAATGGAGTCCATGTAACTTTAATTTTAAGTACAAAATTAAAAGAGGAGGGGAAAAGTATTTTGATTTAAAGCATTATCTGACACAAACTTAATAAGTCATTGCTCCTATTTATGCAAAAGTATTTAAATTTAAATAGGTACTAATTTTAACTGAAATAGTACTATTCTGAAAGCAAACTATTTTTGGTGGCTTATCTTTAAAAAAAACAAAAACAAAATTTATCCCTCAAAGTTACTGGACCAACATCTTGTCTCTTGTCTGTATTTCAGAACCTACCTACATTAATCAGTAGCAGCGGAATAGTCCTACTCCACATTTGATTTCATTATAAAGAAGTCTACTCAAGGGCTCCTCCATCTAATTTTCTTTCATGCAATAGTTCAAAGAAAAATGGGTTTATCATTGCTTACAAGAAGAAAACTACCCATTTTATACATTTTGACACTATGTATTAAACTGTCCACCACGTGACTTCCATTTTTAAAACTAATTATATTGATGCAGAGAACAAAATGTCATCCTTGAGAAAGGACCTGAATGCATAACACTTGAAATCATTTCTTAGAATCATTCTCCTTGATAAGTGAACAGTACATCAAGCACAAAAGTTGCAAAAATATTAGAGTAACAAACAATATATCCTGGATGGGTGACAAAGAAAAATTCAATAGACTGCTGTTATAACTGTTTAGGCAAACATTTGAATCAAAACGCATAAAACCTTGTTGTAAATATAAGCAGTGGATGGATTAAAAGCATACATCTAGATGGTTTTCAAATCTTAAATATATCTATTTCAAAAGGCATGGCTACATTAAATTTTCCTTAAAATTGTCATGCCTTGTTATAATGATAATTAGTATTTGGTCAGTAGAACACATGTTTCCCTCTGGAAAACTGTTTTCAAGATGTTACAATGGTTACCTGTCATTTATGATCCAGTTCAGGCAGAGATTGAGAGAGCTAAGATTTTTGCACCTCTTGACAATTTCCATCACGGTTTCATTATCCAGTTCAGTGATATGACGTAGGTCCAAGCTGGAAAGATTTCGTAGCTAATGAGATAAAAAAAAAAGTGAAAGATGAGAAAGATAAATGCTACATTCATTCTCAAAATTTATATAGTTTATTACAAAGTAGAGCATCACACTGTATGACACTGAAAATAGATAACAGTCTAATCAAGTTAAACTCATTCATATAATATTTTATGTACTAAATTAGAAATGAATGGAGAAGTATATATATATGAATGGCAATATATATATATATATATATATATATATATATATGAATGGCAATAAATATTAAAATCAAATAGATTTTATTGACATTTCATAAGAATCAAAAATAGCAACATTATACGTGGGAAAGCTGTTAAACATATCACATTAAGTACCTACAGTTTAGTAAGATTATTCTAACATTGTTCAACTTCAGATATTTATCTTCAGGATTATAACACCACTTTTGTATAGGTTTTTGCACTTTTTAAAAGATGAGATATGAGTAAGTGGTTAATTCGGAGATACTCTGGTGATATTTTATTAATAAACTCCAAATAGAACTATTACGTGTAGTGTGTTTTACCAAGTGGAAAGCAATATAAAATGCTGTTTAAGTAAAGATTTTTCTCCAGGTGTCACCTTCCCCATTTCTCCCTTTTCTCTCCTCCTTTCCTGAGGTTTCTTGTCTTCCCCTGATGTTTAGTCTCCAAAGAAAATTAATAATATCATTTAAACAAAGATGGAAATCATCCTCTTCAAATAAGCTACAAATCAAATAAGGTATTTTTGCTTAATAACACGTAAAGAATTATTCTGGATGCAAGTGATAAACCAAGTAGCACCCCTTCCAAATATGTCTAAGCCCTAATATGTTACTTACTTGGCAAATGAGACTTTGCAGATGTGATTAAAGTTATGGATTCTGAGATGGAGAGATTATCCTGGATTAACAGGGTAGGCCCAATCTAATTACATGAGCCTTTATATGCAGACCACCTTTCCCAGCTAAAGTCAGAGAGATGTAATGGAAGGTGGTGTAGGAGACATTAGAATTGTGAAAGGGATTCAACTTGTCTTTATTGGCTTTGAGTATGGAGAAAGAAAACTAGGAGCTAAGGATTGTGGGCATCCTCTAGAAACTGGAACAGCCCTGAGCTGAAAGCCAGTAAGAAATAGGGACTTCAGATCTACAACCTTAACTGAATTCCATCAAAAACCTGAAGGAGCAAGAAAACAGATCATCCCCTTAAGCTGCTAGAAGGGAACACAATCCAGCCAACACCTTGATTTTAGCCTGGTGAGACCCATGTTGTACTTCTGACTTATGCAGCTATGGGATAGTACATTTGTGCTATTTTATGCTACTCAGTGTGTGGTAATTTTTATGTCAGCAGTAGAAAATGAGTATAGGGCATTTCTAGCACTGTGAGGGAGCTTTCCCAGAACTAGCCAGTCTTCTCTATGCTTACTCTCAAATCCTTCCATAAAGGGATCAGGTTAGTCCTGCAGGAAGCTAACCTGCAGGTGTAACCCAACCCAAAGGCCTCAGAGGAATGAGACAGTCAAGTTCCACCCAAAGGTTCATTGAGCTTCAATCCCAAGACAACGTAAGACACTGGAATCTCCACTGTTGTCAGGCTACAGGGAAAGAAATGCTCTAAAACAGTATGGTCCCAGAGAACTTTCTGATGATGGAGATATTCTATATCGCTGCTGCCCAATATGGTAACCATAGTCACATGCAGCTACTGAGCACTTAAAATGTCACCAATGTGAGGGAGGACCTGAATTTTTATCTTATTTAATTTTGTTTAATTTACATTTACTTTTTATATATGTATGTGGCTAGTGGCTACAACGCTGGGCAGAGCAGCTCTACAGAACTGAGTCCACTAGGCAGCACTCAAACCCTCTTTTCCACCTCAGCTCACAAAGGAAGTAGTGACACAGAGAAGGTTCACACAGAGCAACTATTCACTGCTCCCTGATATATGCTGCAGAACTGAGGAAAGAAACAGAGATAGCTAAGAGAAAGGAAATATGAAAATGTCCACAATAATAGGTACATTCTTTCTAATTGAGACAGCAAGCTTCTGTACACTAAGGGCTGCATTCTGAAGATTCATAAAAAGATTTAGGAAAATGTCTCTATAATCAGCCTATAGGGTCAGATAATCAAAGCCACCAATCCAAAGTGAGACTCAGGACAACACTCCAGAATGGAGGCAGAACCAGGAAAGAGGAAATGGATTCAGGGGCACCTGGGCAGCTCGGCTGGTTAAGCATCTGACTCTTGATTTTGGCTCTGGTCATGATCTCACAGTTCGTGGGTTTGAGCCCTGCATCGGGCTCTGAGCTGGCAGAGTGGAACCTGCTTGGAATTCTCTCTCTCCCATTCTCTCTGCCCCTCCCTGCCCTTTCTCTTGAAATAAATAAACATTTAGAAAGAAAGAAATAAAGAAAGAGAGAGAGAGAGAGAGAGAGAGAGAGAGAGATAGGGAGGGAGGGAGGGAGGAATGGGTTCTAACAAAGTTCCTACTCAAGTTACCATGGTCTCAGAGCCTTACCAACAACAGAATATGATCGGTACTTGGCAACCAAAGTACACAGGGAATGCACTCACTTTGTTAAAATAAAACAGACTGTTCTAACCACTTCAGTAGCTTCAGATAGCTCACCAGTCAGAATCAGGGCAACCTCCCTGTTTCCCCTTCCCCAAGGTTCTCCTCATTCCTCTCTCTGATGACGAGAATCAATACCAAGCCCAGGGCCCAGAGATGAGCTGCTCAGGCTCTAACATTCTGCCTCAAACGTGACTCCTGATCCTTATCCTTTACCCCTTATATATAAGGCAGACTGGCATTAAATAAAACAACAATGATCAAAACCTTTCGAAGTATTTACAGGAACAAAAAATAAATACATAAAATACAAAATAAACAGCAAAGTATGGTTTTTTAAGTTAAAAAAATGTTTATTAATTTTTAAGATGGGGGAGGAGCAGAGGAAGAAGGAGAAAGAATCCCAAGTAGGCTCCATGCTGTTCGCGCAGAGCCTGATATGGTGCTTGAACCATCACCTGAGTTGAAATCAAAAGTCAGACGCTCAAGTGACTGAGCCATGCAGGCATCCCCGAAGTTTTTATAGTCTTTCTGATATTACTAAAATTCTAATAAGGAATCAAAGGGCTAATACATATGTTCCTTATTATGTTTTCTTTCTGACATATCTCTATGTGATGGGCACAGAAACTGAAGTCATTCAGAGTAACAGTTGGGCATGGAACAAAATGGAAGGCTGTGAGTCAAGTGCCAAAATCTTTGGCATCCAATATCTCTATGAAGGAGCAGGAGACACCAGGAGTATAAAAGATGGCAGTAAAATGGGAGACAACAAACACCAAATGGCACAGGTCTCAAAGTCTCAGTGTTTTATTAATTATATTTATTGTTATTATTTTTCATGAGAGGTAGAAGATTGATAATCTGAAAGCAGCTGAGAGCAAAGATCTTGCCCCTACCTACTGACCCTGAGAAACACAGTGAGAAAATAAACAAGTATGGAAGGCAGAATGCCAAAATAACCCAATGATCTAGGCCCTGGTATAATCCTGACCCTGTGTGTGAATAGGATCTGTGAATATAATGGGGGGTATCTTCCTTATAAGGTGAAGCTGAAGGGATTTTGCATCAGTAATTAAGATGCCTGACCAGTTGACACTGAATTAATCAAAAAAGACCATATCCTGGATGGGGCTGACCTAGTCAGGGTCTAGACTAATGGTCTAGAGGTCAGAGACATTCTCCTGCTGGTCTTGAAGCATTCATTACTCAGCCATATTGTGAGAGGAACTGCAAGAAGCCTATAGGAACTGAGAGAAATCCCTGCATGAAGGCCAGCAAGATGATGGGGACCTCATTACTACAACTATAGGGAATTGAATCCTGCCAACAACTACATGAGCTTGTAAGAGGATCTAAGTTCTAGGAAGAAATGCATCCCCAGTTGAGACCTTGATTATGGCCTTGTGAGACACTGGAAAAAAGGCCACTTTGGAGTGTCTAGACTCCTGACCCTTGGAAATGTACATTGTTTTAGGTTCTAAATTGGTGTTAATTTGTTATGCAGCAATAGAAAATTAATACAGAACAGCTTCAGGGTTCTCTATCTTTGAAAAGAAGCCAAGTTTCTTTTAAGACAAGGGTAATATCTTTAACCACCTTAAACACTGAGGCCCACTTCCCTCCTTTAGATGTAGATGCTCACAAAGGCATAGAAGGAGATGCATGGTCCATTCAGCCTTCTCCTCTAGGTGTATCTTCAAAGGCCAAGAAAGTACTTCCTGGGAAAATAGACAACTTGAATTGGCCACTCCTGTTAGCTCCATACTGTAGTGAGGGGAGGTCTTGTTAAATTTTTCAAACCAATCCTCACTCACGGAAAGATGAATTTATTAGAATTGCTTCATGAAAATGTTTGCATATCCCCTGGATTTTACTCAATTTGTATTTCTTTAAATTTTTTGTTTATTTTTTTGGGAGAGAGAGCGCAAGTAAGGGAAGGAAGAAAGAGGGAAGTACAGAGGATCCGAACTGAGCTCTGGTTGAAAGACCAACAGCGGTGAGCCCCATAACTCATGAACCACGAGATCATGACCTGAGCTGGTCAGACACTCAACCCACTGAGCCACCCAGGTGCTCCCTCAATTTGTATTTTGTAAACAGTCACATTTCCTATAACTATCTTAATAGTTTAAGGACCTGTCTTTTTACTTTCACAAATCTTTTATTTTTCACAAGAATTTGTACTGGGACTTAAAAAAGTAGCTAATTGTTTCTTTGGTCAAGTTCTCTTGTTCTCAGTTAAGCAAAGATGAACTTGTACATATCAAGGATCAGTCACTATTACATTTGATACTCTTATTATTAAAGCTCCTCTTAGTAATGTATCCTATACTTGTATTTCCTATATAAAAAACCATTTTCTTAAACCACATTATTTTTATAGTTAGTTTTCTTTACAGGATATGTTTTTGTATATTTAAACTGAATTATAATTAACATACAATACTGCATTCGTTTTAGGTGCACAACATACTGATTCGACAATTCTTTACGCAAGGTTCACGACAAAAGTATAGTCACCATCTGTCACCATACTATGTTATTTTTGACTATATTCCCGGACTTTTCATCTCCATGACTTATTTATTTTACATCTAGAAGTTTGCACCTCTTAATCTCCTTTATCTATTTCAACTATCGCCACCCCGCAACACATGCCAAATTTCCCTTTGGCAACTACTTGTTTGTTCTCTGCATTTAAGAGTTTGTTTCTGTTTGTTTGTTCATTTGTTTTGGTTTTTAGATTCTACATATAAGTGATATCAGATGGCATTTGTCTTTCCTGACTAATTTCACCCAGCACTATACCCTCTAGCTCCATCCATGTTGTCACAAATGGTAAGATCTCTTCTTTAAATGTTTGGTAGAATTTACCTATGAAGCCACCTGGTCCTGGACTTTTATTTGGTGGGAGTTTTTTGATTATTGACTCAACTTCATTACTAGTAATTGGTCTGTTTAAATTTTCTACTTCTTCCTGATTCAGTTTTGGATTGTATGTTTCCAGAAATGTATCCATTTCTTCTAGGTTATATATCTGTTGGCATATAGTTTTTTTTATATATAATATTCTCTTATATTCCTTTATGTTTCTATAGTGTCAGTTGTTATTTCTCCTTCTTCATTTCTGATATTATTTGAGGCCTCTTTTTTTTTCTTGATGAGTCTGACTAAAAGTTCATCGATTGTGTTTATCTTTTCAATGAACCAGATGTTGGTTTCATTGACATTTTCTTTTTTTTTTTTTTCACTCTCTATTCCATTTATCTCTGCTCTAATCTTTATTATTTCCTTCTTTCTACTACCTTCGAACTTTTTTCTTTTCCTAGTTCCTTTAGGTGTGAACACCCGAAAGTCTGTACTACTGTTAAGTATATACTGTTCTGGAAATGCATAAAGAAACAAATAGCCTCTTTGAATTGCAGGTGCTGGATGGCTTGCTGGGCTTATGTCCTGACATATCTGTACCACAACAAAATCAGAAATACACAAAATGGACCCATAGAGATGCTAGAAAATACTTTGAAGCATGACTATTAAACCTGAGTGTTAAGGATGAATTTTGCTATGTGTAACCGTATGCATATGTGAACTATTAAATATAGCCATGTATAATACATATACAGCATCACTTTATTTCCAATTATTCTTTATTATAGTCCCTAGGAAGACGCACATTCATAAAATTTTTACCCAGTCACATAAATATTTCCTACACATGTATATTTTGGAGTCTACCACAGCTTCTGAGACAAAGTTTCTATGTGAATTCTTACATATCTCTTAGGTTCCTTCACTGTAAATTATCTTTATCATAACAGAACAGTGTAAATGTACTTGGTACCACAGAATTGTATGCTTAAAAATGGTTAAAAAGGTGAACTATGTATGTTAGGTACATTTGGCCAAGATACAAAAGAAAAATCACTTCATCAACCAGGACATAGAAGGAGGCTGTAATAAAGTTGTGTAAAGAAGAAAATTTAAAGCTGTTTGTGCAGTTCAGTCCCCTCACATTACGAAACATAACTGAGGACCAAACAGGTTTGAATAACTTATTAAGGAACAGATAACAGGGAGAGAGATGTTAGCAAATCTAAATTATTTTATAGACTTAAGAAAATCCAAAGATATCTTCTAAAATTAATGGAATAGTAAGAAGTAACAATTCCAAAAACTATCTCTATGTAATAAAACCTCTAATTTTAGTTGGTTGACTCTTTAGCTTTTAGAAATCCTGCATCCAGGACCATTCCTCACTGCAGGGCAGGTCAAATGATGACACTGGCCCACCTGTGGCTGATGCCTCCCTGTTTATTGTCCATAAATGGAACATTTCTTACTCTTACAATGGAGCTCAAACTCATACGTGGGGAAACAAGTTTACTTCGGCTATCACATGCAGCATTCTGAGATCTTGAAAAGAGCGTTTTACTCTCGGATCCAATTAAGGCTCATTTTATTATGAGCTGACAGTCATTGACTATGCTCATGTGGTCTTCCCTATGACTATTTTGGCCAGTTCAGCATGAAATACAACAGTATCCAAAGGCAGTTTCAGAAGGCTAATTCCTGGAAACCAGCATTATTACAAGACACGTACTGAGGACTTTTTATTGAAAACTCCACAAACAGCTCTGTCAAATTTATCACATTGCTTCCCTTGCTATGGGAATTTCATAATAGTGCCCTCAAGTGTTTCATAAAAAGTTACCTAAAATAATCCTTCATAGTATAAAACAAATAATTACATTTAGGAAACTGGCATTTTAATTAAACTTACTTTCCTTATAAAATCACTGGTAGCTGGGTTATACAAATCACTGAGGATCTGAATAAACAAAGTTTACAACCAAGATCTTCTAAACGCTTCACTCCAATTCTTAAACATGTAGTAAGGTATTTTAAGAGAAGCCCAAGTCAGAATGTAGACTATAGGTAATCAACTTTCAGTTTAATTTTGCTTTTATTGAGAAAAAATATTACTTGTAACTAATTTAGGTTAAAGACTAAAATTAGTCAATGATTGGTATGGTCATGTATGTACTTAAGTATAAAATGAGACACTAAAATGTTACCTAGGAAACAGTCTTGAAGGTTTATAAAAAGACCTCAAATGGCTTCCAAGTTCTCGTAAGACTCTGGAAAAGTAAAAAATTAAACAAAATCCTCAATTGTGCAAATTGACTATGGTGGATGAACCAACATAAGAGGACTCACGGGACCTTGGCAGAGGCAGCAGGGATGTTCCATCAATTCAGGCTAACAAGGATAATTCAGATGAAGCCAGTTGGAGGTAATAATTTTTAAAAAGAATAAAGACTTCTGCATAGTTTAATATGTTCAAAGGTCAACCAGTCCTAAATTACTTCTTACCAGCCCTGCAGATGTTGGTTTTATTGGGACTGGGTTTCAAAGCAATCAGTCATAATCTTTAGGGAGCAAAGTCAAGGGTTAAGACAGGCTGCCTTGTGATATCAGGGTTACTGGGGCTGCAGATCAGCACCACATACTCATCTGCCAAGATGGAGGTCATGGGAGAGAGCAGAGGCACAGGGAGACAGAAGGATCAGAGAAAGACAGTTTCTCTGGGGAAGAGTCTCCTATTAGTGACAGGGAGGGAGACACAAGAAATAAAGGAAAGGAGTTGTAGCACAGGTCTTGCATGGGAAAAACAGGAAAAAAAGCGGGGGGAGGGGAAAAATTAAGACTGCTGGGAATGGGAAGGAAAGGGGCAGAGAGGGAATTTCTGTCCCTGAGCATAGGATGGCTTCTACATCTTCACAGGGTCTGATATCTACATTTAGAGGATCTAGTTGGACAAGAGAGAATGAGCGGCATCCCTTCTGCTCATCAACTAGCTCTGAATCTCAGCTTGGTTAAGGCTTGCACTCAAGTATAGAAATGGTAATAAAAGCTAGATAAGCTACATTTAGGAAATCAGGTGAAACCTTCCCAGCACCTCACAGAACCAAGAACCTCAGGGTGTAACTGAAAGCTTTTAAACAGCCTGAGATCCTGGCATAGACAATAAAAATTTCTAAATCTAACCATGAAAACAGGACTTTCAGGGTATTGAATGCTGTCACATACACAGTAGCTACTATGTTAATTCTCTGACACTTTATGTATTCCTTCCATCCACTGCCTTCTTAATCACACTGGGCTGCTGTTTCTTTGCATTATTTCCAAATCCAAGGTCTGTTTCACTCTGCCATTCTCCTACTAGATCTGACATTTTTTGCCATTTTATTCACATCCTGTTTTGCTTTCTAGCACACTTTACTGCACTGTGTCTCAGAGCTGTACCTTCTAACTCCTTATTGGCACATTACCAGCCAGATTAATCTTCCTTAAATAACTTTGACCATATCTCTCACCTTCTCTGAAACTTTTAGGAAACAAAAATATTTCAACTGCAAAAAAGAACCCCAGAACTTGCCTATCAAAGCCCTTCACTATCTATTACTGCCATTTTCTGAAATCTGTTAAGCTAGCTGAAATCTTTCCCCAAATTTTGAGAGGCTAGTCTCAATGTACTCAAAGAGCTGTGCTCATTACTTTAAAATTGCTCTCACTTCACTCTTTTTATGCAGGTAACTTGGAAGTGTGTCTTCTTCTCTCCCTGACACTTATTCAACTGCCTAGTTCCTACCTCAACTTCTCCACAAAACCTTCTCAATTACTTTAGAGAGAGTAAAAATTAGTGAGTATACAATACTCACTTCAAGTATATTGAAGTGAGTATATACTCACTTCAATTATATTGAAATACAATATACTTGCCTAACACAAATGATTAACCAGACAGTCTCCAATATTAACTATGCTCTTTAGACAGGAACCATCAATTGGCAGCAGCTGCCAAGGGACCAGGGTCCAACCTTCCCTTCCTGCTACAAGTACCTGGGAGACCCCTCTTTGTCTTTCCCAACTCTTTCACTTCCCCTCCACCTCCCCTCCTACTCAACCAGCCCTTCCCAGGCTCTTCTGCTCAGGAACAATCTTTCACCCCAAACACTTGCCATCCAGTCTTAATGCTTGAGCTGGTCCATATCTGGATAGTTGTGAATTTTCATTCATTTGTGCCTACTTACTTAAATGTCTCCTCAACACCTGACTCTAACTTGGCTGCACATTAGGATCACATGGGGAATTTCTAAAAAAATACTGATAACGAGGCCCCATCCTTAGGAATTCTGATTCACTGACTTGGGGTAAGGCCAGTCATTAGTATTTCTGAAAAAGATAGCCAGCTGACCGCAGCCTAAATTGGGAACCACTTCTCTAATACAGAGCTATTGAGGTTTAAATCCTGAAAGTGTAAAACTAATTCATAAAGCTCAGCCTCTTCAATCGCTCAAATAAAGAATGCAGAAGAGGGGCACCTGGGTGGCTCAGTCGGTTAAGCGTCCAACCTTGGCTCAGGTCATGATCTCACAGTTTATGCGTTCAATCCCCGCGTTGGGCTCTGTGCTGACAGCTTGGAGCCTGGAGCCTGCTTCAGATTCTGTGTCTCCCCCTCTCTCTGCTCCTCCCCCGCTCATGCTCTGTCTGTCTGTCTGTCTGTCTCTCTCTCTCTCTCTCTCTCTCAAAAATAAACATTAAAAATTTTTTAAAAAAGAATGCATAAGATATTATTCATATGATCAATAACTATTTATTGGGCACCTATCATGGACCAGACGCTATTCTAGTTGCTAAAAATACAACAGTGAACACAGCAGACAAAAAAACCCTGTCCATAGGGTGCTTATATTCCTACTTGGAAAAAAGTGAGGAGAAAAATAAATAAGTAAGTAAATTATATAGTATGTTAAAAGTCCTATATAAAAAAAAGTACTATAGAAAAAAAAATAAAACAAGGCAAGGCAGATGGAAAACAGTGGAGGGAAGGGATGAGATGGGGTATGATTTTAAATAGGCAGTCAAAGATGATCTCATTGAAAAGATGATCATTGAGCACAGATTTGAAGGAGGCGAGGAAGCACACAAAACATGTTGATGTCTGGGCCCAGACTTAGTGCGAAGACCCTGGGATGGGAACAGGAGGAGCATTTTGGAATGGGGAGCCAGAGGTATTGCAGCAGAATGAACAG
The DNA here is from genome assembly GCF_023721935.1 of Panthera uncia. Classification (NCBI taxonomy): domain Eukaryota; kingdom Metazoa; phylum Chordata; class Mammalia; order Carnivora; family Felidae; genus Panthera; species Panthera uncia. The sequence goes on from NW_026057577.1 coordinate 83,094,119, forward strand.
AAAGAAAACTAACAGGAGGCATAGCCAAAGAGGTGAGTGAAGACAGGGAGACTGTATGAAACCTTGTAGGACAAGGTAAGGATTTTAGCTTTTGTTCTGAGGAATTTGGGAAGCCAATGGAGGGTTTTGTGTAGGAGTATGACATGATCTAACTTACATTTTTAAATGACCTTCTAGCTTCTGCGTGAGTCTATAAGAGAAGCAAAGGTAGAAGCAGAGAGAGGCTATACTGAATGTAGTCAATCAATATCTGACTTGGTCCACAGTGATAGCAGCTAGAGGTGGTATGAATATCAGATTCTGGATATATTTGAAAGAAGAATCAACAGAATTTTTTGACAAATGGATTATGGAGCATGAGAGAAAAAGAAGAATCAAGGATGATTCTAAGGTTTTTGATTTGAGCTCCTGGAAGGTATTGCTCCAATTAACTAAGATGGTTTGGTAGCAGATAGGAAAAGAGTTTGATTTTGAATATGCTATGTCTGAGATGCCCATTAGATGGCCAAGAAAAGAGGTCAAGATAATTTGGAAGTCATCAGCACACAAATGGCACTTACAATTGATTAAATTCGTTGGGTTAGCTGGATACAATGATAGTAGGGTACAATTAACAGTGAGGGAAAAAAATTAATTGATTGATTAAATTAATATCCAAGCATACAAAAGCATAGTAATAGAATATAATACATAGTCGGCTAATCTGATTCTAAAAAAAATTTTTTTTCAACGTTTTTTATTTATTTTTGGGACAGAGAGAAACAGAATATGAACGGGGGAGGGGCAGAGAGAGGGGGAGACACAGAATCGGAAACAGGCTCCAGGCTCCGAGCCATCAGCCCAGAGCCTGACGTGGGGCTCGAACTCACAGACCGCGAGATCGTGACCTGGCTGAAGTCGGACGCTTAACCGACTGCGCCACCCAGGCGCCCCTAAAAAAATTTTTAAATGCATTAACAGCAATAGTATCCTGAGCTACCTTGGGGCAGTGACAGGCTGGCTTCATTTCCCATCAAAGCATAATTCAGCCTTCACAGCTCCAGGGCACATCCTCTGTAAAATCATCTGGGATGCCCATTGTCAGAGTCAGAGACTGCCCTACGTACACCCACTGATGGTGGTCATTCTCCCACCAGGGCCTTCAACACGCTGCTCTACAGTTTGGTCTAATAAGTGTTCCTCCCACTAGAGTCAAAGGCAAGCTACTATAGGTCAGGGCCATGGCTATTCACCTTCATGTCACCAGTGCCTTACACGGTATTAGGTATATCAAACTCAATTCATTAAATGCTCTTGCTGACTGAGTAAATCTGAAATTAGGGTCAAAATTTTAAAGATATTTTCATTTATTTACATTTCCAGAAATCAGGTATCTGTCCCTCTAACTCTATCAAATGCAGGATCTCAGGCTCTGAAGCTACGTGTTTTTAAAAGTGATATTTTTGAACATTAGTGAACATAAAGTTCACTAAGATGTAAGTATTAAATAATAAAAAAAAATCTCATTCCACACAATTAAAGGTCATTTTAGAACAAGAAGCACAATCAGTTCTCTATTTACATATTTGTTTTTAAAGTGAAGAACAGTTTTTCTTTTTTTCAAGCCTCTGTAAATTGTCAGCATTTTGATGTGTGTGGCAGGAATTCTGAAGAATTCACCAAAATTGTAATCACTGTCTTCTGCTGCAGAAATGTGAATTTGTTAATTGGATTTCTGCGTCTTGGTGTACCAATTCAGAATGGATGCTCTGCTCCTCATCTTGTACTCTGGCAGGCAGCAGTCTCTAATTGACTTTTTTCTAGGACTTTCCTTTCCACTAGATCCCTTTCTTTTCTCCACATAAGATTTCTGGAGCTCATAACAAACTACAAACAGCACTTAAAGTTAGCAGCACTAAGCAGCCCTGTCACTTTTTTACCCGGCAGGAGCTAAGAAACAGAACTTCTCCTCAATTAAAAAAATAAAATGTTCACACTGTTTCACTCACATAGGAAAAAAAAAATCAAAGCTTAAATAAACTAAGGGCAAATTAAGTCAAATGTGAATGCAAACAAGGAGAGATTATTTCATCTAACTGGACTGGTTGGGTACTTGTCCTTCATTTCTTTGCAACAAGGTCCGAGATCTATTATAAAAACAAAAGACAGTCCATGGAATTTGGAACCTATCTCAGTGACTGGCATCATATACCACACTTCAGTGTGTCAGAAGTTTGGGAGGTACCTTCCAAATAAAAGTTTCATGACCTAATTTTTTAAAGTAGGAAAATAAATGAAACTTAGCCCAGGACAAAAGCTTGTCATATCCAAGCCAAGCGACCTGTACGTTGACCTCTTGATCACATGCTACTCAGGCAAAAGTCTTATCATTCCAGTCTTTATTTTTAAATGTATGCAGCTGAAAAACAAAAGGATGCCATTAATGCTTTTTAATTTAAAAAAGTATTCTGACATATATATTTTTTTGGCATTCGAGAAATGTTACCAAAATGTTGTACCTACTCTGTAAAATAAAATGTCTGTTTTTTTCTTTCTTCCCAATTTAGAATATGCAACTGGGACTCACCTTCACATCGAAAATCTCATAGCCTTACACTCTCATTTCTGGGCCTCAGCCTAAAGCCACAGTTCAGAGGGAAAAGTGCTTAAATCTTAATTTCAGAAATGATTCTTCCTATTCTGCGACCAGGTACTGTGTCAGGGAGTGTGAACCAAAAAAACGCTGGTGCCCAGAATAACCACCAGCGGGGCCACCGACCAGTGTTTGGCCTTCCATGCCACCACAAAAAGACTTCCTAACACACATGGCGGAACAGCATGGGGCCTCTGTCAATAGGTACATGCAGCTTCTCTCTGAGGTTTGCCCTATAAGTCTGGAGCACCCTGAGCCACCAAGGAAGAAAACAGCTCACCTAGGCATCCATCAGCAGCATTCTCTCCTCTCAATCTCAAAGCCATTTTTATGAGAAGAAACATTCCAAAACATATTTGTCACACTTCTTTCTACACTCCCCCTTACAGTACCCAAGTAAAACCCCAAATATTCCTTCTAGTTGGAAGACACATCTGATACTAACAAACTTACAATTAATCAATTGGATCACCACTACTAGCGAGAAAGGAGTCACTGAATCCATCCAAAAAGAAATCAAGATGTAAGATGGGAAAAAATGCTATTTCTTCCACAGTGTTCATTTCTGGCAATGTACTTGATTTAATTGTTCATGGTACTATCCAAGTGCCCCAATCACCTATGATAATGAAAGAATGAACACTTTCCACGTGAGAAAAATCTTAGAAGACTCAAACTTTTTAAAGGGCATGTAAAGATGTGTACTCAAAATCCAAGTCAGGAACTCTCCAAACACTAAATCAGATTTCAATTGTTTTACCTTTGTTCTATAATAACCATTTTGAGAAGCAACAGCATTTGGTTAAAATATATTTAAATTTGAAATTGGTAAACTTTAGTTCCTCACTCTGCTAATGGCACTCAAGAGCTAAAAGTGAATGATCTAAAAATCAAGGTTAATATCTATGCTACAGGCAGCATATCGGTTATCAGTAAGAAACGGTAATCATGGGACTCCTGGATGGCTCAGTCGGTGGCTTCCGACTCTTCATTTTGGCTCAGGTCATGATTTCACGGTTCATGGGTTCGAGCCCCGCACCAGGCTCTGCACTCAAAGTGCGGAGACTGCTTGAGATTCTCTCTCCCTCTGTACCCCTGTACCTCCTTCTGTACCTTCCCCATTCACACACACACTCTGTCTCAAAATAAATAAATAAACAAACTTAAAAAAAAAGGTAATTAAATAATATAGACCATGAAATTACATTATCATTAAATAGAAAATACAAGTTTTTCCAAAGTAAGCTGCAAAAATTTTATAACTTTGCCTTATATGTTAAAGTATCACATTCTGATACAAAGAACTATCCTTCTGTAATGCTACTCTCTCAACTTATTTTGTCCATCTATGAGTAAAAGGCTTCAACCGAGATGAATTTAAAATAAAATAGCCAGTGTACATCTAAGGTATAGCTTTAATATCAAGTTATGGTTTACTTTAATAATATGTACTCTGAGTCACTTATGCCCTCTCATATCAATAAAAAAAACCATGACCAAGATTTTTGAAAATGAAAAAATAAACAGAAGTAGACATGATAGCATGTTATTTTTAAATTATCAGTCAAAACCATCTAAGATGTAACTTAAATTAACTAGTGACTAATAACCAATAACTCAGATAACTAGTTCACAACTGCTTATTTAGTCAAATATTTTTCTTCAAATTTGCCTCTATGAATGGACATTATAGATTATAGCACTGAGAAAACATTTAAATTTTGTCTTTCTAGGAGCATGTATACAAACTATCTTTTGAGAATTAAGCAGCTAGTCCATCATCCTATTTTGGGGACTCACCATGGCCTTGTAGCTTCATTGTTTTTAACTGTCACATAGCTAGCTGTCTCTATCTCTCTAGCTATAGCTTGTCTAGATCCAGAGCAGAAGTACAGGTAGTGATAATTCTGGGAAGGGTCAAGACTAACTTAAATCTTACATTATGTGCAATTCTCTGCTTTGTGCTTTGATCGCCACCATTACAAGATCCTCTGAGAGGAAATAATTATTGGTTCTACTCTCTTAAAGGGGGTCTCATATAAGAAACATGGAATGATGCAGAAAGAAAGATGCATTAGGATCAAACAGGAAAACAGAAACCACTATAAGTATTTATTAAAATTACACGAAGGGAATTTCATTAAGGAAATTGGTTATTCTGGTGAAGCAGAGGCTGAGAAGAAAAACTGGAGAGGCTAGTGTAAGCCAGAGATTTTGCAACAGCAGGAACAACATGCACCCAAGGAGGGAAGGACAAAAGGATGGGTCAGTGTTATTGGAATCCATGGGTTATGGCCATCCAATACAAGCTGGAGCTGCAGGGGATCTGTCCAGGGCTAGAACCATGGAGGAAATAAAGCTGTTGCCAGTAATATTACCTGAGACAGAGAGGGAGGGAGAGAAATACACTAGTTTCTCACTTCCTTTGGCCTAGCTGCTTCCCACTGAATGCAGCCTGGAGAATGAAGCCCTCTGTGATGCAGAAGCACATAGCTTAGTGAGAAAAAAGGATCTGAGGACTAATAGACCTAGGGGTGAGAACAAAGTAAAAGGAGAGGGTTAGGAGATCCAGTTTCCAACAATAAAAAAAAGTAGTCAATCTAATGGGAGTTCTTTATAACAACCCAGAAGCCTAACTGCCAGAGTATTCCTGCAACTTGCCTGAGAAACACAGAGTGCTAACCAACTTTGTTTTCTTTTCCAGCTAGATGAAATCTGTAAAAGTCATCACTTGTGCTGCCTTCTCAGGCACGGGGGTATTGTTTCATTTTTAAAGATCCAAGATTGATAGCCAATTGTATGTTGAAAAAGTACCTCTGATCAAACACAATAAGCAAGCATTTCCTCTAGTGAATATAAAAGAGAAAGCTCCAGTGGAAAGCTTTCTCTTGGGAAAAAAAAAAAAAATGTTGATGGCCAATCATCCCACTAGGATACAATCAATTGAAGGGAAGTCTACAGGAGGGGAAGCAGCTACATTCCTAAAGGTTTTGTAAATACAGTGTGATCAACAGCTTTTGTGTAAATGCCTGTGATACCTCTGGGCTGGATAGCAAACATGTGAGAAGCTCAATTGCCTTTAGTCAATGGACTCGATTGGCCTCTATTATTGGGCCACGGTGTCTGGAGAAGAAGGAGCTCAGAACCAAACTTTATTCCAAAAATGATTATGGAAAATAATGAGTAAAAATATGTTGGCTCAAATTCTGGTTAAATACTGAGGATTCAAGCTAAAATTTCAGAACACATACCTCTACTGTCACATAAATAAATTAGCTTTTGACTAACAGAGAGTTACTATGGAAATGAATTCCCTATTGTCCAAGAATGCGACTATAAAAAAGGCACAACATAATTTATCTTCCTTTCAGTATCCAGGAGCCCCTTCATCATTATAAACATCATACAATATTAAGCAAAATTGTAAAGAAAAATCTGGTTATTTGGTTTCTGAGTAATGATTAATGATTGGCATGGTATGGGTGTGTACCGTATTTAATTATGTGTGTGAATGAATATAATATGTTCACACATAGGCACTTCCCTGTGGCTAACATGATCTGCCCAGGTGCAGTGAAATTAGTACTTAAGTACACAGTTAAATTAATTAAAAATAAAACGCTGGTAAATATTGTATAATCATTCAAAGCTATTAAGTGAATATAACTGTCAATGGTTTTATATAATTGACTATGTCCCTTAAATAAATTTGGCTTCTATTTAGCTCTAATTCTCAATAAATGTTTATTTTAAATTAATAAATGAGATCTGATTACTTTATTTTTTCCCAGTAATATATTTCCTCATTAAGTTTCATTATAATTTATTCTCATTAGGCCCCAAATATGGTTTCTCTAATTCGGGCAGTCTGTTCTGTTGGGGCCCCATCCGTGTCTAATATTTCAATTTATGTATAAACCACAAGACTGAGTGAAGTAGACTCACACTGTTCCTTAAATAAAATTTCTCTCACAAAACAGTGTGAACGAATTTGAAAGTCTAAGAAAGCATGAAAGCAACATCTCCTAATCTTTCTTAGATAAAGACTGACCTCATGTGTTAGAGACCTGATAAATAAAGTTGAAATCCTTTTTCATAAGAATATAAGAATATCTGCCTCAAAACCACAATTTATGAATAAGAAGTGTGTGATAAAAATTCAAGGGGTAAAATGAGGATAATATAAGCAATGTAAAACAATATTTAAAATATAAAAGCCAAGATCCAAGAAAGACCCTTTCAAAAAAGATTGCCCACTTTCTTCATTTTATATTATATATTTATATTAAAGCCTGAAGCAACCATTTTATCAAAGGATAGATATAACAAAGAAACTCATCTGCTCATTTTACTTGTTAGGACTTTCACAAACGGAGTCATTTGAAAGATGAATTCATTTATTTTACTCGTGTCACATTGATACATCCTGCCACTGTAGTTGTTGAAATGAAAAGGTAGCACAAACAAATATGTATTACAACTAGAATGTGAGCAACAGGGTTATAAAATATAAAAAGAGTAACCTCATTGGACAGGTGTTACTGATTTAACAGAATAAAAAACTAAATGTGATAAATTGCCATAGCTTATGTAGATACTGCCTATACTAATTTAGCAAAGTAAAAATCAAAGTCACTAATTTGTGCAATAATAATAAGGTACAACAGTATATTCCGATTCAGTGTACTGCTGCAGTTAAGAATTTATTAATAATTTTATTAAAAATACTATTTTAGTTGTTCAGTGCATGAACTTACCCATAAGGGTGTTGGCAGGGAAAGGAAGAGAACAAAACAAAACAATGAAGAGCACACACATGGTTATTAATCTTAAGATTCAGTATTGGCACTGAGATAGAAATAAAAGGATCATAAAGATTTTAAGTAAGATTTATTTTCACAAAAATTTATTTTACATTTTTATTTTAATGAAAGAATAGGAGTAGATTAGGACTAAAGAGTTACCAGGAACTTCTGGACACCAAGATGAATATTTTTCTCATTACTTTATTTATTTTATTTTTTGACTACTTTAGTTACAGCCCAAGCACACTTCCTCTACAACCCGAGCAGCAGGTAGATGCTATTATTATCCTTATTTTATAGATGAGGAAATTGAGGCAAAGAAATTAGGTGATTTGCCCCAGGTCATACAATTAGTCATCATACCATCAGCTTTGATGACAGCAATAAGTGGTTTGCTGTCCATTGCAAACTTCTAAAAAAAAATCAATTAATGGATCACACCAGATCTAGATAATCATCGCCAATATTTTCAACATTCAGGTTTTGGGCTCAACTCCTAACTCTGGAGGCTAAATAGAACCAAAGCATGGTCATCTAACAAACACATCTTCATAATACTCACTGGCTCATACTTAAATATTTTAGAGCTGAATGAATTTAAGAACACGTATTTTTCCATATCTCACAATAACACTCAACTACTATAATTACTTAGAAACAAATGAAATGATAATCTATAACTAAACAGCAACATCATCCTTAAGGCAGCAAAACATTTTATTCTAACTGTAGAATAAAGTACTCTAAACTGATCAGTTCTTTGGAAATTTAAAAGGCAAGAAAGTTCATCTTTCATTTCTAGTCTCTGGATACACAAGAAAGGGAAGACAAAAATTGAGTTAGTTGCATGAATGAACATTCTTTCAGTTACTTAAGTTAAATTGACTGAAAAAAATCAATTTTGTTTTTCTTTAGAAAACATTTCATACTTTCAACCATAAGCACTTTTAAAATACGTGTTTTTTTTTTTTTTTAAGTTCTTTAAATGTGATTATGGCCCAAAAAAATATCAGAAGTTTGGGCATTTTGTTTAGTTGTCTGTTACCTTGCCCAAAAAATTCTGTTTAAAAACGGAAACAAACATTAAAAACTTCAACCAAAACCATACCTGACATATCCCAAGAATTCAGGTCATGTTTATAAACTGAATAACTAAAGCAACAATAAGACCTAATGTAGCATCAGAATTATATTATTAACTAATTAACACTCACAGCTTTATAATATTTAGTAATCTTACTATATTCATATTTTAAAATATCAACACTCATAACTTTAAAATATATCAGCAATCTAAAAAATACATTTACCTTTAAGTTATGACAAATATGAATTTTTTACATGGTATATAATAAAAGTGAGCTTTTTGTCAAAAATTCTTCCCCACCTTCCATAGTAGTAATTTATTTTTTAATTTTTTTTAAAGTTTATTTATTTGAGAGAGGAGCATGGGTACACACAGGCACCCAAACAGGGGAGGGTCAGAGAGAGAGGGAGAGAGAATCCCAAGTAGGCTCTGTGCTGTCAGCATGGAGCCCCAACATGGAGCTCAAGTTCATGAACCGTGAGATCACGACCTGAGCCAAAACCAAGAGTCGACGCTTGGTGTGCCACACAGGTGCCCCCGTTAGTAGATATTTAAAGTAAGATCTAATAAAAGATTAAAATCATTTTAGCTGATCTTATGTAAACTTACAACGGATCTGTGGCATTAAATTCACGAACCCACAGCATTTCCGAAGTTTGTACTCCAACTACAGGTAAAAATAACTTTCCACTTTGACATTTCAGACTCCATAGATCTATCTGTTCAACTGATTTTTAAATTAATATTATATGCTAATATAAATTATTGTTAATTATTATCTTGAACACTTCCCATGTTCATATGCATTCTTAAAAAGTATGATACTGAACGGTGTGATTTTATCATGTGACATTAATATCAACATTTAAAAATTTTTGACCTCTTAAAAGCTTTTTTTATTATTGTGGAAATTTTCAAATTCAAACAACAGTAATGAGGATAAGGTAATAAACCTCCATGTCCTATAATCTAGCTCAATTATCTATAGTTTTCCATTTTTCATCGGGCAATCCACGTTTTCTTCTTTTTATCTTCTTTGAAATACTTCAAACCAAATGCCTAAACACTGTGTTACCAGTAAATACTCATGTGTATCTCTTACTGATAAAGTTTTTTAGTTAGATTGTTTATTTATTTTTTAAGTTCTACATCAAACATGAGGTGTGAACTCATAACCCTGAGATCAACAGATGCAGGCTCCACCAACTGAGCCAGCCAAGTGCCTCAAAGTTTTTAAATATAACAAATATTTGGTAGAATTCACCAGTAAAGCAATTTGGGCCTGGAGTATTATTGGAGGGAAGATTCTTAAGTACAAATGCAATTTCTTTAACAGATACAGAGATATTCAGATTATGTACTTCTTGAGTGTGCTTTGGTAATCTTTCAAATGAATTTTTCATTTCATTAATTTATTAAATTTATAGGCATAAACACATACAAAATTCCCTTGTTATCCTTTTAACATCTGTAGAATCTGTAGTTATGACATGATATTGGCAAGTTGTGTCTTGTCTTTGTCTCTCTGTCTCTCCTTTTCTTAATCAGTTTAAGTAGAGATTTATCAATTTGATCTATTTTATCATAGAACCAGTTTTTAATTTCAATGATTTTTCTTTTATTTTTGTTTTCCATTTCATTGACTTCCACTTTGATCTTTACTATTTCCTTTCCTCTGTTTACTTTGAGTTTAATTTGCTCTTCTTCTTTAAGTTTCATAAGGTAAAAGTTTATAACATAGAAAGTCACCAAATTCAGATGTTCTTTTTTTTCTTATATAGGTGTTTAGTGCTATTTAATTTTACCTAAAGGGTAATTTAGCAGGATCACACTAAATCATCAGTGTTGTGTTTTCATTCTCATTCAGTTAAAAATACTTGCTAATTTATCTTTTGATTTCTTCTGTACTCATGGGTTATTTAGGATTGGGTGCACAAAAGAGATCATCTACAGACCTCTGGGATTCCCTATGAGTTCTCTATGGGGTTCTCTCCACTCTGGTGGTCTGTCCTCTGAACTCTGGCTGCCTTGGTCTCCCTGGACTTCCTGTTCTGTCTTAACTCAAGAGTGTCTGCTGAGTTTTGCCTGGGTTACCACCCCTCCCCCATGCCCACCCTGTGCTATGTGCTGGAAATTCTTTCAATGCATTAGATGGAAGCAATCATAGGACTCCTCTTGCTTCTCATATCTCAGGGATCACTGTCCTTAGTTGTCTGACAGCCAGTGTCTTGAAGACTACTGTTACATATATTTTGCCTGGTTTGGGGGATATTTCAAGGAAAAGAGTAAATCTGGTCCCTATTGCTCCATCTTAGCTAGAAAAATAAATCATTTTATTCTGTTTTTTATATATCATTATGAATTCAAGATTTTTGTACATTTGGTTTGCTTTAACCCATTGCAGCCATTAGGAATGGCTTTTGATATTCAAAGTAAGCCAACTTAGGCCACTGGGAACCATTTCATGTTTACTTTGGGTCCTTTTGACGTGTTTCTATTAGTTCAGTGGCAAATGATATTTAGGCACCACCATCTAGACGCTAGGGGTTAATTACATATTTGCATTTGCTAAATCTGTTTTTGAAGAGTAGGAGGGAAAACAATATAGAAATATTTTATATTTATAAACAGATACATTGCAGTGAAAGAACAAACATACCTGTGTTGGAGAAGACTCAATTCTGTCACATACAACACGTCACTAAGATTCTCAACTGTTAAATGGAGACCTCAAAAGTTCTTATTATTGCTTCTTAAATATGGGTCTCAATGTTTCCAAACACAGCCTAGTGAACCTGACTTTATCTTCTCAACTTGGCTGCATTCAGTCTTAGCTATTTCTGGACTCTAATTTGCAGTCATAGGAGCCTAGAAGGAAGACCTCCTATTCAAAGATTATTTGATATTAGCAGAATTTATCTGAAGACTAAGGGTATTTCGTCAATAAATATTGCAAAATGAGTAACAGTCTAGTCAAGGCTGAGAGCATCAAAGTAAAATTGAGCCCAATGAACCATAGTAATAGGATATCAATATTTTTCCACCTATTCCAAATCTTCCCCAATTTTCCTTTCTAAATTATTAATTTGGTCTCTTAGTTTCAGGGAGACCCCCCTCATTGTCCCTTCTAAGTTAATGATTCTGTTTTTAAATTTATTTATTTAAGAGAGAGAGAACAAGCATGTGCACAGGAGAGGGGGGAGCAGAGAGAGAGGGAGAGAGAATCTCAAGCAGACTCTGCACTGCCAGCACAGTGCCTGACACAGGACTCAATCTCAAGAACCATGAGATCAAGACCTGACCGAAATCGAGTAGGACTCTTAACCGACTAAGCCACCCAGGTGCCCCATAGGTCAATTACTTTTAAATGCATAGGTTCTTCTGGGTACAAAAAACTCTAAAGATAGATCATCTAATTTAGACACATCTCTTCATAGACAGGAAACTAAATCATGGAGGTTTTATGTCATTTGCCTCTTTTAGCAAACTGAGAGCCAGAGACTTAGAAAAGTAATATATTGGAAAGAATTTCTAAACCATATAAACTTAAACATATTTACACCAATAGCTCTCAACACTCTGCATCTCACATCTCTTAAATCATTAATTTAAAAATTATATACCACGATGATAAGAAGGGTAACACAACTTCCTCGGAGCATTTATATATTTATAAACATTTTGTGAATGTAAATTACATTTTGTGCAATATCTGAGTATGAAAACTGTCAGAATGCAAATATTTTAACCCAAAAGCTTTTATTTTATTAAAACCTGAGTTCTTTTTTAAATTTTTTTAATGTTTGTTTTTTTTTTTTTTTTTAACGTTTTTTATTTATTTTTGGGACAGAGAGAGACAGAGCATGAACGGGGGAGGGGCAGAGAGAGAGGGAGACACAGAATCGGAAACAGGCTCCAGGCTCCGAGCCATCAGCCCAGAGCCTGACGCGGGGCTCGAACTCACGGACCGCGAGATCGTGACCTGGCTGAAGTCGGACGCTTAACCGACTGCGCCACCCAGGCGCCCCAATGTTTGTTTATTTTTGAGAGAGACAGAGACAGGATGTGAGTGGGTTAGGGGCAGAAAGAGAGGGAGACACAGAATTTGAAGCAAGCTCCAGGCTCCGAGCTGTCAGCACAGAGCCCCATGTGGGGCTCAAACTCACGAGCTGTGAGATCATGACCTGAGCGGAAGTCAGACGCTCAACCAACTGAGCCACCCAGGTGCCCCTAAAACATGATTTCTACCCTTAGTTTTCAAGAGATAAAAACAATTAAAATAGCTTTAGAGAAGCTATGCGTGCTTAAAATTCTATCTTGCCTTTATTTGAATCCAGGAAAATAAGCAATATTATACCACCAACTAGTCTTCTCATCAGAGCAAAAGACTTTATTGACCAACAAAGAATGATCCTCAAAAGTCTGTGGACTGGCTTTGATATTAATCCAGTAGATTCGAACTACTGACAGTCCAAACCACCAATTCTGGCCTATAATCTTCAGAAGAACATTCGCAGCAAATTCAGCCCTCCAACGCAGACATTTGCTATTTGCTATAGCTGCTATTTTGTCACTGAGAGTAATTCTGATCTTCTAAGTACCAGTGTACCATAATTTTTGGCCATCTCAAAATGCTCAGGGAAGCACTTACTGATCTAATAAGTCTTGTTTTGTCTTTAATGAGTACAATTTCTAGCGATCATAAAAATCCCACATATGGTCATTATAACACTTGTTGTGCACAATCTGTTCATCCAAAGGCATTTCTACTCTACACTATAAACAACATTAGATGTGACTAGAAAAACATTCATCCACCAAGATGTTCCAGGCCAAGGTTATAGGAAATGAATAAAAATTATGGTCATGTATGGTCTTGGTTACACTAAGATATTCTGATAGAACAATAATTGAGAATGATGTGTTTTTCCTCTCCACCAGCTTTGGTCTCTGATCCTCAAAAAACAATTAAAGTTGGCCAGTTATCAGTCATTTAAGACACAGGACAATCACAGGATCTGTTTCAGACACACCAGACCAAAACAGTGATTTGATATTCTTCTCTCAAAGTTTGCTCTGATTTTCAAGCAACTTAGATATAACAAAATCCATTTTAATATTAGGAGTAACATTAACTTAGCATTTACTGCAATTTTGACACTGAGGCAAGCACCTTGCATGTATTATTTCAATTAATACCCTGAAAAATATTTGTCTACTCAGCTAATAAGTGCCAGAGACAAGATTCAAACTCAAGCTAACAACAGAGCCCAGGCAACTATCCCCTGTGCCTTTATTGGAGAGTCCCACGTAACTCATTATCATTTGCTCTCTTCCTAGAAAGAAAAGAAAAAGATTATTTCCCACTAAACTGTAAGCTTAAAGAGACCTGAAGAGACCAAGCCCTAAGAAACCTGGGATCTCAAACGTTTTATTTCAACATTGTGCTGCTAACACAACAGTTTCCTAAGAGTAGTGAAATGAAGGAAAGGTGAATGAAAAGGTTACTCAACTACAAAGTGGGAAAGGCAAGGACTCATACCCATTATCCTAAGTATAATATGATGCAGTTGAAATCTATCCAATGACAAATTTCAGGTAATACACAGGTAAATTTTATAGCCATCCATTCTTCATTACACACATGTAAGAATTAGCTCCTAATTATTTTAAAGCTCTGGAGTAAAGATGAGACATAAGTGAGAGATTACAAAGCAACTGGCATTTTCATCATTGCCAAAATATGATATTTTATATATGTGGTATAAAAGTGAACTCTCCTAGAAGGTTAATTTTTGACATAAATTCACCTCTCTTTTCACCTTTCATTTTCAGCTTAATCATATGCATGAGCCATATGTACTTCCTAAAAGCCAAATGCAATAAATTAACATTTAAATAATTTTTGTTAGATCAGTTTCTTTAATGCATATATTTATCTCATAGTCATTGGCAATGAAAAAGCAAGAAAGTAAGCTTTCTTGTTTAAATGAATGTTCCATTTAAGAAAGGATAAATTTTGTATTGTTGCTTTAAACTGATCTCAACTACCAAATCCTAGTACACTTTTATTTTTTTTTTTAATGTTTACTTTTGAGAGAGAGACACACAGAGTGTGAGCAGGGGAGGGGCAGAGAGAGGGAGACACAGAATGTGAAGCAGGTTCCAGATTCTGACCTGTCAGAACAGAGCCCGATGCGGGGCTCAAACTCAGGAGCCTCAAGATCATGATCTGAGTCGAAGTCCGATGCTTAACCAACTGAGCCACCCAGGCACCCCAATCCTAGTACAGTCCTGTAATGGTCTGACTGTTCCTCACTCAAATACATTTACCAATGCTAGGGTGCTGATATGAATGATAGAAAGGCTAAGGAGATGCAGCCACAGAACCTACCTTGGTTAGGTGAATGACTCCTTTAGAAGTAACCGAACAACCCATGAAGCCAACGTACTGAAGTTCAGGACAGTGCTCAGCAAATGCTTTCACTGACTGATCTGTTACCTAGGGAAGGGACATGAATAAAGTTATTCAAGGTGGCATCCCAGCGAGTTTAAGGATTTGGCTCCTGCAAATTCCCTCTGCCCTACCTCGCGTCATTAATATTTCCCTTTCCGTTGGCTCATTTTAATCTGTTTACAAACATGCAGCAATATCTCCTGTGGGTTTTTTTTAACTTTATTTCTTTTTCAAGTAATCTCTACACCCAACATGGGGCCTGAACTCACAACCCCAAGATCAAGAGGCACATGCTCTTCTGACTGAACCAGCCAGGCACCCAAGATGTCAACACTCTCTCTCCATCACCACTTCTTCCTAACAATCTCTCTCAATATACATATTTTCTATTGACATATAATCCACACACTATAACATTCACCCTTTCAAAGGGTACCGTTCAGTGGTTTTTAGCATATTCACAATTGTGCACCCATCTAACCCTAGAACATGCTTATCACCCCCAAAAGAAACCCCATGTCCATTGGCAGTCACTCCCCTAATCCACCTCTTGCCCTCAATTCTTGGCAACTTTCCACCTCTATGGATTTGCCTGGTCTGAACATTTTTTATCATGGAAATTATATAACTGGTTCCTAAAAGACAACAATGGTCTCTTTATAAGGTTTCTACCTTCGAGTGTTTCTTTCAAGGAATCTGACTTTGCCCCTCGCTGCTTCAAATTCTTTAAATTTGGGTGGTGTGATGATTAATTTTATGTGTCAACATGGCTATACAATGGGGCACCAAAATATTTGGTTAAACAGTGTTCTGGGTATGTCTGTGAGGATATTTGTGACGAGATTAACATTTGAGATGGTGTACTGAGGAAAGCAGACTGTCCTCCCCAATGTGAGTGGGCCTCATCTAACCCACTGGAGTTCTGAATGTAACAAAAAAGCTGAGTAAGGGAGACTTGGCTCACTCTCTCTCACTCTAGCTCTTTTGTTCTCGCTCTCGCTCTTTCTCTCTCTACCTGGCTATCTTCAAGCTGAGACATCAGTCTCCTACCTTCAGATTCAAACTTGGACTAGAACTTACACTGTTAGCTCTACTGGTTCTTATGCCTTTGGACTCAGATTAGAACCATATCATCAGCTTTTCTGTGTCTCCAGATTGCGACCTCAGGTTTTGGAACTTCTTGGCTTCCATAAATGTGTGAGCCAATTCCTTACGATAATCTCTTTATAGAAACACACACACACACACATTTTCTCTCTCTCTCTCTCTCTCTCTCTCTCTCTCTCTTTCTCTCTCTCTCTCATACAGATTCTGTTTCTCAAGAAAACCCTGACTAATGTAATACATATTAGAATTCCCTGAGGAGTTCATTAAATATTCAGAGCCAAAAGGGTGAGGCCCAAGAATCCCTATTTTTAATAAGCCCCTGAGTGACTCCTAGGCATGTAAAAGCTTGAGGCCCAAGTGCTGCCAAGAAGTTACCCTGACAACTTTTGACATTTCCACCTGGCCCTGCTTTAAACAAAGGGCAAAGTGAAATTCCTTTTTTGTCTTCCCCCACCTCCAGAAAATTTCAGTGTATAAAATTATCTCTTGTAATTGTGCTAAAATTCTCTTCACTGTTCCACAAAGTGGTATTTTATAAAAGAAGGTCCAAATATTCTCTACCATAGGCTTAATTTCAGTTTCATTTTCTTCACAGTCAAGATGAGATCAACAAGTTAAACACCTTTGTTAGTTTTTCAAACAGCAGTGACAAATCTCTTTTGCATTAGCTTTAATATGGGTGACACTTTGTATCTTCCTTATCTATTCTGAATAGATATTGGAAAATAAAGGTATGTGGGTAGCATTAATTCTAAAACAATCACAAGAACATTTTCCTAAAATAATGAAACCAACAGCATCCATGGTACATCTGATAAAAGATTAATTCTGCCCTCAAAAGTAAAGTATGCTTTAGCATATTAAGGCTAAGGGTGCCATTGATAAATTAAAAATGGGCCTTCCTGACACTCAGCTTTCTAAAAAACATTATGTTAACAAAGAATGTTTCAAGCACTAAAATCGCCTGAAGCCTCAATGGAAACCAATTTCTATTATTTAAAAAGAGGGTAGGGGTTAACAGAGGTTAAATACATATGGTCAGGTGGTTAAATACCCTGCCCAATCTCACTCTAACATCTAGCCTTTCCTACCTCCATCTTCAAGGAGGGGAGAGGAACTCAGATAAGGATTAAGGACACAAGAAAGCTCAGGTCCAAGGTGTTAAATCTTGCAGAGAGAAGAAAAAAGGGTATTAAAAATTTGGTTTGCAGGTCTTCCTCGTTCAGCTCAAGCAATCAGAACAAGAGAACTCAGAGGAGCCTCCAGCACCAACAGAGTCCTATAAGTCAAGCAAGACCAGAGTAAGTCCTTGGGGTATAGAAACACTCTTACTACGCTTGGGTATGTTTTAGGAGACTAATCAAAGGGCCTTGAAGATTCGGGCAGGGTCTGGCTCCATTCCGAAGAATAGAAGATATGTTAGAAATTTGGGGTTAAATATCTCACTTGTTTCAGGCAGAAATAAGTATAGACTGCAAGCAGCACGTACTGGTGAGTATCAGCTTCTCTGGGACCCAGTAGTCTGCCTAACTCTTTTCAAATCCCAGGTGGACCACTTATTAGCTGTGTGATTTTAAGCAAGTCATTTCATGTCTCTATACTTTGTTCCTTCTATAACACAGAGAAAATAACAGTACCTAGCTCACAGGGTAAAATATGAGGCTAGATGAATGCATATAAAATGTTTTGAACAGGACACGGTTCATTGTAATTGCTTAACACATTTTAGCTATTATCATCATAATCATCCCAGGCTCCCCTTTCTTCTGTATTCTAGTTCTTAGCCAGGACTAAGGGGTTGACATGTGTAAGAAAATAATTCAAAAAAAAAAAAGTGTAGTCAAAGCCTGCTGGCTTACCCTCCTACTTATTCCAAGAGATTCTGATCATAATTTGGGGGCTCTAAGTTTTGGGCTAAACTGTGGGACAAGAGTGAGGGAGACATTGGTAGAAGCTTATTATTGAACCATTATGGTAAAAAGAATCCCATTTTGTTAAGGTTCTCAGCCTGACTGCATATCAGAATTACCTGAAGAGCTTCCTGATTTAATTTCTGGTGGAGATCTGCCTTAATTTTATTCTAAAAGCTACCCCCCCCAACCCAGAGAGAGTCTAACATGCAGCCTGAGTTTTGAACAAGTTCAAAAGCCTTTCATTCAAAATGTGGCCAACAGCACTGGCATCAACTTGGAGCTTGTTAAAAATGCAAAATCTCAGACCCCATCACAGACCTACTGAATCCTAATCTACAGTTTAGTAAGATCTCCAGGTGATTCCTTGTTTATTTGTTTGTTTTACTATTTATTTAAATAATCTGTACACCCAATGTGGGGCTCAAAATCACAATCTCAAGATCAAGAGTCTCATGCTTTACCAACTGAGCCAGCTAAATAGCATCCCCCCTGCCCAGGTGATTCTCATGTACCTTAAAGCTTGAGAAATACTACTGAAGGGACAAGGAGCTATGACATCTTCTTGGGGAGAGGGGAGCAAAAACTGGGTAGTTATCTCATAACCCAAGTGCTATGGAGAATTATTTAAACATATTTATTGGGGTATAGTTTATATACCATAAAATTCACTCATTTTATGATATAGTTTATTGAGTCTTGGTAAGCTTATACAGTTGTGCAACCATCACCACAATGCAGTTAAAAAATTTTTTTTTAAGTTTATTTATTTTGAAAGAGAGATGGTGCAAGTGGGGGAGGGGCAGAAAGAGGGGGAGAGAGCGAGAGAATCCAAGCAGGCTTCTGCTGCCAGCACAGAGCCCCACGCGGAGCTTAAATTCCCAAAATCGCGAGGTCATGACCTGAGCCAAAACCAAGAGTGGGACGTTTAACCCACTGGCCACCCAGATGCCCCACCACAATCCTTTTAAAGTGCCTTGACTGCACCATCCCCAACATGCCCTTCATCCTTTTTGCCCATATGCAGGCAATCACAGCTCCCACCCTTAAGCACCCATTGGTCTTGCTTTCTATCTCTATAGTTTGCCTCTTCTAGAAATTCCATATAAACAATTGTACCATAAGTAGTCTTTGGTTTCTAGCTTCTTTCACTAGCATAATGTTTTGGAAGTTCACCCTTGCTACATGGATCAGTCGTTGGCTCATTTTATTGCTGAGCAGAACTCCACTGTATAGCTCTACTACCTATCTATTCACCAGATAATAAATATTTGAATTGTCTCCAGTTTGGGCTTTGATAAATAATCATGCTGTGATCATTCACATATAATACTTTGTATGGACATATATTTTCATTTCTCTTGGATAAATATCTAGAAGTAGAGTTGCTGAGTCATGTAAGTTTCATTTTTTACACATTTTAAAAACTGGTTTGTTGTCTTACTAAGTTTAAAAGCGCTTTATATACTCTAGACACAAGTCCTTTATCAGATATTTGTTTCATAAATATTTCCTTCCATTCTATGCCTGGTCTTTTCATTTTCTTAATAGTGGTCTTAGCTCTAACCTTTAGGTCTATTGTGCTCTAGGAGTTAATTTTTGTGAATAGCGCAAAGTAAGGTAAATATTCACTTTTTTGCATATAAATATCCAACTGTCCTACCACCATTTGTTTAAAAAATTACATACTGTGGTTTCCAGAGTACAGATCTTTTACCTCTTTGGTGAAGTTTATTCCTAAGTATCTTATGGTTTTGGTGCAATTGTAAATGGAATCGATTCCTTGATCACTCTTTCTGGTGCTTCATTCTTGGTGTATAGAAATGACACAGATTTCTGTATGTTGATTTTACATCCTGTGAATTTGCTGAATTCATGTTATCAGTCTAGCAATTTTTTGGTGGAGTCTTTGGGCTTTCCACGTAGAGTATCATGTCATCTGTGAAGAGTGAAAGTTTGACTTCTTCCTTGCTAATTTGGACGTCTTATATTTCTTTTTGTTGTCTGAGTGCCGAGGCTGGAACTTCCAGTATGATGTTGAACAACAGTGGTGAGAGTGGACATCCGTGTCATGTTCCTGACCTTAGGGGAAAAGCTCTCAGGTTTTCCCCATTGAGGATGATATTAGCTGTGGGTCTTCCATATATGGCCTTTATGATGTTGAGGCATATACCATCTATCCCTACTGTGTTGAGGGTTTTTACAAAAATGGATTCTGTAGTATTTTATCAAATGCTTTTTCTGCATCTATTGAGAGGATTGTATGGTTCTTTCCTTTCTATTATTAATGCAGGAATGATAAAAAGCTCCAACCTGGAATGGTTGGCCTTGAAGGATCACACTAACTCAAAGACTGTGGGAAACCAGGCAGCACATAGGAATTACTATGCAAACAGAAATGTAGCTCAGGTTTTGGAAAGAAGCAACAAAAAATAAGGGAAGAATAAGATCAGCTTACAAAGCAGATTTTAATCTTTGAGTCAAAGCTGTGATGGAGAGAAAGAGGAAGATGAACCTCAGATTCAATAGCATTATCTCTTCACATGGCAGAGGTAGAGAAGGACCATATCCCTAAACTGGCATTCTAAAAGCCAGGCTACACTTTTATATCTGCATAAAGAGGATGCAGGTCCATTTAGTGTTCCAATGAGAAAAAGCAATGATGGCAAGGAGTGTATGTCTTCAGAGTTGAGAGAACCATAAAAAGCCTGAATAATACAAACATGCACAAAGATTCTAGCAGAGCTTCAATCTGTGAATCTTTATTTAAAATTTTTTGAAGTTATTTATTTTGAGAGAGAGCACAAGCAGGGGAGGACGAGGGAGGGAGGGAGGGAGGGAGAGAGAGAGAGAGAGAGAGAGAGAGAGAGAGAGAGAGAATATATCCCAAGCAGGCTCCACACTCTCAGCGCAGAACCCAATAAGGGGCTCAAACTCACAAGCTGAAATCAAGAGGCAGATGCTTAACCTAATGAGCCACCCAGGTGTCCCTTAGTTTGTGAATCGTAAGAGGGCCTTCTCCAGTGGCTAACCTAGAAGTAAATGAAAACCAGAAATGCAGGGTACAAAGGGACAAAGGAAAAAGATGTTGGTTCTCATAAGCTCTTGGGAACTACACTCGATCAGATATATTTCTTCTGAGATCTAATTGTGGAGACAAGAGAGAAACATCTTCAGGAGGTAGAAATAATGGGCTATGGGGCACCTGGGTGGCTCAGTCAGTTAAGTGTCCAAATTCGGCTCAGGTCATGATCTTACAGCTGGTGAATTCCAGTGCCACGCCGGGCTCTGTGCTGATAGCTCAGAGCCTGGAGCCTGCTTCGGATTCTGTGTCTCCTTCTCTCTCTGCCCCTCCCACACTCACACTCTGTATCTCTCACTCAAAAATAAATACTTAAAACATTAAAAAATAAAAAAAGAAAGAATTGGCCTAGAAAATTCTAATACAGGGGAAGTGTAATAGCCACTGTGGCAGAAATGGCCATATATGACTGAAAAACTCTTGTCTGGAATAGAAAGAGCAGAAGATGGACAGTACAGGGTCACCAATTTTGCTTGGTGAGTAAATGTTTATAAATGTGCTTTTGGATTGTGTTTTCATCTCTTGACACAGCTCACACTAAACCAAGATTAGGGGTACTAGCAGCCAAAGAGTTGAAGAGGGAGTAGGTAATAAAACAGCTAGATAATAATAAACGGCCCTATTTACTAAGGCAGTACTGTATGCCACACTAAGTCTTCTCTATGCATCATCTGGGATCTTCATAAGAGCTTTAAGAAGCATCATAATTTCCATTTTATAGGCCCCTAACATAGGCCTATTAGAAATTGACTTCCTCAAAATTACACAGCTAGAAGGTGGCAAAGTGGGGCTTACACTTTAGTCTTTTAGGTTTTGAGACCCATGCTCTTTACCTTATACAAACTAGAACCCTATCCCTAAACTGGCATTCTAAAAGCCAAGCTACACTTCTACATCTGCATAAAGAGGATGCAGATCCATTTAGTGTTACAACAAGAAAAAGCATTGGTGGTAAGGAGTGTCTGTGATTCATTTCATGGTGCTAATCTCACTCAAATGCAAGAGCTAAGTCAAGGCCTTCCCTTCAGCCCCAAAGAAGCAGAGTGACAGGGTAACATATAGTGTAATAATGACTTCAGGAATTGAATTTAGTGATTCATCACTTACATATAACACCCAGTGCTCATCCTGGGTGCTCTCCCTAATGCCTATAACCCATTTAGCCCATCTCCCTACCTAACACCCCACAAGCAACCCTCAGTTTGTACTTAAGAGTCTCTCATGGTTTGTCTCTCTGGTTTTACCTTATTTTTAGATGCAATTTATTCTTATTTTAACACTTAAAAGTTTTCTTGGAACTTGGGAGGAGAGATCTATCTTTATCTCTTTATCAGAATAAGATAGATTCAATGAAAGGGATTTTTGTAATCTGAGCTGAAAGATTAACTTTGGGGAATGATTGTTAGCATATCTGGGAATGAAAGGAATTTTTAGTATTGACTCTAAAAAGGTAGAGCAACCTTTCGATATGTTTATGCTGCTGGCATTATAGAACGTACGAGTGTACTAAATAGTACATGAATGCACTAAATAATATAAAATTATTTCTTGACCTTGCTCAGAAAACTTCAATGTTTTTCCTAAACTTCACCCCAAAACTACTAATCCAGGACCCAGAAATACACACTTTTTTTTTTTTTTTTTTTTTTATTGGAAGGAAAGGAAAGAGAAATAGGAGGGGGGGGGGGGGGGCGGGGAGAGAGGGAGACACAGAATCGGAAACAGGCTCCAGGCTCCGAGCCATCAGCCCAGAGCCTGACGCGGGGCTCGAACTCACGGACCGCGAGATCGTGACCTGGCTGAAGTCGGACGCTTAACCGACTGCGCCACCCAGGCGCCCCCAGAAATACACACTTTTAACAAGTTTCCTTGATTCTTATAGAATCCATCCAGAAATAGCCCTATTTTTGCAGTCTTTAAAAAAAATTTTATTTAAATTCCAGTTAGTTTACATACAGTGTAATATTAGTTTCAGGTGTACAATTTAGTGGTTCAACACTTACATACAACACCTGATGCTCATTATGACAAGTGCACACCTATTTAACCATCTCCTTCTCCTCTGGTAACTATCAATTTGTTGTCTTTGGTTAAGAGTCTGTTTCTTGGTTTTCCTCTCTCTCTCTCTCTCTCTCTCTCTCTCTCTCAAAAATAAACATTAAAAAATTTTTAAAAATAAAGATAAAAGAAACAAATGATCAGATAAAAAAGAGACAGACAGACAGAAACAGAGACAGAGCATGAGAAGAGGAGGGACAGAGAGACAGGGAGACACAGAATCCAAAGCAGGGTCCAGGCTCTAAGCTATCAGCACAGAGTCAGACACGGGGCTCGAACTCAGGAACAGTGAGATCATGACCTGAGCTGAAGTCGGAGGCTTAACAGACTGAGCCACCCAGTGGCCCCTGATCATTTGTTTCTTTAATTCTGCATATGAGTGAAATCATATGGTATTTGTCTTTCTCTGACTGACTTTACTATAATACTCTCTAGCTGCATCCATGTCGTTGCAAATGACAAGACAGAAACAATCCTATTACTAAATCTAAAAACCATAGCTAACTACAACTTTCAAATATTAGTATTTAAGATGGTCTTGGGTACACTTCAGGGTTATCTCTTTGCCACCTCTACTGCCACAATACACCACCATGGTCCACGGTGTGCCAGCCTTCTCCTGCACATTTTCAATATCCTGCACACTGGACCTCTTTCTGCCTGCCCTTGATTCCACCTATCTGTTTTCCACCCATCAAGCCACAGTGATCTTTAAAAAAAAAAAAGTGATTTTAAAAATTAGATGTCAGTCTGCTATTCAAAATCTTCCACTGGTACCAATTACTCTAAGAATGAGATCCAAACTCCTTCTATAACCTACAAAGCCATACATGATCTGCCTCCTTCCTGTCTCTTATCTCTCCTTTAATCCCACCGTCCTCTCTCCTTGTTCACTATGTGATGGTCTCTCCATCTATCCCATTCACAACTGTATCCTCAGTGCTGGGCACAGGACCTGGCACACAACAGAAGGTCCAAAAATAAAAATGAAAGAAGTACTGTTTTGTTTTGTTTTTGTTTTTGTTTTTTTTTAATTTTTTTTAACGTTTATTTTTGGGACAGAGAGAGACAGAGCATGAACTGGGGAGGGGCAGAGAGAGAGGGAGACACAGAATCGGAAGCAGGCTCCACGCTCTGAGCCATCAGCCCAGAGCCTGATGCAGGGCTCGAACTCACGGACCGTGAGATTGTGACCTGAGCTGAAGTCGGACGCTTAACTAACTGAGCCACCCAGGCGCCCCAACTGAGCCACCCAGGCGCCCCCGAAGTACTGTTTTGATGCACATTAATGGCTTGTTGGCCCAGTATTGAAAAACAAATCCTTCTAATGCCAAGAAAATGTGAATTGTTGGTCTTATTTGTTCCAAGAGTCTAAGAATGAGACAAACGGCTTCATGAAGTGAAGGACAGGATTTTCAAAGAAAGCAACAGCAGCACTTCGATTCTGGAATGGACTGGAAAACTAAGGTGGGGAAATTATTGGCATGACTATCTAATCTCACTCAAGACCTCAGAACCAATTAAAAGCCTTCTTTCTATCTCCAGGAAAAAAGAATAACAAGGATCAAGGGCAGAGTCAATCTACTTCCTAGGGAATTTTTCAGGAGGAATGCTAACCTTTAATTATTTTTTTCATCTCTTACAGCCAGAGTGGTCAGTGGGCCTGTAGAGTACCCTCATCTTCTGAATGCAAAATAAAGCCAGCATAAAGCAATCTGCTTAGGTTGGGTTCTAACTGAACATTATAACCAAAGGGCAAAATATTGCCATGTGTTCCAGTTTACAAGATTCACCAGAGAAGAAAAGCCTTATGGATTCTGGGCAAAAGCCAGGTGGAAAAGAGTTTGGTTGTCTGAGTAATAACCATTTGGTAATAATCATTTGAATGAATTATAAGTTTAAGAAAGAAAAGTGACCCCAGTAGTAAATGACTACCCGAGTCTACTAAATCAGCAATATCTTTAGAAATAAAGACACACTTACAGTGTTTTTAAGGAAGGGCTTATTTCACTCAGGGTTGCTCAGTTTCTTAAGCCCCTTTCAATCACCAAATATTTGAGTACCTATGATAGTCATACCACCTCATGTTAAGCACTAATGCAGTATCAAGATAAGGTACAGTCCCTGCCTCTAAGAACAGAAGCTACATGTTGGAATAGGAACAGATCTAGCTCCCACAACTATCAGAAAGCTTCCTGGGAATATTTCAGTCTGTATACTGCATCCCAATTTAGTGGAGTTCAGTTTCCCAAGGCCTTCTGATTAGATCTGAAGCCAAGATGGAAGACGTAACCAGATTACGGAGGGCTGAAAACCAGACAGATACTTAAGACTTGATAATGAGGGTATCTATCCTATTGGCAATGTATGAAATGTAAAGCTAACACATACTGCAGGCCCATGACTAACAGAGCCATTAACTAAAGGCTTTAAGAGAAAGGTGATGAAGGGAGAGTTGTACTTCGAAGTCCAGCAGGTACACATAGAACCAGCCAAAGGGAGATTTTGGCCTCAGAGAAGCAGGCCAGAAGGCTATCACCACAGCAGGGTCCATGCCCCCTAGGAAACAGCAGAATACCACACCACAGGTTACCTCAGTTAGGCTTAGACACATGCCATAATCAGTAAGCACCCACATCTGACAACTGACAAAGAATATGTCAAGTACCATAATGATAAAAATCCCAAATGAAATAAATTTTATTTAAATACCCAGTGACTATACATTATACTTATAGGAGCTTTAAAAATGGAACACAATAGGGGTGCCCGGGTGGCTCAGTCAGTTAAGTGACCAACTTTGGCTCAGGGCATGATCTCGTTTATGAGTTCAAGCACTGTATTGGGCTCTGTCCTGACAGCTCAGAGCCTGGAGGCTGCTTCAAATTCTGTCTCCCTTCCCTTTGCCCCTACCCCACTCATGCTCAGTCTCTCTCTCTCTCTCAAAAATAAATAAACATTAAAAAAATCAGAACAGAATAAAATGTCTCCTTTTGTTCATTCAAATATTGAAAATCTACAAAAACTATTTCATTTCCATCTTCCTTTGCTTTCCTATATTATACCTTTCAACAGAGTGCAGTAGGTACACTCACAATTAATGCATTAGAAAGCTTTCTCCTTTGACACAGTATTGCAAAAAAAACAGCAAAGAATCGCACTTGTCACATTAAAGGACATACCTAATTATGAAGACAAACACTTAGTATAGCTTTGTTTTATAAATCATTTCAGTAAGACCTTCATCACTGGGCTCTTCATTTAATAATAATTTCGTAACTTTAATACATTTTTAAATGAAATCTAAAGGCAGATTATTTAAACATAGTTTTCTCTTAAACCATGACCACACAACAATATTTACTGAGCATATGTTATATTCTACACACTGTGTTCCACACAATGATTAAGACCTACAGACTGACTTCATGGAGTTTACAATTTAGTGAGAAGGACAAATGTTAAACATTTGTTACAAATGTGTTCACTCTATTAATATAGTCATTGAATTATTATTTTCTATATATGCCATACTTAGGTAGTTCACATGGAAAGGAACCAAAAATATGACTAAAAATTGTACTTGTTACAAATAAGGTTTTTCCCAAACACTTTAAGCTGAGTCTTAATTACATGCCTCATATCTTTTTAATAGAGAGCTATAAAAAATATTAACTTTTAAAATTTTTATTTTTAAGCAATCTCTACACCCAATGTGGGGCTCGAACTCACAACCGCGAGATCAAGGGTTGCACGCTCTACCAACTGAGCCAGACCGGCTCCCCTGATTTTATAGATCATGAAAAAGACAAGGATTTTTTAAGACTTCACATTTGCCAGTACAACTCTGACTTTAAATTAGCATGACACAATTATTTCACTAAGTATATCAGAAACACAAAGTACTAAAATTTAATTTTAGGTTTTTTTTACTATTGAACTGTAGTTTACAATGTTAGACCAGTTCCAAGTATACAACATAGTGATTCAACAGTTCTATATATCACTCAATGCTCACCACGATAAAGGTAGTTATCCTCTGTCACCATACCACATTATAACAATATTATTACTATATTCCCTATGCTGTACTTCTCATCTTCGTGACCTATTTACTTTATAACTGGCAATTTGTATCTCTTAATCCCCTTAATCTCCTTCACCTATTTTACCCATCCTCCCACCCACCTATTTTTATTATAAAAAATATCAACAATTTACAATAGTAGGCAAAACAGTAAAATAAACCTGTGTTTGCCAATCATCGAGTTTCAATAATTGCTAATTCATGGCCAACCTTGTTTCATCAATAGCCCCATCTACTTCTAAAACATCACAACTATCAGCAAGTATTTCAAAAGATCTCTAAAAGATAAGGCTCTTTAAAAAATCATAGCCATAATACCATTATCTTTTCAGTAAAAATGTTTATGTGAGACTTAATATGAACTATGTATCATTTTTTATGCAGATAATAATCCAACACAGTGATTTAAAAATCTCATTAAGATTTTACCATAATTTTACAAAAACTGACCCTTTGTCAACAGGGCATTGAAATTCATAACTAATCATTTTCTAAAAGTCTAAAATTCCATTAGTGTCCAATGAGAATCTGATCATTTGATTGCTTATTTGACCTTCCCTGATTTTTACTCATTCTATCTTCCTTAATGTTAGTCTGGGTTTGGAAAAGTCAGATTGGCTGATAAAGAGATTTATAAGTTATGCATTAAAAGTCTTGTGAAAGGGAAAGACATTGGTCCAGAACTAATGGCATAGATATTTGTCCCTATTAAAAAGATGTATGATAGGCTGGGTATGACTTAACCACTTCCTTGCAATTTGCTGACCAAGTTTCTTTGACTAATACTGCTTTAGTTTATTGAAATTCAATATTTGGATAATCTAAATGAAACAGAAGAATTAGTCTATTCTGTATCTGCTCATCTTTTAAGTAATGGAAAGGGGAATCTAAAAGCAATATACTAATGTAACAACCATAGGTGTATTTAGCAACAATATCTACAAGGTATTTTCTAGTACACATACACATTTGCATACTCACCCAGTGAGATAAACGGGCAGGTGTGATTTCAATTTTACAAATAAAGAAATAGATAAAGTAACCTGTCCAAGTTTACATATCAGCCCAGTGCTCTTTTCATTGCAAAATAATCAGTAAGGTACTTAAAATAAAACCAAATAATCTATTTGAGCACTAAATTTGGAATCAATTAAGTAATAAGTACACATAATTGAAAATAAAGTAGTTGTTTCATAAACATATAATTCATTCTTTGGTCATATCACAAAAAAAAAAAAAAAAAAGTTTCATTCTCTGAAAGTAAAGTCTCTTCTATTCTGTCAAACTTTATTTTGTTTGTAAATAAAACCTTTAAATTAACAGATATGGCTAGTTTGAGGATTCATTTCAAAAGTATAAAAGAGAAATTCACAAGAGTATGATTGAAGACTAAATTAAATCCATCAGAGAGATCACTTACCAAAATTTCATTATGCAGATGTGTATCATGAGTTATGTAAGAAAATAGGAAAAAAAAGAATATATACAACTTGAATTCTGAATCATCCAACTTTGAATGAAGTTTCATCATAAAGGATGAAATGAAATTAAGTCCCAGAGGGCTAACACACAAAGAAGAGTGAAAGAACTGTGAATTGCAGAAAAGTTAGTATTCCAAAAGGCACGCTGAAACTCACAAAGCAAGGGAAAAGCCAGCCATGAAAAAAGCAATTTTACTTAGACTTCTAAGCTGTCTCTGGTTCTTTCCTTACCTATGTAACTAGCATTCTCTGCTTCCTTCCTCAACCTCTGCCAGAATCCCTCTTCGTTTGTTGTCCTCTCCCCTTTCAATCGGTCACCTCACCTCACCTCCTTTCTCTGGGTCCTTCCTTTCCTTTTCCTCATGTTTCTTCTGCATCTTTTATGGCCACTGTCATACGTTTTCATAAGTGGCTGGTCATAATGTGGCATGAAAGCTTTTTAAATATAATTATTGCATTAATTTCAAATCAGTGATATTACATTTTTTATTTATCTCAAAAAGAAATAGCGGTATTATACAGCTGTCTAAGAAATCACTGAGCCCAGACTGCCTGGGTTGCAATCCAGATCAACCTCTCTCTAGCTGTGTGACTTTAGGGAAGTTATTTATTATCCAAAAAGTGTGAAAATAAGATATGAACCTAATGGAATTCTTATGAGCATTCCAAGAGACGTGTGCTACACACCTACCATGCAAAGTGCTCAAAAAATTTAGCCACTACTCAATGTATACATTTCCTTTCCCCAATTCCTTGGAGCTAGAACATTACTATACTAAGTTAATTTTATTGCTACCATCGTACTTGATAGAATGTAAATCGGCACTTAATGAAACTCTCTGTTATAATATGTCCCACCTATCCACCACCAAGTCATTATAAATAGAAATACCAATACCTAAACTGTTCTACTCTATACATGTCCACCAGTCTGAAGTTTGGTATCGAAGGGAAAAAAACACAAGTTAAATGAGTCTTTGGGTGGTAAAATATCAGTAACAAGTTTAACTGTACACATCAGGTTTACCTGTATTTTGCAATACATTTTAAATAATAAGTAATAAAAGGAAATAACCCAAATAACTTTATTTTGTTTGGGTACATTGATTCTATTATTAATGTTCTAACTTGACAAATTATTTTACTCTAAGCACTTAGGTTTGACAGCATATTCCTACTATTGTTAAAGACTTTGTAAGGCACAACAAAGTATACACACCCAAAATGAGGCTTTGTAACAAGCTTCTAAATATACAAGGTGCTGGGTAATAAGTAGAATAGCAAATTTTTTTTCACCTGTGTTTATAAGGAAGGTTTCTACAAAGGTGTTTAAGTCATGAATATATAAGTAGACTTCATTTGAATGTACAATATTCTATAGCAACAAAGAACACACCCCTCTCTGAGAGGCTGATGTATAATATGCAAAAAGACAATGCACAGAAGCAAGAGCACAACCTTCAAAAAGTCACTTGTGTTTGTGAAAATATTTCAGATTAGGCTTTAATATTTTAACAGGAGAAAATGCTTCCCAGGATGAATAAAATCTACCAAGGTATAAAGCCTTAACAATCTGTGTTTTAATCATAAATGAAAGACAATAATGACTTGTTTTAAAAAAAGAGTACAAACACCCTAATGTATGAATATAGAACATTTCTTACATATTCACGTTAACATTCTTTAAACAAGAAAACCTATCATCAAAAAACAAAACCTAAAATTAGGTTATACATTTTTCATCATGTCAGACAAATACATTCATAGCTCACTAAATGTTCTTTCTTACATTTCAAACAGCTTATGAAATCCCACCTCGTTTAATAAGGTTCCCACAATAATTGGAAGTAAGATGGTGAGTCCATTACCCACCCTTGACCTAGTCCACTTGGTACACACACTTAACCTTCACAAAAGATGTCATGCTAAGTAACATGAATGCAAAGGAGGCATTTTCTTTGTCAATTCTGGCAGAAAAAAATTAAAATGTCAATTGTATAAATCTGTTTCACTTCATTTTTTTTGTAATTAGAAGCTCAGAAGGGGAGAGCTCATGTTGTACAAGATCAAGAACTGATTCATTTCTCTAGGTATAGGGGTCAAGGAAGTTTTCAAGTATTTCCATGATGGTTTCCCCAAGTCCACGTTAACATGTAGCAGTAGCACAGGGCCTGACAGATAGTAGGTGCTCAATAAACATCTACTGAATAGATGAACGGATGAATAAAAGAAATCCAGGAGGGGCAACTTGCTACCTTGGTAGGTAGAGTATGCAACTCTTGATTTCAGGGTCACAAGATCGAGCCCCACTTTGGCTATACATTTTACTTTTTTAAAAAAAATCCTGGAAAGGCAGGTAGTGGAAAATCAATTATCAATGAGGATGAAACAAATAAAATGTAGAATTTCTACTGTTAAGAAAAAAGTCAGTATTTGAGTGCCTATTCGCCAGGTACTATGCTAGATGATTTCATTTATATTTATTTAAACTACAGTGTAAAGTCTTAAAGATGTTTACACATTTTAACCCAGGAAGAACACTTCTGGGGACCTCTATACAACAGGCTAAGCAGAGAAGCAGACAGATTTGTGAACCAGAATGCTCACTGCAGCACTATCTGTAGTAATGAAAAACTAAAAGCTCCCAAATGTATTAAAATGGTTGAATGATGGCATATATTTTTGATAGAGTGCTACATGGCCAGGAAAAATCATATTTCTTAAAACATTTAATGAAGTAGGAAAATATAATGTAAATGAAAAAGCAGAATATATAATTATTAGTAGTAGAAATATGATTCTATTAGGTATATATGCAGAGAGAAAAAACTGAAAAATAAAATGTTAACTACCTCTTTGGGGTGGGATTATCTAAGTGTGATTTTAATTTTCTTTATGCTTTTCTCATTCTCCAAAGTTCTACATCAATATTTTTACTCTTATAGTCATAAAAGAAAACTGCTAATAAAGGAAAAAGCACAGGAGAGGGCTTTTTTAAACTTTATTCTTTTTCTAAATTTTCCAATTTAGAAAAATTTAAGAAAAAACATAAATTTTCTTAGAAATTGGAAAAAATAGAACATAAGTTATTTTAAGTTTTAAAATATTAAATGTAAATTAGTACTATACTTCTCCCCGGCCTTTATTTTTTTAAGAGTTTATTTTTAAGTAATCTCTATACCCAACGTGGGGCTCAAACTCACAACTCCGAGATCAAGAGTTGCATTCTCTACTGACTGAGGCAGCCAGGTGCCCCAATGGCCTTTATTCTTCTAAAATTGCTTCTATAAACTACACAATAAGAAGAAAATATACTGGGTTGCTCTGTTGGTTAAGCATCCGACTCTTGATCTTGGCTCAGATCATGATCTCACGGTTTGTGAGTTTGAGCCCCATGTCGGGCTTTGCACTGACAGTGCAGAACCTGCTTGGGATTCTATCTCTCCCTCTCTCTACCCCTCCCCTGCTTGCTCGCTCTCTCTCTCTCAAAATAAATAAACTTAAAAAAGAAGAAGAAGAAAATATACCATAAAGCAATATATAATACATCTAAGTACACTTTGCTTGGATAGACCAAAGCCAAGTTTTTAAGAATCTGCTTATATCTTTTTCCTATATAGTAAAAACATGTAAATTTTTAAAAATTATTAAGGAACAAGAAGAATACTATATAGTCAATTCACTAATTTAGAACCAAAATACAAATAGGAAAATTTTCCAACACACAGCTAGATTACAAAACAAGATATACGCTAGAACTCAGTATTAAAAGATACTTTCAATGTACAGAAATATGTGATGTTTAGTGGAGGGATGCATTCCAGGGATTCACAAAGCAAACCGCTTCAGCAACATAGTGATAATATGCTTGTATCACACAGCTTCTCACCTGTATTTTGTCTGAAAACAATACAAATCAAATGTATCCCAGACCTCACTCATATGGGACTATAAAATAGGGTCAAATTTGCTTTTAATGACCTAATTAGGGAGCTAAAATTTCCCAGTTGCCTGATGCATGGAAATTAGCAACTCTAAATTTTCTCCACAGTCATTTGTGAGGTGTCCAGAGTAATGCCTCACTCCTGCCCAAATGCCCATCTGTTAGATGCTATTCCCATAAGGTGTTGACCTGTTCTGCTCCTCCTGCTCTGGCTCCTGTTGCTCCATGTCTGTTACAGCACAGCCTCTCAACAGAGCTGCAGGTTTGTCCTGGCTCTCATGACCACCCCAGTGTCACAGGGTGATCTCCCGCAGCTCCATTCCTGGAATCTCAGCAGAAGTAGAACCAATGGAACCAGGGCAATCAGTCCTCCATGACTTTTGCCAACCCCCTTCACCTGAATCACCAAAGCTTTTCTGTTGGGGCCCACTACCTCACAATGTCTGTCTGTCTCTCATATAGCTTCAGGCCCCTTCCCTCTAACCACAGAAATTAAAACCAAGTACAAGGTGTTGAATGAGGAAGAGATGACATACAACTTGCCCCTTTCCTTAGTCCTCTGACCACAGATCTTTCCCACTTCTTCCTGTTTTCAAAATGCACACACCAGACACTGGCAAACACTATGCGTATAAGCATGTATATAAAAATAAATGGGTGAACAGCATCTCTACAACTTCAGATGGTTAAGACTTGGATCTAGAGTTACAAAAATTGGATTTGAAATACTAATTTACCACATACCAGCCACATACTTAATCTGTCCAAATTCCAATATTGTCATCTTAAGTAGAGCGACTATAGTATTTGCCCCCATCAAGTTGTAGTGAGAATTAAGAGATGATGCATGTAAAGGACCCATGTATAATACAAGCTCAATGTAACTGCTTTCAAATGAATCTGTTAATTTGGCAAAAGATAGAAAAGATTATATGTTAATCTGGAGTAAAACCTAAGTTTTCAGAATTTCATAAAGAAAACAAACCACTAAAGCATCAAAACAAACATCTTTGTTCAATCAGGCTTTTGGTTTAGTTAGGTGAAGAGGCTTGGTCTCTTAAAATCTTGGGCAATTTGTACCTACCCAACACTGTATACTTCATTATATTCAGAGAATGCAATGCAACATAGGAAAGTAAGTCCCTAGCTGGGAGTCAGATTTTAATCTTAATTCAGTTAATAAAAGTTTATCATCAACTATGTAAAGGATCGCTCTAACACGTATGTGTGTGCAGCGGTAGTGGAGGGTAATATACACAAATACCCATAATAACATGAGACAAATGCTAAAATAGTTTTGCAAAATTGCTTTGGGATCACAGAAGACAAAGCAATTTGTTTTATAAATGTGTAAAGGGACCAAATGGTATCATGAAAGTTGAAAAAGGAAAGACCTTTAAAAGATCATTCCAGGCATGGAGGTAAGGAAGGACCACAACAAAATAAGAGGCTCAAGGGCCTAGAGATGTGAATATAGAAAGTATATGGAAAGAATGAAAACATCCAGGTATCAAATTCAGCTGTGCCCTAGGCAGCACTGTGGCCACCTTGGATACATTACTGAATCTTCTGTACCCCAGTTTTGCCTTCTGTAAAATGAAGATAAGACTATCAGATTAAGGCTTTTTCATAAATAAGGTCACTCACATAAAAATATAAGATATTATAATTAATTTTTTTCTGTTAATATCAGATTTATTCTAACCTCAGATTTGAAATTTTTAACACACTGCGCCCTTAAAATTAATGTATATAAATTTATGATATTCAAATTTGATTTTTAAAAAGTTTTGAGCATATTTTAATTTTTATTCATGCCACTTAACTTTTACTGCCTTCTAAACATCTTCGGAGGGCTCATGGCTTCTGACAAAGCTAGGAAGGGACATGATTCCTACCCATCAGGTGTCAGGGATTAACATTCAAGCTAGCACTGTGGTTCCAGAATAGGATGAACTATTCTACTCTTCCTCCTAAGTACAGCAAAAACCCTGGGCATCATATATAAAACAAACACATTCAGACTCTGATCCTTTGACCAGAAACAGTAAGACAGCAGAGTTTTCCTGAGGCCATTTTCTGAGGGGTTTTTCGTTTGTTTGTTTTTTGTCTGTGCTCATTGATGTTTCCAGATTGCTGGCTTCTCCAGCACCCAGTCAGGGATATATAAGGTAAAAAATAATCCAGAGAATTTAGCTACTTAAAAAAATTAGTTAAAGAAATAAACCTACAAATTCAAGAAGATGAGTGAACCCCAAACAGGACCAAAAAAAAATGCCAAGATGTATCATAATCAAACTCCTAAACATTAAAGACCAAACAAAATCTTGAAAGCAGCTAAATCTATAGTGGAATTCAAAAAACAATTCAATATTACAATAGGTTTCTCAACAAAAACCATAGACACCAGAGGCAAACGGGACAATATTGTTCAAGTGCTGAGAAAAGAAATGCAAGCCAGAATCCCGTAACAAGCAAAAATATCCTTCAAGAATGAACTGGAAACCAAGACACTCACAGATAAAGAGAAACTTAACAAACTTTGTTGCCAGCAGACCTACTCTAAAGAACAAGAGGAAGTTCTTGAAATGAAAGGAAATACTAAAAGAAAGAATCTCAGAACATTGGAAAGTACAGAGGAGCAAGAGAAAAAGTTAAAATATAGACTAATACACTAGATTTTCCTTCTCTTGAGTTTTCTAAATTATATTTGACATAGAAACATTAAAGCAGGAACAGGCTGAGAAAAATTCAAAGCCAGATTCAACCAGGGAGCCCATTGCAATCTCCATTTCCCATTCCCTTCCCTCTCTCAACCAGCAAATGGACACATGATCTTGATTCCCTGGCCTAGAGACCTAACTCCTTCCTGATCCTGCACTGTAATGACTGAGCATGCTTTACCCCCCCCCCCTTACAGCTTTAAGAAGGAGGATTTCAGTCTCTCTCTCTCTCTGCTACAAAAGGGACGCAACAAGCCAGGAAGGCACCTGACTTAGAGAAAATCCTGAACATTATTTTTAACTATGGTAGGAACAAAGGATTAAAAATGAAAGCTGATTCTACTTATGATCTGGCCAAACAGTATAAAATATACTGTTTTATTCTGTACCAGCATGTTAATTTACAGAAACATATCTAATCAGTATTACATACAGCACCATGCATATTTTGTTGCATGTTAGGAGAACTCTGTATTTCACTTATTTGTGGTTTTTTTAATTTTTTTAATGTTTATTTTTGAGAGAGAGAGAGAGAGAGAGAGACAGAGTGCAATCAGGGGAGAAGCAGAGAGAGAGGGAGACACAGAATCCGAAGTAGGCATCAGGTTCCGAGCTGTTAGCACAGGGCCCGACCCGGGGCTCAAACCCAAGAGCTGTGAAATCATGACCTGAGGCAATTCCAGACACTTAACTGAGTGAGCCACCCAGGTGCCCCTACATTTAACTTATTTGAAGAGTGAAGATCTGCTACCTTTGTAGGTCATCAACTTGCATAGGAATGCAACATATACAGAAAGAAAATGGAACACGGCTCTCCTGTATTCAGAAATACTCTCACCTCCATTCATAATCCACTACTCCAAGCAAGATGCCCTGAGGAGCAGTGCAGAGCTAAGACCCGTATTTTCTGGAACATGCTATTAGAGGTCACCTGCCCATAATGAGACACGTTCCTATACTAACAAAATATGAGTGCAGGGAAAATCCACTAGAGCCACCACATTAGAGCAGGGAAACCACGTTCTCTTTCCTTTGCCCAAAAGTAAACCCCAATGAATAAAGAGATTGTAAAAACAGTTAAGGAAAGCTGACAACTCTCCTCTACATCTAGGAAAATACATTTTTCGCATGCAAGAAAAAAGTGACCTTATTATTTTTTAAGAACTGTTACATATCTAAGACGCCATATAAATCTCTTCAAAGGTTTTTAAAAGGTTTAAAAGCCAGGAAATTTAGATGTTTCAGCACCATTAATGCTAACCTTGGCACTGTGACTGCTACCAATCAATTTTTTCCTTTTAGAAAGAATGAATAATTTTGACGAATACTATTGCAAATTACACACCAAAAACATAATTTGTCATACGAATGGGGCCAATGTCTTTTGGCACGCTTGTCACCATCACAATATAACTGCTAATCTTCAAATACAGTTATTAACAACTTCAGAAAATCATTTAGAAGACCAATTCTCCTTTTTAAGGTCAATGATTACCACAGTTAATGACCAATTGGCTTTAACCATTACTGTCCTGACCTTTGCATCATGTTTTAAACTAACAAGACAATAAATAACTATTAATAATGACCTATTTTGAAGGGTGTTTTTCACCGTCTCTGCTCACTGAAAACATAATTGTTTTTGTGTTTTAAATAACCCCTCAGTCGCTTGCTGATTTTTGTTTGTTTCCTTGTTGTAGCTTGTGTCATTTTATCATTAAAGGAGGAATGAGGGTGGAGGGTGAGGAGACAGAAAATCTGAGGTAAATCCTATTGCCATTTTAAAAAACATTACATTAACACATCTTAGTTTAAAAAATATAAAGTGTAATTAAAGGTACAAAATGAAAAGTAAAAGCCTTCTCCTCTTCATTTTCATCACCCAAAAGTAATTATTCTTAAGATTTCTTATAATCGCTTATAAAAAAAATTGTTCGATGTATATGCTTGTGTATAGTATATGTACTTGTTTATTTTTCCTTTTAATTTTATAAAATGACAGTTTCATACTTGATACACTGCTCTGCAGCTTTCTTTTTTCACTTACAATATCTTAGAGACCCTTCTATCTCAACAAGCAGAGGTCTATCTTAATCACTGCACCGTATTCTATCATGTGAAAATACAAATTTATTTAACCAATCCTATACTGATGGATATCTAAGTTGTCTCCCATTTTGTTATTTATTTTGTATTGCTATTGCAAATAATACTTCTGTGAATATCCTTATTTATAAGTACAATTTAAAAAGCATGTGCAAGGTATCGGCAGTCGCTCCTTAGAGTGTGACTCCTGGATCCAAGAATATGTGCCTTTTTAATTTTGAGAGATTTTGCTACACTGTCTTCCAGACAGACTACACTGACTGATACGAGCCACTGAAGAGAATACCCCTTCCTGCACATCCTTGACTCTAGTGAGAATTATCATACTTCTCACTTTCACCAACCTCCAAAGTAAAAAAGATAACAACATTGTTCTCATTTAGGGTTTCTTCATTATTAATAAGGATGCAAATCTCATATGTTTATTCAAAGATGGCTGTTTTCAGTTATTATTATTATCTTGTTTAGTGAGAACAAGAAAATCAAGTCTGATCCCTTTAGTTTGGAGCTTGATATATAGCAACTACTCAATAAATGCCTGATTCTTTCTGAGATAAATAGAACAACAGTTTAATAGAAATCTTCCCCAGCCAGACTTTATTATTCTGATACAATCTAATATCTGCTTTTGTAAATTCACAAGATTGTTTGACACTGAGCCAAAAGAAGCTGGCAAAACTACAGGACAAGCAAGTTACAAACAGAAGGATGCAGAACAGTAAACACATTATACAGCTACTTCCCTGGAGCTATAATCATAGACAATTTTCTACTCTGTTATACACAACACACATTTCTCCACATTGTATAAGCCCTTTGTAAAGCCAAATAATATTCCACCATCACATAAGTGGTGTTTTACAGGTTTTATTATCTATATAAATCACATATTGTATATATATCCTTCTACAATTTGCTTTCATCTTTTCATTCAACATTATGTTGCTGAGATGTAGACATAGTGATTGATAGAGAGCTACTCCACTAATTCCTTCCTATTTCATTTTTGTTTTCTTTACAAGAGAAAATGAATAAAGTATATCGGATCTTGCCACCAGATGACCCCCCTACTTGGCCCATCCTCCTCGGTTCTAACACCTAGCAGTAGTCATAAGGGATAATTAGAAGTAGCAACACTTTAAGAAGTAATTAGGCAAGTAATTTAGAATTTGTAAAGAAGTATCCAGATACAAGCACTAATAAATGTGAAACCACCTTTTCCCACAATATAGGTATGCTTAGGTAAATTTGCATTTTTGTACTCATGGAAACAAGACAAGAATACTTTTTATAAAATTTAAAACTCCAAATTAAAAGAGTTTCAAGGTACATTACATAAAAAAAAACTTACTGGTAAATGAGAAACTTACTAGTAAAATAGCTCTTAAACAGTAAACTGTGCTTCAAAAAGAGAAAGAGGAATAAAGTTTAAAAAAAATTGTAACATATTCAAGTCCATTTCCCCAGTTGAGCTTGAGTTGGCTAAATTACATATTCTCTTATGTTTCAGAAGACACAAGACACCAATTACTAATGTCTAAAATCCTCTGCCTATACATAGCTTCTTCCCTAATTCAATACCCACCTAGAGAGAAAACTCTGTCCCCCATGCTTTCCTTTCTTCCACTGTTTAAATCACTGATGTGACTAAGTTTGAAGATCCAGTAAGGACACGAAATAATCATCAAGACATCCTAAAGACATCAGTTATTCCCGAAGGGTAAATCAAACAGAGAGAAAATGGAAATCATAAATGCCTCTAATTTCTCAAGCATCAATTCTATAATATTGAAGAGTGACAGATTCTTATTTAATTGTATTCCAAGGAAAGATACAATATGATAATTTGTAGAAATAAGATTTAATAATTTAAGATAAGCTATAATTTCACAAAAATATACTTTTATCCCACAAAGGTGAGATAAATTATAATGGTGAGAACAGAGAACAAAGGACAGCCCTACCCTCTGCTTTTCCCTCCATTAGGGCTTTCAGAGGTACGGCATTATGCTCTTCAGAAAACCATTTAGTATCAATGTTTAAATTAACTCTAATGTCCTCCTCCTCGAATTGGCTACACATATGCTACTCAGCTATGAGATTTATTGCAATGGAGCACTATACAATCTGCATACGAAATATGATGTTTTACTCGCTCATCACTGCTATGTGAGATAATTAATGTGACTTCTGTGAGTGCACAAAGAACTTGTACAACTTAATGGAACAGAGTGTTGAGCAATATCTCCATCAAAGAGATTATGTAATCAATCTTAAAGAAAGGTCCATATACACATATCTCAACATACATTTATCGTTTATTCTCTGGCAAACAGAGATATATTTTTTTCTAAAATCATGAAGAATATTAAGGCAGAACATAATTGTGGCAGAAGATAATTATTTTATAAATAAAAAGAAGTATGTTCCAGTGTCCTGAAGGCTTAACATGCAGAGTATTTTATTTTTTTTATTTTTTTTTAACGTTTATTTATTTTTGAGACAGAGAAAGACAAAGCATGAACGGGGGGAGGGTCAGAGAGAGAGGGAGACACAGAATCTGAAACAGGCTCCAGGCTCTGAGCTGTCAGCACAGAGCCTGACGCGGGGCTCAAACTCACGGACCGCGAGATCATGACCTGAACCGAAGTTGGCCGCTTAACCAACTGAGCCACCCAGGCGCCCCCAGAGTATTTTAATATATATACATTGTAAAATAGATTTTAACTTTTTCATTTGGTTGTTCCTATAATCTTTTCTTTGTAGTATTTTCTAAAATCAGAAACTTAGAAATTGATAGGATTTTTTAATACCTATCACGAATCCCTACATTTAGGTAGATTCAAAAGCAAATTCATAGAAGAGAAAGAATAGGTTTCAGGTGTGTTGGGTTTTTTTTTTCTTCAACACAATCCAATAATTGACTTTTAATTCAGTAGCAACAGGTTTTCTTACTTCCTATTTTCCCACAATAGGTTTGAGGGAATATAACAGAACTATGTTGGGTTCATATTTAGTCCCAACTCCAAGCAGTCCTCTGGGTTTGTGCTCATAAAAGACTGATCAGGCCCACTACGTGATCTAGTTCCAGTTCCTAGGATGCTATTTCTAACATGTCAAACAGGTTAACTTATTTCCACACATTAAATTTGTTTACACAGATTATATTACTTTAAATTGGTTGTAAATCAAATAACAAGGGTCTTAAAACCCAAAATGATGTAAACTTTTCCAAGGTTTTGTTATAAACAACACATCCTTTTTCTAAAGCATCTTTCTAACAAAGCAACCTTAGATAAATCACTTGGGAAAACTCAGATTTGAAGGTGTTACTAAAAACAGATTCCACATTTTTTTATCTGGTCACTGGAGAAGGGCAGAAATAAAAACACAGAGATCTTGTGATAGAATGGAAATCTATATAAAAGTGCTTAGCAAAAAACAAAACAAAACAAAACAAAACAGGCACATGATAAACATGTACAAATTTTAGCAAAAACTTTGAATACTGGCCCCTCTGTTGACTCCAAAAATAACCAGCTCCCTGCCCTTAAGTAAGCCATTAAACCTCCCTAGGCCTGTTTTCTCATCTGTAAAACCCAATGTCTGGATTCTAACCCTTTCAGTTAGAAGAATTTCTGACTCAAGGGACTGGTCTGGAAGGAAATCTGAGAGGGTGTCTTGTTCTTATCTCATATATTATAAACAACCTTTCAATTACCTTTACCTCTGCCCATTATAGGTACTCAAAAAAACATACTGACAAATAAAGAAACATCTGCTCTCGTCTAAGAGTAAAATTTGAAATGAAAATGGAGCAACTGATGAAGACATCCTGCCTACTGGATTTCTCTGAGCAAGTGTCTTCCTAGGTAAAGTCCACTCAAAAAAAAAAAAAAAAAAATGCTAAGAAGCCATGAGAAAAAAAGGGCCAAGATCACCAAGACTGGAAACAGATGAAGACCTAGAATTAAACCAAGTCTGCAAATCACAAACAAGGCCAATATCACTAGAAATGTGAGCTATATTGTTACCCCAAGGCCTGAGGCAAAGCTCAGAATCAACAAGGCTCAGGAAAGCCTGCTCTGCTGGTAGGTATTCTGTACTATCTTCCATTTAGGTTATTTACATATATCTCATCT
This sequence comes from Panthera uncia, assembly GCF_023721935.1. Lineage (NCBI taxonomy): Eukaryota > Metazoa > Chordata > Mammalia > Carnivora > Felidae > Panthera > Panthera uncia. Next base: position 83,135,739 of record NW_026057577.1, read on the forward strand.
CTGACTAGATCACAACTTCCTTGGAAGCAAGGATTATTGTCTAATTTACATTTATATCCCCTGCTATGCCTAGCACATTCCAGGCATTCAGTTAATATTGGGCAAATTAATTAACTATGATGCCTTCTAAAGAAAATCAATGCTTATCTTGACATTCAAACAAAACATCAGCTAACTTAAAGTCAAAATATTTATGATTGGGCAAAAGTTTGTTTATTCTTTATTTCTAGCTTCATTTTATTAAAATTATATATGTATCTGTCTTGAATTAGCAAATAACTTCAGAAGGTTTATTTAAAAAAAAAAATTGCAGACCTCTCTCCCCCACCCCCACCCTCATTTCTCCTTTCCAAAAAGTAATAAGGATTTTCAGTTCTTTCAGATGGTTATTTGAATGTTCATTATGTCCACTAGTTTGATGTGCATTATGACTGTTGTGGCCCTTTGGCATTTTTAGAAGCACCACAAATATTTAATTTGTTCTTAACAGTATTTTATTCACCAACTTCTTGTTTCACTGAACAGGATGCTGTTATGTCTGGGTAACAAATTACCTGGGCTTTATAGGAGTTTCAGATATTTAAAATGTTACAAACTTCACACTAATCAGATATCATTTGAAAGTGCTGAATTGTTTTTAATGAACTGTAATTGAAACAGCACAAGATATGGGGGCAGAGAGACCTGACAGAGAATTCTGGCTCAGCTTGAGACTCAGTTTCCTCATCTATAAAACAGGAGTGCCTGGCTGGCTCAGTCTGTTAAGCATCCACCTTCACTTCAGGTCACGATCTCAAAGTTTGTAGGTTCAAGCCCCACATCGGGCTCTGTGCTGACAGCTCAGAGGCTAGAGCCTGATTCAGATTCTGTGTCTCCCTCTCTCTCTGCCCCTCCCCAGCTCGTCCTCTCTCTCAAAAATAAATATACATTAAATTTTTTTTAAAGCAGGAATTGTTGGGATATTATGATTCCTGATGTCTCTACCACTAGAATAATTTAAGAATAAAAAAAAACTGGATAAAATAGCCTATAATCATTTACCCTTCCAAGACACAATACAGAATTAATTGAAATCTACCAAGGCCTTAAGGGACAAAGGGAGAACTTTTTAGGTCTACTACAGAGAGTAAATGAGCTAGTCATTTGGGCCCCAAGAGTCCGGAGGAGTAGCAAAATAAGATGATAATAATCATTATTAACTGAATATTTACTATTCAGGAGGCACTGACTCCTTTATTCCTCAGTGTCAGCAGCTGAGAGGTAATTTTGTCCACCTTACCGATGAGCTGAGGCAGAGTGACAAACACCCTCTCCAAGTTTACAGACACTAAGTGGCCAAGCAAGGATTCAAATCTAGGAATTCTCATACCAAAGAATGTGCACATGTGCACTCAATCATGACCTGATAATGACTTCCACCAAGAATTAAACAGCGATTTAAATGGGTAAAATGATCTTAAACTAATAATACAGATATAACTTTTTACATTAATTTTTATATGTTTTTTTAATTTATTTTTGAGACAGAGACAGCATGAGCAGGGGAGGGGCAGAGAGAGAGGGAGACACAGAATCCGAAGCAGGTTCCAGGCTCTGAGCTGTCAGCACAGAGCCCGACGTGGGGCTCGAACTCATGGAGTGTGAGATCATGACCTGAGCTGAAGTCGAACGCTTAACCGACTAACCCACCCAGGCGCCCCACATATAATAACTTTTTGAAGGAAAACCCTGTCCTTGCCTGAATTAGGGAATTGGGAACAATCCTATGAAACTGTGTGTGCTTTATCAAAGGTTGTGGAAGAAATTGTGCTTACATCAATCTGCTATCTCCTCAGACCTTAACAGTGATCCATTAAGAATTATAAGGCAGGCATGTCAGCAGCTCTAAGGGATGCTAGCTACTTCACAGGGTTATGATACACAAAGCATGCTATGGATTGTTTTGTGTTCCTCAAAAATTCATATGTTGAAGCCCTAATCCCCAAGTGACAGTATCTGGAGATAGGGTCTTTAGGAATTAATTCAGGTCAAATA